>NC_140969.1:5448377-5460877 GCF_056783735.1 Eptatretus burgeri
ACGTTGTCATATATTGTTTTCGTCATTCTTTGCAAGTTCCAATTGTATAATTTACATTTCTCTTCTTCCTTGTTATTTTTCTGGCAGGTGGATGCAGTCGAGTGTTTAACTCACCGCCTGTCCCAGGTGGAAGGATTGAGTGATCTAAGCCTGGAGTTGCAGAGTCGGAAGATGAACTTGCACCTGGTGCTGATCGAAGAGCTGAATCGCCATCTGTACATCCGATCGACGAGCTGCGTCACGCCTAGCTCATTTCAGCCACTTGGAAGCAACAGCAGCACCGGTCATGGGCTGGATTTGGATGGCTCTCGAAAATCAGATGTTGAGGTCCCTGCCAGAAAAACAGGTGAACTAGTTTGTTGTACTCCCTCACTGGGAAGTTTTCATGATGGTCGTGAGCGTGTGTGTTTGTGTTTACTCCTCACATAATATTGCTGATCGAACCCACTTTGCAGCTGATATTTATATATATTAACATGACCCACAAGGACTCGTAAGGATGCAACTGTTGCATTAAAAATGTCTAATGGCATAAAGTTCACTTTAATTTAATTTTAATTTTTCGGAATATCTTTATTTATTTTTTATTTATTTTCAACCAGCACTATGTTGTTCATCTTTCGGCTGCTCCCGTTAGGGGTCGCCACTGCGGATCATCCGTTATGATCCGCATACTGATTTGGCACAGGTTTTACGCCGGATGCCCTTCCTGACGCAACCCTGGTCGCCTCTTACGACACAGGGATCAGGATTTGGGTTTCGCCATGATTCCAGGCTGCTCTCCACCCTGCCCAGTGCAGAGATCCCGTCCTCAAGCGATCCTCCAACCCAAGCCTCCGAGTAGCCGGATTACAGGCGCACGCCACTACGCCCGGCCAGCACTATGTCAATTGGAAATGGCTATTTTAGAGAAGGATTTTCAATCAGCTCTTTCCCTACATGCTGAGTCTGATGAATGGCATTATCTCCACCCCCCCCCCCCCAAAAAAAATTATTCTCCAACTATTGTTGCAACACTGTTGCTTCTTCACCAACTTTCTTTTGACCTGTTGAAAAACTAGGATTTGCGAGGGTCGTTGTGGGTATTTTTATTTCGAATGCAGCCTATGGCTCCTGCTTGCATCATTGCTGGGAGTGCGGTTGCGCCGTTGATGCAGTACCTCCTGGTACTCATTTAGCTGACCTCGAAAAGTTGACAGGCTGCGTCAACCCATCTGGTGTTATTTATTGGCACGACAGGCAGGGGCACAACCAGGATTTTCCTTATTTTGGAGGGGGGGGGATTGTGGTGTGAGGGTGGTTAAGGTTACCTACTGAATGAGTTGGTAGCAGAGGTCCACAAAATATTTAAAGTACAAAATCAAGGTGACGGGGTGAGAGAGTGCAAGTGTGTCAATCGCACTCTCTATTCTCAGTCGACAGGTGATAATTGGATATATTGTAGCATTCCAGTGAACCAGTGTTTCCATTCCATTCTGTGGCATTTCTTCTGCTGGAACATTTGCCCATTTTAAGCGCCACCTGTCAACTTCAGCAGCAACCGCCGTGGGTTGTGCCACATCTGACTGATGCACCTACAATGACATAAAATGATTGCCTCAGAAGCGCAAGTTTCTTCACCTTAAAAAACAAACGTGCAGAACAGGAGCACAAGTCAGATGGTAAAGAGGAGAGGAGGAGGAGGAGGAGAGGAGATTGGGACCATATTCTGTACAGAGTGTTGGTGCTGCTTAAGCAGTCTCCTTGGCTATTGGGCACAATCCTGGACAGGTCGCCACTCCGACAGTATACCAGCATGCTGGCACTCATTTTGCCGACTTCGGAAGGATGACAGGCTGAGTTAATCCCACCTGGTATTCATTCAACAGTTGAGCGGGATTTGAACTCAGGATCCCCCTCGGATCCAAATCCCACCACCCTAACCATTAAGCCAACACCAGGCATAAATGATAAAGAAGTCAAGATTAACTCGTCCAAAAGCCGACGATGCAGAACTATAAATTATTTGTATTTTTAACCAACAAATGTTCAGGTTTGAGAGCAAGACCAGAAACACAAATGCGAAAGGAACAAATTTCCAGGGTAACAATTTTAAAGAACGGGTTCACTCCATTTCGTTTATTTTAATGTCTGTTGCCATGAACGTAAAGTTAAATATTTAGTGTTCCTAAATCCTGTTTAAAAAAAAAAAAAAAAAAAAAATACATTTGAAAATCAGTCACAACTTGTAGAATACATTTAATCTCTTGCCTGAACGAGCTGCATTATTGATTCGTCAGAAGTGTTCGTCAGGTGTTCCGGCAACAAGTACCAAAGCTTTCCACATTGCTCACGTAAATGCGCAAAAAACGGTACAAAGTCAATTCAGAGATCACAAAGTCGAGGTATTGATTGGGTCGAGGCCCAAACTGGGTTTTGCAGCACTGGGTCAAGTGCTGTGCTGGGTCGAGGTCGAGGCCTCACAAAGTTGAGGCCCAAACATTGATTGCCGGCAGAAATGTTTGGGCTCTCCTGTTGTGAGTAGTTGCTGCGAAGTTTCTGTTCACCTGCTTGCCTTGGAATTGTTGCAGGAATATTCAATTGTTCACAAAGGCCAACTACTTTGGTCAAGGTGGATTTAAACATTCTTTCATGGTTTTCTCGTCTTTTTTTATATATTTTTATTTTTTAGTAAATTGAGAACTTAAAGTGGTTCTCAAGATTCAGAGAGTGAGACTGCAAGCGATATATCAGTAGCCTGTGGTTTACAATACTCGTACTCGATGATACTGAAGTTCATTGATACTCTCACTACTCTATACATTCACCGTTAGTGCTTTTTTTTTTTTTGAAGTTTTGAATATTTTCTATGGAAAAGGCATCAAGTAATTATTATTTTCATCCAATCTTACGAAAGAGTAATCTGACATGACAGAGGGTTTAATGGAATGCACCGATAAGGTAATGGGGGTAGTTGGGCAATGGTAGAATGCAATGAGTGCTGAATGGACAGGAGGGAAAAGAGCAGTTTATAAACATTACAGCCTGAGTCAAGGAGGTTTAATGAGGGAGGAGAGAAAAGATAACAGAGGGAGGGATGGAGGGTGATCTGAGGTGGGTGAACTGCCAATTTGAAACCCTGGAGGGAAGAATGGGATTTGACTGACCAGGATGGAGGTTCCACAAACTCGGAGAAGAAAAGAACAAAAGGAGTGGAGGCAAGAGGTGTGTGTGTGTGTGTGTGTGTGTGTGTGTGTGTGTGTGTGTGTGTGTGTGTGTGTGTGTGTGTGTGTGTGTGTGTGTGTGTGTGTGTGTGTGTGTGTGTGTGTGTGTTTTCTCACACGTGTGACCTGGATGAACTGGAGAGTGATTGAGGGATGAAAGCTCAAGATTTGAGAAGGGGCACAAAAAAAAATTGAGGCTTCCATCTGGTCTGCGATGGGAGAGCAGTAAGCTCTGCTTCTGACTGTTTGTGGAGAAATGGAAATACAATGGGGAAAAGATTTGTGCTTTACATTTGCATCCTATTTTCTTTTCTAACAAATCTTGATATGCCAGGGTATGCCCTCTTTCAGAAGCAGGTGCTGTAAACCTTTATATTTTAGAGAGAACCACCACAAGACAAAGGTTCTCTGTAACATCCAGACATACAGTATATGGCCAATTGAAACCTAAGTGGACATACTGCACACTTTTATTCAAGGCAGAAACAGAGCCATCCGCTCTGTTTCTTCCTTTAATGAAAGAGAGGACGGTGATATGATGGAAGTCATTGGACAGTTTATAGAGGAAGAGGAGCTAAACAGATATCTGTGAAATTGATCAACCCCATTGAAGAAGCAGCTGCCACCAAATAAATATTTCTAAGAGAATCTCCGACCATCAGTTTCGAGTCCATTCTGATCATTCAACTGTGAATGTTCTTCTTCTCCTCTTTCATCAATGCACTAAATCTGAAATGAGATGTTAGGACCGTCTCCCTGAACATATATCAGGCATTCGACAATCTGGAATCCTGCTTTGCTTCCAAGCTCTCCGCCTGTGACATAGAAGGCTACCTTCATTCCTGGATTCCTGAACTCCTACATGAACCCATCAATTGGGCCTTCTGCTCCCTCTCACAGTGGAGGCTGGAGTTCCCCAGGGCAGTGTTTTGGGCTCTTCCAAATCACCCCCTTAAATCTCAAACTATTGAAGTAATTGCTTCATTTATTTTTTCATTATTTATCACCTATGGGTCCTGCATTATCCGTACATCACTTAAGCCGTTAGAGATCCCCCCCCACCTCTATTACAAGTTCCCCCTTGATTGAAAAATCTACAAAAGTAAATAACTAAAAAAAATTCACCATAAAACCCACAAGGGGATCCCCATAATGTTTTTACCAAGTTTGGTGGCCCGATAATGTTCTGATCTGAAGATATGCAAGATATAAGGGAACGGACAGACAAACCAACAGAAAAAAATGAATTTTGACAAAAAGGGCAGCTTTGCTTTGGTGTCGGCTTTGCCTGATGTGAGACTGGTTAGCAAACGTGCCACATGTGGACCAAAGATGGAAGCGTCATCGTTATGCTGCTGTGAGCGATGCGTTCAGGCTACTTGTATAAGCAGTATAGCTATTGATCCAAATAATGGAATTATATCTGTTGATCAAAAACAATCCATGACACCATTGTCAAGGGTGAGAAAGTCATCATATTTACTGTTGTGCAAAAGATGGTCCGTTCCTAAAATTGTGCAAAATTTGGGTGCCCCCAATTATTTGGATTGAACAGCCAAAGCAAAGCGATGGTCAACGAGTACGACACTCAGTAGAGCGCAAACCTCCGCCGGGCTGAACAGTTCACGTTTTGTATCATTCTGATAGGCCGGATCTGCATCCACACCTGAACCAAAATCTAATCAGCTTGCTCTTGTCACCTATCCAACTCATCCACCAAGTTTTGTCATAACCTGTCCATAACTATTTGAGATATCATGCTATACTGTATATAGTTTTTTTTGGCCCCATCTCTCAATGGTGAAGATTCAGTTTAAAAAATTCTACCATCCGGATCCAGATCTTCACCAAAATCTAATCGATTAGTCCATCACACACCCATCCTGTTCACCAAATTTCGTCTGAATCAGTCCATAACTTTCTGAGATATCCTGCTCACAGACAAACAGACAGGGGTGAAAACATGATCTCCTTCCACCTTTAGTGTTCAGGCAATGATTAGCACATTCCTGCTAATCTTTGAAATGATTAGCATATTCAGGCTAATCAAATGATTGGCATGAATATGCTATTCATGTCAGAGGAAATGTTGAGCCCTAATCTGAAAACTGGCTCAAACTTGAATGAAGATTGCAGTGAACACTGCTGTGGAGTTTTATCAAGATGACAAAATCACCAGGTAGTCAGATTCCTGGGAGGAAGTACTTAATTTCGGTGAGGGGACTTGATGGTGACAAAATCCATGAGCTGAAACATGTTATCCTGGGACATCTTGGTGACACTTCACAGGATTTCGAAGACAAATGCCCAAGCATGGAGATTGGCATCTCAAAATGTTCAGAGCTATTTGTGTTTGCTCGTACCAGTGGAACACATGCAATTTGTGTGCACGATTCAAAAAAATCCAACGTTATTGCTTCTTTGAGCAGCAGTTGAATAGACAAAATGAAATTGTGTGTGTGTGTGTGTGTGTGTGTGTGTGTGTGTGTGTGTGTGTGTGTGTGTGTGTGTGTGTGTGTGTGTGTGTGTGTGTGTGTGTGTGTGTGTGTGTGTGTGTGTATATGTATATGTATATGTATGTGTATATATATATGTGTATATGTGTATATGTGTATATGTATATGTATATATTGTTGTGGTTACCAAATTCGCAAACCACCATTCAGGTCCCTTAGGTGAGATATCTCGGTAAGTATATGTGTAGTTAGGCCCAAACCCGTTGTCTAGTGGGAATACATGACATTTATGCGTGCTGCGACTCTTCAGGATAGCCGTTTTTCTTTTGCTATCTTTATTTTGGACCAACCGCCATTGTTACCACCACCAACCACAACATCAACCACCCACCGCGGCGCCGCTTCACGTCACACCTCGCAACCGTCGCATCGCCACCGTTCTTGCGCCGCTTGTGGGTACCGGTGTTGGACTCGTGCAGGGCGCGCGCCGAACAGCGTGTACAAAACCACGGATTTTCCGCTCCAAAAACGGATCAAAAACGACACACGCCCACTTTTGTTCCGTCCAATCGGTGAGCGAGGGGCGATTTGGCCCCGCCTCCAGGGCGTTGGAGGGCGGTCACTATATGCAAATTCATGGATCAAAATGCATTCACGCCCACTTTTTCTCGGGCCAATGGGGAGCGAGGTGAAAGGTCGAAGGCAGGGGGTCAAAGATGAGAGAGCGAAGCCACGGGGCTTATATAAGCGACCGCGTTCGTCAGTCAAGTGAGTTAAGACTTCGCAGTCGGTGGAGTTGGGAAGAAGAAGCAAGAAGGAGTTGGTCGTCGTCGTCGTCGTGTGCGTTGGAGACGGAGCGAAGAGGACGGAGCTGTGGAGAGGCGGCGAGGGCAGACGAGGGGGTGCTCGCGTCGTGCCGGGAGCTGCACACCAAGGAGGCCGACGGTGCGACCTGGTCGAGGTGGAGACGCTCGTCGCGGGACTCGAGGCAGAGTAAAAATCCTCTATACCCCGAGCATCAGCAACCCCCTCCTGTTTCCCCCCGCGCTGAGATAGTGCGACCAAGGGGGCCCCTTTTCCCACCCCCTACCAGACACTGTCCGCGAGGCCCGCGGAGTTGAGGCACCATCGCCGCTCCGCGTCTCATCACCAGACGGGGAGGCCCGACCCGGTCTCGGCCTCAGGCCCGCCTCATCCTTGAGGGTGTTCTTTTCCTTGGTTTTGGGTGTGTGTTGTCGGCGCCATCTGTGAAGTAAAATTGTATAAGTGTTGCCGTGTGCTCGCGTAGTCGGTATTAGATCTGCATTGTCGCATTTGCTTTTTGTGTAAAATTGCATTGTGTTTCTTTTTGTCTTCCTCTTTTCTATGTGCTTTTGGTGGAATTGAATATGTGTGCTTTCCGTTCATCGCGAATAAATGTGCTTTGTGTTGAACTGTTTCCCGCTTCGCTTCGTCATTTCTTTCATTGAATCCTCATCTTGCTTCACGTAAAGGGTTGGTAGTGGGCTGAATACGCCCGATAATTAATCGAACCGTCGAGGTCGACGAATAACACCGCTCGGTTATCCCGATAGTACGGAACGGGTCGCTTAAGTGGCCCGTGTCCGAAGTCGACCTGCGGCGAGGTGCGATCGCCCGGTCTACCCTCCGTGTGGGTACTTAGGTAGGTCGAATTTGGCGAGCAACCCTATCCCACGCGGGGGCCGATTGGCTCGATCGCGGTGAGACCAAAAGGTCCACCCGTGACTGGTTCCCGGCGTTAGTCCGAGAGGGTCATGACTGGATTGTCCGTCCGGTGGGCGACGTGCCGCGATTCGAGTTACGTGGCCGTCAGCACGCCGGCGGGCGTGAATCCGTAACACTGGTGTCAGGTCGTGCGATACAAATCCATCGCCCTCCTCGCGGCACTGGTATCGGAGAACAGGAAAACGGGCTCTCCTGTCTCCAGCTAAATTCACGGGAATCGGTCCAGGGGTGAGAGAAGCGACCCCCGATTCCCTCCAAATTACGAGCGATTCAAATTAACCCTTCACGAGAAGCAAGATGGCGTCTCAAGGCGAGCGGGAGCCGGGGGTATTAGAAATGGATGTAGAATGTGTGGAATCCATGGCTCAGGATGGAATCCCCGTGCAGGAAATGTTGATTGTGCAGGAACACGGACTCGCCCAACTGAACCCAGAGCCCGAAATAGGTGCGGCAGCGGCCGCGGTGTATGACACCTCCCCCCCCCCTCTCCACCAAAACCCGCCGACCCTTGCCGAAACGGCTCACCCAAGCGCACCCGACATGGCCCAGCTATTCGCCATGCTGGCGGCAATGACAGCGAGGATGGATGCGAATACACAAAAAATGGATGCGAATACACAACAAATGAACGAAAAGATGGATGCGAATACACAAAAATTGGATGCGAATACACAACAAATGAAGGAAAAGATGGATGCAAACGCAAATGAATTTATAAACGAAATAAAAAGCATGAGCAAGCAAATGAAGGAAGAAACAAAAAAGCTGTGGGGTGAGATGCAGAACATGGGCCGATGCCTGCAGGCGGGCATGAAGGCCGTGACCAGGGAGCTGGGAATGGCGACTCCACGTGTGGGAGCAAACGAGCTGGAAGGGGGTGCAACGGCTGACAGGCCCGCGGTGGAGGCGGGTAAAAAAATAATTCGGGGGGCGTGTTGGGCGAGGGTCGTGACAGAAGAATCGACGGTGACCAAAAGGGAAAAATAAAATGGGGAGACCAAAACGTGTGAGACGAGACACGAGGTGACGACAACGGAAATAATAGTTGAGACAAGGGAGGTAAAGGGTGAAGAGTTGGCAGAGACACGGGAGACAGAAAAAATAGAGGGAAGACAACACGAAGAAGACGGGGTAAGTGACGCGCACACACACACGGAGGTAGTGGAGGATAATGGGGGTGAGCTGGCGGACTGGGTAGAGACCCAGTGCGAGCACCTGGATAGCCATGGCCTCCTCCAGGAACGAGGGGAGGGAGTATGCTCCCTTGAGGCGAGTCACGACCAGGTGAGTTCGGTCGTGCTTTGCGAGGTTGAGGGGAGGATAGCTGCGAACGGGTGCTTGGAGAGCTTGGGGGGTATAGAGGCCCCGGAGACCCTTGTGGGGACACGAATCCCCAGTGTAGTTGTCCCTGTGTGTGTGGTGCAAGGTGTGAGTGCGTCCCCGTGTGTGAAAGCGACCCCGTGTGTGTGGTGTGGTGGCGATGGTGCCGGAGTACGTGCTTCCCAGCACGCCGTGTGTGGGTGAGGTACCGTGTGTGAGAGAGGCCGTGTGTGTGGATGAAACGGCCAGTATGAGTGAGGCACCGCGGGTGAGTGCCCCCGCGTGTGTGGGTGAGGCACGGAGTGTGGATGAGGCACCGCGGGTGAGTGCCCCCGCGTGTGTAAGTAGTATGGTTTGTGTGAGTAGTGAGGGACGCGTGAGTGAACGGCCGAATGCAAGGGAGACCGTGTGTGTGAGAGAGCGGTATGTGAGGGAGATGTCGGTTGGCATGCGGGAGCACGCAGCCGCGTCTCCCGGTGTGAATGTGATGGAGTGGAGTGTGTGCGTCGTAACACGCAGGTGTGCGTGGGTTGAATGGCGACGACGACGGCGACAGAGGAAAGAAAGCCGGGTTGCGGCTGTAGTTGTTACGGGGACCGTGCCGGGTTCACCCAGCAGTGAGCACGAGGTTCGTGCTGTGCAACGCACGAGACCGCCACGTGCTCGCTTGCGAGAGTGAAGTCCCGGTCCGGAAACGCACGCGGTGGATTTGCCGATCCCGCGGACGGACAAAGTTTAGGCAGGATAACGGATTTGGACCGGACGGGTTCTCCACGCGATCGTGTGTTAAGCTCCAACGGGCAAAGCACATGTGTTCGCGTGGGGAACCCCTCGAGACGTGGGGCTTGTGTTTTTTTTATGCGCACGGTGACGCCATGGCTGCACGTGGGGTTGGAATCCGGCAGGAGGGGTATCTCTGCCGGATGGTACCGTCCAAGGAGGGACGAGGAACACGTGCAGCTGCATGACGTCACGGTCAGGTGCAAAGTGCGCGAGTTGCCGCGCTGGTGATGCGCATGGGAAAAAAAAAAAAAAAAAAAGCAAGCCTCACTTTCGGGTGCACAGGATTCCTGGGCAAGGGGTGGAAGACCCCCTGACCCGGGGCACAGGATGGAAACTAGTTAGGGGGAAGGGTTAGCTTAGTTAGACCGACTTCATGGGGCAGGGGTAAGTCCTCATGGAGTCCGTGGAATGGATTAGGTAGAGGGATTTAGTGAGCTTTAGGTTGGGAAATAAAATGGGATTATTAGGAGACAGTGACAGACTTGTGAATGTGTAGAGTTGACGTAGTTTAGCTACGTAGTGTTAAAAGGAACGTGCTACTAGTTTAAGGGACGACGTGGGAGCACGAGTTAGTTAGGGGAGGTAGATAGAAGGATGGCAGAGTTCAGCGGTGTGTGTGTTGAAGAGTTGGTGAGTGAAGTGGAAGCATGTGCTTGGTGAGTGAGTGAGGCCAGCGGGTCTGTGTGTATGGAGCAAATGGGGACTGCATGGTGCGATGAGTGATTGGGGGGAGGAGTGACTCCCGCCCAAGGGACCCCGGGGTCAGAGTAAAGTGAGTTAGCTGGGTTAGTCAAATTGAAAAAATGGAGGTTATTTTGCTGTTGGTGGGAATGTAGGCTCGAAACCCATTTGGAGGGGTGCTGGAGCCCTGTTGACGGGCTTGGGAGCGTGGCTGCGAAAGGTGAGTATCGCTGAGTGGGTACCCCGGGCACCAGGCTAGTCGGCCGCGGTAGGCCATGGGCCCATGGGGGGCCGGGATAGAGTAGTGGGCACGGGTGCGCCTGCTTGGTGCGGGGGCCCGGGGCGCCATTAGCCGCGTGGGCAGTGTTGTGGGCAAGGGTGACCCTCGGAAAGGGGCCTGGGAAGCCAGCCTGCCACGTGTGCGTTTCAGGGGAGGTGCCATGGGGGGCACTCCCCGGTGTTAGGGAGCTGGTAGGCTCGGAGGCAGTGTAGTGCCCGGGGGTGCCATAGCGGGAGATTCGGCAGAGGGTCGTGCCTGCCAAAGGGAGCCACGTGTCCCAGCCAGGAGACCGTGTGAGGGCACGGAGAGAAAATTGGGGGGGCGAGGCCCGAAATTGTGAGGACACCAACACAGGCGACGGGAATCTGGGTTGTTAGAACCAATAGTTTAAGCGAGAGGCGCTTGTTGAAAGCCCCGGGGTAGTTTAACAGTTAAATGGTTAGGGTAGTTTAGGAGATGTACCCCTCCGCACCATCCATCCCCTCGCTCTCGTTGTGGGCCGCTGGACCCACTTTGGTTATAGATCGCCGAACTCTGGGGAGGCCATTCTGAGGCTTCGTTGGGCCTCGACACAGGACGTTAGCTCTCCCTTATTCCCCTCCGGGAAGGGAACGTAGGGGTTGGGAGTAGGCTAGGTGACAGGATAGGTTAGCCGAACAAGGACGATAAAGGGGGTTCGGGGACGATTTATAGTGGGGAAGTAAAAATAAAAACAACCAAAAAATAAGTTGGGGCTAAATTGGTTTTTCACAAATTAAGGGAGTGGGTATGTACAGTGACAGGCAAAGGCGATAGGTTGGGAGGGAGACAGGTAGGTCCAAGCCCGCCTTCCAAGTGTCCAGCACCACCGCACTCCCTCCACCAACCTCCACGGAACGGCAAAGGCTGGCCAACTTCATCGGCAGCTGTTATTTTGCTGCAATGCCTGTGCCGGCTGGATCGTCTGCATCTGCTGTGCTGCAAGGCCTGTGCCGGCCCGCTTCATCTGCCGGCTGGCTGTTTTTCTTCAAGGCCTGTGCCGGCCAACTTCATCGGCTGGCCGTGTTTTGCTGCAAGGCAGAGGCCGGCTAACTTCGTCTGCAGCTGCTGTGCTGCAAGGCCTGTGCCGGCCGGATCATCTGCAGCTGTGGTACTTCAAGGCCTGTGCCGGCCAGTTCATCTGCCGGCTGTGTTTGCCTGCAGCGGCCTTCTTCTGCGGGTTGTGTTGCCTGCACCTTTGCCATGCCATGCCCACTGCCCACGTTCACCAGCCCCGTTCAATTTTTGCTTTGCCCCCCCCCCCCTGTTCATTGCCATGTGCGCCAGGATCAGAAAGCAACAGTTGGCAAGCTGCAAGAACTGCCCTGTTGGCAGCTACAACACGGGCCTGCAGTGGCGGCCCGTGCACCGTGTTTGTGTTCATCCATCCATTCGTTGTGCTCATTGCGTGTGCCACTTGAGCTGGCACGGAGACTGCGTTGTGCAGCCCATGCACCGTTGTGGTTCACTGCGTTCAGTTCAAAAGGGAAGGCCTTGGACTGCGTGTGAGCAGCCAGCCACGTTCCCTGTCACCTGCATTGTTTTGAGCCAGAGACTGCATGCGAGCAGCCTGGCTCCCTGTTAACTGCTTTTCTTTTGCAGAGTTCATTGATCCTGGGCCATGGTTTAGTGTAAAATTTGTAAGTTAAGGTTAAGATGTACTGTAAATATGAGTGCGCCCCCGGCATGTTTGTCTTAGCGCCGGCAATTTTATTTAAGTCGTCCGTGTGAGTGAGTTTGTTTAGGTAGTTACGCAGCCCTCAGGTTATTTATTTTCGGGACACGAATACCATGAATGTCGCACTCAGGGATCCGTAGGTAAAATGTACTAGGGGAAAACTACACATGATGGCACACGAGAATTTGACGACTCGGGACGAGTCTGTAAAAAGGGGAGGGGGTAGTGTTGTGGTTACCAAATTCGCAAACCACCATTCAGGTCCCTTAGGTGAGATATCTCGGTGAGTATATGTGTAGTTAGGCCCAAACCCGTTGTCTAGTGGGAATACATGT
>NC_140969.1:5475877-5558377 GCF_056783735.1 Eptatretus burgeri
CCATACAGCCGCAGCTGACGCTCACGGACTATGCAGGTAACAAATCTCATCCGAGTCTCTCTCAGCAACCGCTCGTTGGACACAAAATCCGACCAGCGATAGCCAAGGATTCTCCGAAGAGACCTGGTACCAAAGGAATTAAGTCTCCGTCTCAGATCCTTGGTCAAAGTCCAAGTCTCGCACCCATAGAGCAAGACTGGAAGTACCAAGGACCTGAAGACTCGGACTTTCGTCCTCCCGCACAGGTACCGGCAGCGCCACACCCCATGATCCAGTGAATCCATGACTCCCCAGGCCCGACCCAGACGTCTATTGACCTCCGGCTCACAACCTGCGGAGATATGAATATCACTGCCAAGGTAAGTGAATCTATCCACGACCTCAACATCCTCACCACAAACAGACACAGACAGGACAGCAGCATCCAAGATGTCACCGAAAGCCTGGATCTTTGTTTTGACCCAAGAAATCCGTAATCCCAACGGCTCCGACTCCTCATTCAGCACCTCGAGGGCCCCCAAGAGGATGTCTAAAGTCTCCGCAAAGATGACTGCATCATCTGCAAAATCAAGGTCCGAGATCTTGACATTGCCAAACGATGCACCGCAACTTGATCTCTCCGACATCCTCCCAAAAATCCAGTCCATACAAGTGTTGAAAAGTGTGGGGGCAAGTACACATCCCTGACGAACTCCAGTAACAACTGGAAATAAGTCAGAGGCGGTACCACCACACTTCACAGCACTCTCAGTACCAGAGTAGAGTTCAGACATCAGATCGATCAGTTTCGGTGGCACCCCACGAAGACCAAGAATCCTCCAGAGGACATCCCGATTCACTGAATCGAACGCTTTACAGAGATCAACATAGGCTGCAAGCAGCCCCTGCCGAAACTCTCGTCTGCGTTCAGTGAGGACACGAAGAGCAAGGATACGGTCAATCGTTGACCTCTTTGGTGTAAAGCCTGACTGCTCTGGACGCTGGTGCTCAAGCAGATGGTGGCGAACCCTATCAAGAATTATCCGAGCAAAGACCTTGCCCGGCACTGAGAGCAGCGTCACCCCTCGGTAGTTGTTGTAGTCTTGGCGATCACCCTTCCCTTTCCAGAGAGGGACAACAAGGCCCCTCTTCCAGTCAGTTGGGATGATGCCTGTGTTCCAGGCAGAGCACAAAACTGCATGAAACGGCGCGAGTGCAGCATTTCCACCAGCCTTGAGAAGTTCAGCATGGATGCCACAGATCCCTGGAGCTTTGCCCCGTTTCAACTGGTTCACCGCAGCCCGTGTTTCCACAAGCGATGGTGGACCACAGTTGATTCGAGGGTCAGCAACAGGGATTGTAACACCCTTGACGTCCAACTCGACAGCTGGGGGATCAGCCTGGTACAACCGCTCAAAGTAACCGGCCCAGCGGGCCTTCACTTCAGACTCCTCTGTCAAGAGCCTACCACTCTCTGCTCGAACTGCAGTGCTCCGAGGGATGGGCTTGGATGAACGTAATGCGCGAATTCCCCTGTAAGCGGGACGAGAATCACCTGTCCACAGGTGATGCTCTACCCCCTCACAGATTCCTCGCACATAGGCCTCCTTGTCCACCCTCAGTGCACGTACAGTTTTACGCCTCAGCTCCCTGAACAGCTCAGCTCTGCCATTCAGCCTGGCCCTGCGACTCTGGTCAATGGTATCCAGTGTCCCTTGAGAGACAAAATTCTTCTTTGCCCTGCGGTGAACTCCAAGTCATCCACCGGCAACATCAAGGACGGTGGTTTTGAAGGTGCTCCACAACTCTTCAGGACCCCCCAAAGCACCCAGACCCCCCAAGTGTCCACTCAGCCTGTTCGCAAACTCCTCAGCTACTCTCTCATCCCTGAGCTTGGCAACATCCAGCCTAGGCTGGGATGGTACCATTCTCCAGGATTTAAGGTGCAGCTTTAGAGTTGCTACAACAAGCCTGTGGTCAGTATTGAGGAACTGAGCACTCCGGTAGACCCTGCAGTTCTGGATCATCCTCCAACGACCGTCAATGAGGACATGGTCAGTCTCCTTTGCCACACCGCCAGCGTTGGAATACCAAGTCCAGCGATGAGCTTGCGGGCGCTGAAACCATGAACCAGCCACCCTAAGTCCATGACTTCTTGCAAAGTCAAGGAACTTAGTGCTATTCTGGTTCATAGTTCCTGACCCATGGGGACCAACACACACCTCATAACCATCCCTATCAGTTCCAGTCGATGCATTGAAATCCCCAAGACTAGAAGTGTATCTCGTCTGGGGCACTGATCAACCACAGACTCGAGTGTGGCGTAGAATGCATCCTTCACGGTAAGATCACTCGCCTCAGTCGGAGCATAAATAGAGACCAGGGAAATGACACCTAAGGAGTGACGAATCCTTAATCTCATAATACGCTCGTTGACCGGTGTTACCTCAATTATCATTGGGGTCAGCTTATTGGACACAGCTACAGCAACTCCTTGGGTATGGTAACCATCAGAGCGACCAGACCAATAGTAGGTGTAACCACCCACCATTATCTCGCCGCAATCCGGTCTCCGAACCTCAGAGAGAGCTGCAATCCCGATGTCCAAACGCTTGAGCTCAGATGATAACAGAGACAGGTGATCATCCTCTCTTAGGGATAGGACATTCCAGGCACCCACCCGAAGGGACCGCCTCAGGTTAACCCAAGGAGACCGCCGTCTGGTGGACGACACCTCAGCACCACTCCGACACACTCTCCCGCAATCTGACCCAGGGATGTTACCCCGTGGTTTCCCTCCTATCAAAGATTGGGGGTCCCGAAGGCTTTGCCCCAATCCCATCATCCGGTGAGCTGCCCTGCGAAGGGAAGCTGCACAGGAGGTACTCCCACGGAGTGGGTTTTCAGATTTTTTTGCGTTTTTGCGTTTTGCGGAATGAAGCGTTTTACGGTGGCTGGAGTGCAAATCCTGCCACCAACCTCCTAATAAGAAGTAACCCAACTGCAGGAGGACGTCCGCAGACACAGTTGGGCACTAGATATGGATGGCCGTTGGCTCACAAGGAGCTCCTCCGCCCTTTGACAGGTTTTGTTTTTAATCCTGCTGGGTGTCCATATCCAAACACCCTCCTCACCAGAAAACCTGGTGGGGGAGACGGTTTAGTCGCCGACAACCCGACCATGGAACAGGTTAGTACAGGTTTACATGGTACCTGTAGCAGGTCACAGATCGAACCTGACCTGACAAAATGCACGATCGTGTTTGTGTGCACGATCGTGTTTATTGCATTTTCTCCTTTTTACCATAAGTTCTCATTTTCTCCACTTTTCTCCACTTTTCCCCTCACCCTCCTTCTATCCCTCCCAACAATACCCTCTGTTTCATGTCTTAACATTTTTTTTTTTTTTAAAGAACAAAAAAACCTTTCACCTCACATTGTACCCCACGTGACCATGTGACTTTGTTCCGACTTTTCTTTGTCGTCCTCCTGCCGATCTACCATTTACTTTTGCCGACCCACATTCACCATACACCTTCACGATTTTTTTTTTTCTTCAACCTTGCCTTTACCTAATCGTACCTAATCTTTAAAAAAGAAAGAAACTATTTATTCTTTTATCCTCTCACGTGACACCTCCTGTAACCACGCTTCCCTACCCCCTCTTCTTGTTCCTGCAACTTTCATCGAACTGACACCCTCCTTCTACATTTGCCGATCCATATTCACCAAGCACCTCCACACGATTTTTCTTCAACTTTTCCTTCACCTAATGTTATGTAATCTTTTTCAAAAAAAAAAAAAATGAAAAAGCTATTTCTTAAAATGTTCCAACTTCCTCTTTCACACGTGTGGTTCTCTTTATTGTATCATAATTCACTCCTCTTTTTTTTCTTCTTCAAAAGGCTGTTTTCAATTCGACCTTTCCTTCATCCCGCGTCTGAAAAGTCCAACTGTGACAACGTTTCTTTTCTCCATTCTCTAAATTCTCCTTTATTGCCTTCCCCACCTAATGTCTTTAATCGCATCTGACTGAAAAATAAATAAAAAATCCCAGTTTGTGATGTATGTTCGTGTTCCGTCAATCGTCCTTTGTTTTTTTTTTTTTTTCCGACTTCAGTGCCAATTTACCCCACCTCCTTAAATCTACCTTCTCCTAACTCCTCACCTGTTATCCCCAATCTTTACCCCTCCGATCTTGACCCTCATCCTTCCTCTGCACTTTTCACCTCTTCACTGTCTTCTGCATCAGTATCAGCTCCTCTCTGTTGTACCAAAGTGTGTGGTGTTCTAACATCTGTGGGCTCCATTCTAACCAAACAGATATCTCCTCCTCTAAATCAGTACATTCATCACCACAAACATGCTCCTTCCTTCCTTTCAGCACACCTCCTCCTCTTCCCAACCCCTCAAATCTTGTACCTCCACTGCCCGCTCCCTTCTTCACCATACCACGACCAAGTCTCATTCTTCCCTTTTTCCCACCTCTCCCATCTCCCTCCTGCACCTTGCACGTGCATGCTCTCATCATCTCCCCTTCCCCTCAATACTCCCCTCTCACTTTTCTCCCTCAACTCTCCTCCCTCACACTTCTCCTTCAACTTTCCCCTCTCACCCTTCTCCCTCCAATCATTCTCCTCACTCCCTCTTCACAAAGTTGCCTCCCTCACATCCACAAAGCTGCCTCCTTCCTCCACCCTCTCTCTTCCATCTCACCATTCCACCTCCTCCAATCTTCAACTGCCCTCTGCCCCCTCTCTTATTACTCCCCACTGTGCCTCAACCCATCACCACCGAGCCTTTTCTCCTCCTCATCCGGCCCTCTCCCCAAGCTCTTCTGCAATCCCCCACACTCTTTCAATAACTCTCCTTACCTCCTCCCTTGTCCTACATTCCCCCTCCCCACCCCTGCAGCCAAAACCTCCCCTCACTCTTAACAGTGTGGACCTCTAACATCCGGACCTTCGCTCAAACCTGATAGATCGTTCCATTCTTGTTGCCACTGACAAACCAGACATAATCTGCTTAACAGAAACTTTCCTCCTTCAAGATTTCTCTGACTCCCAAGTATCTCTCCCTGCTTACTCCCTCCTCCAGTATGACAGACCTGAGTCTCGTCCTGGTGGAGGAGTTGCTCTCTTCATCAAAGACTCGATTCCTCACTCACCATGCACTGGCCTCACTCCCCCACACCCACAGGAATACCTCTGGCTATGGCTTCCCCTCCACTCCCACCTCATGTTTATATGTGCGTTGTACCATCCACCAAACAGTGATGACTCCATTTACACCTCGCTCGTCAAAAACACGGACCAACTCCTATCCTCTCATCCCAACTCTCTCTTCCTCATATGCGGTGACTTAAACTGTCATGCCATTTGTCTGGGTGTGGGTACCTCTCTTACCTGTCATGGTACTTCAGCAAAAGACTTCTGTGACTCATTGGGACTGACTCAATCTGTCAACTTCCCGACCCGGATCTCCACCAATGGTACTCTATCTCTTCTGGATCTGATTTTGACAAATTTCCTTGAAAATATCTGCTGTTCTTTCTCTCTGCTCCAATTGGTTCATCTGAATACATGCTTGTCAAAGTAGATATCTCTTTGGCAGTTAGAGAACCACCTCAGCGCTTTCGAATCTGGCATTTCACTCAGGCCGACTGGCAGAGACTTCAAGCAGCCACGATGCTTCTCGAATGGTCTCCCATCTATACTTCCTCCGACATCAACTCGTCCTGGGAATTCTTTCATCGACTGTCTCTGTATCTCTGTCTCTCCGTCTCTCTGTCTCTTGAAACGTTTTCCACAACTTTATCCTGGTGGTCTTTTGGAAGCTCATTGGTGCTCATGCTTGAGACTTTGCTGTGAAATGTACTACCCAGCAGAGGAAACCTACAGTAACAGCTGATTTTATTCTGAAATAATCAGAATCATGACAGTTTAACACAGGTGGAGGCCAATTAACTTGGTGTGTGATTTTTTAATGTGATTGGTTACACCTGAGCTAATTTACTATTGCTGTTGGTAAGGCCGAAGTCACATTTGCTCTACGGCAGCTGTACGCCCTCTGAATTGTCAGAAACGTGCGGCGGCTGCAGAGTTTCTGTGGTGGCCTCAGGGTGGCCCTACGCCATTTGGCTATATTTTACAGGCCGTAGGGATCGCCGTGGAATAATAACGCGGAATTATACCTTTTTTCATTTCTACGTTCACTGTAGCAATTTGACAAGCCGAAACAAAAGAACTGGTAAAAAAAAAAAAAAATTAACCCACTCGTTACTGTCCGTCTTGCCGCATGTTCAGCTTAGGGCCCCCCTGCGGTCCCCCTGCAGTCGCCTTGCGGGCACCTTGCGTCTGCCTTGAAAATTCTCTGGCCGCCGCAGGAACGCCCTAAGGTCGCTGTGCGACATCAAATCAAAGAACGTACGGCACCCCCACGTTTTCGGTCTCCACAATTTATAAATACGCCGTGCGGCTCCCGGAAAAATAAAAACATATGTGACTGCAACATTGTGTGACCGTGGAAATACTGCGGCCGCCCTATAATTGCTAGTGGCCGTAGATTTTGGAGATCCACGGCCGCCGTGGCAAATGTGACTTAGGCCTAAGGAGGGTGAACACTTATCCAACCAAGATATTCTAGTTTTGTATTTTTAATTAAATTTATGAAATTTGAGAATTTGTTTTTCACTTGGAAGTTGTGGGTTACGATGTGTCAATATATGTGGAAAAAGTCTGATTTAATGCAATTTAAATCCAGGTAATGAGGCAATGAAAGGTGAAAATTTTGAAAGGGGGTGTAGATTTTCTATCGGCACCGTACATCCCCAAATCTGACAAGAGGTTCCACTATGTTTTACATTCGTCTGGAGACATGCCTTGATGCTTCTTACCACCCTTCTTTCCTACATACTGCCTTCTCCTTGTTTCAAAAATGTCAAACTTTTGACTCGTCACTCCAAAGTACCTTTCCCCACTTTTACTAGAACCCCAACTCTGATGTTCTTGGGAATATTTTAGTCTCTCTTGGCTTTGTCACCTTTATGCAGCAAGGGTGTTTTGATAGCAACTCACCCATGGTGACTACTTTTGAGATGAATCCACTTGAAACCCTGATGTCTGTGCAAGTTCAGTGGATTTTATTTTATATTTCAAAAGGAATTTATCGGTAAGTGTTGCTCATCTGTTTTGTTGAGTTTCTTTGTTATTCCATGTCCGTTTTCTGGCTTTAACTTCTCCAGTCTTATGATGCTTGAATTTGATTGTTGATTGAATGCCACAGAAGGCCATGACAGCAGTGCTATGAGTTGAGTTGGCATTTCTGACACACCCGGTTGTCATGGTAATCATACCATTCCTTTTTTGCGTAAAGGCACATAGTGCTGCTGAGGAAGTTTCATTGGCAAGGAGTGCAGTCCTGGACGGGTTGCCACTCCGATGCATTTTACCCCGAATGCTGATTACCCCAGTGCACCGGTACTCAACTTTTGCCGACTTCGGAAGGATGTCAGGTTGAGTCAACCCCACATGGTGTTAATTCAACAGCCTACAGTGGCCTGAAGTCAGGACTCTCAGGTCCCAAGCCAGGCACCTTAACCCTTAAGTCAAAGTTGGCATGGTGGCAGTTTAAATTCACAATACAATGAAAAAGACGATTCTTTATGAGGCTTACCAAAATACAATCTATGATATTTAAAACGAAACGGTTGGAACAAGTTTAAAAAAAAACAAAAAAAAAACATAAAATGTCATAGCCCCTGTTGTTTTAGTAACTTTGCTGCACAGAGTTGGTTAAAGGGCTCACCCATATTTATGTCCAACTATAATGGCAAACAGTCGGCCATCCTTGATCAGATCGCACAATGGGGTGGAGGGCACGTGTATGCCATCATGTGTTGTGCTTTTGCCACGTTTCAACAAAATCGGACCATGCATGTCTGAGAAAAGGTTGGGGACATATTTAAATAACAAAATGGCGAATCGTCGGCCATCTTGGATGTGATCTCGAAAAAAGTGACGTGCATATGTAAGCCATCATTCATTAATTATCTGTGTGCCAAGTTTGAATGGCATTGGTAAATGCATGTCTTAGAAATGGTTGAGGACGTGTTCAACCACAGGTTGTTTTCTTTTTTTACAACTAAAATGGCTGCCACTCGGCCATCTTGGATCTGATCTCGGAAAAAAGTGACTCGCATTTGTAAGCCTTCATTCATTATCTGTTTGCCAAGTTGGAACATCATCGGTCCATACATGTCCGACATATAGTTGCGGACGCACGCACACGCACATGCACACAGACACGAAAATCAAGAGCAATTCCACAAGCCCCCATTTCGGACGAAGTCCACCAGGGGCTAATGATAGCAATTTATATTGGGTAAAAGATGCAAAAATATTCAAATATTCAGAGTATCACATTTGGGAGAAATGCACACACAATCACCCCCCCCCTCCAATTTCCATCCTCGTGTATATGAAACCAAGAGATGGCCTGTAACAGGACATAATTCTGCAACTGCAGTGCATCTTTCCATCTTGCACAACAATAATCTATACTAATACATGTCAGTGTGTCACCTCCATAACTCCAAAACCATGATACCAAGCAGCCTGAAACTTTGCATGCACACTAAGGGAACTCCAAGGGAGTGCATGAGTGTAAATTAGGTGTTTGGGTTAATTAAAACACCCCTTTTAAATATAATTAATGACCTTATTTAATTGTATCCTTTATCAGTTGCATCCTCGATTACTGCTCGTGATGGGGTCTTAAGGCATATCCTAGGAAACCTTGCTGGGATCTGAAGCTGCCGTGTTTTTTGGCCTGTTCAACGATACCTTGACTTTAAGCAGGCTGCAACGATTTCTTAACGACCGTTTGTTCCCCCCTCCCCCACTTTCCTTACTAATATTATCAAATGCTTGTTCATCATAGCTTCGAATCGCTGGGTACATTGCAATGTTTATAAACACCCAGAGCCGGCAGCATTCATGGCTTTATTTATTTTCCGTATATGCGATAGCCTTGAGAATCTCTTGAATTAAGCTGAATTACAAAATTTAAGCTCCAGAATCGAACTTGGAAGCAGTTCCGACTCCTATAAAAGTGTTAATTTGTCCAATTCTGACATATTTGACATTTCGGGTATCTCCCGTGGTGTATGTTTAATATGACAGTTTGGTGATTGCTAATCGCATGCCAAGCGAGCTGTTTCTTATCAACTGTTTAGTTGGAGTGACACTACATGATTTATTACATTCACCGCTTTACCTCGTGCCCTGTACTGCTTGATCTGTGTCTATATTTTTGGAGGGTTCCCAAGGTGCTCTACAGGGAATCAAGGCAAATCCGGTGAAAAACGGACGTTTTAAAATAAAGTTATAACGTTTGCGTGGACTGTGAACCGATGTACCACATTGGTACATCAGACGAGCAGGCAACGTTGGGGATTATCTGCAATGTTTATTTCATGGGTGTTGAAAATTTGCGGTCTCCAGGGTTGTTCTACGTTAAACAGCAACTCTTTTGTGGATAAAGTCATTATTTGAACAGATTCATTAAATTTCTTTAACTGCTGCAGGTGCGGTGAAGACCGGCTTTAAAGTTTAAGGAATCCTATATGGTATCTATGCAATCATAGCCTGGCCAGCCCTTCTTTGTCAGCCATTGTGTGTGTGTGTGTGTGTGTGTGTGTGTGTGTGTGTGTGTGTGTGTGTGTGTGTGTGTGTGTGTGTGTGTGTGTGTGTGTGTGTGTGTGTGTGAGAGTGTGTTAAGCATAGAATTTTTTCTCTGCTAACTCCCCTCCCCACCCCAACCCGTCTCACTCTCATTCTCACTCCCTCTCTGTCCCATCCTCGCTCCTCCCCCACCTAATACAGAGCAGCACCCTCCTCCCACATCTCTCTCTCTCTCTCTCTCTCTCTCTCTCTCTCTCTCTCTCTCTCTCTCTCTCTCTCTCTCTCTCTCTCTCTCTCTCTCTCTCTCTCTCTCTCTCTCTCTCTCTCTCTCTCTCTCTCTCTCTCTCTCTCTCTCTCTCTCTCTCTCTCTCTCTCTCTCGATGTGTCCGGGCAGAGTTTCTCTCCAGAGGGGAGTTTGTCTCTGGACGTGTCTGGGCGGTGTTTGTCTCTGAGCCATGTTTATAGTATGACCAGTAGGAAATGGATTTCAGACATTATTTTGTTTCCATCTTCACTGTTATTCTGTGCAGAATCATTTTGAGGAGACAGTATGAATCGTAATTAACGTTCCACTACACGTCTGCCTTCCCTTCCTCCACTCCTCTTCAATCTCCCTCCTTCTCTTCCCCCCTCCACCTCCTCACTCTCCCTCCCCTTCCTCCCCCCCCCTTCCCTCAGTATTTTGATCAGCGAAGCGACAGGTGTTATTTGATAGTGATAATAATAAATTAATCTTCGCTATTTTCTGTTGCCAGAAGTAAAAGGATATGTTCTTGCAATGTTATTAAACATGCAAACAACAACCCCTCTGGGACATTGTTTGCATTGCTCCTCTTATGATTAAAAAAAAAAAATCGAATCTTATTTGCATCTTGCTGTTGCATCTGTTCACACTCAAGTATCATCGACACATCATAACAAATGTTCTGTGTAGTGTTAAACCTTTTCCCCATTCAGCCAGTGCTGCATCCAGTTGTGTGGTGCTAGTTGTAATTAAGGAGCAATATTTCTGTTCACTTCCTGTCTTACCATTGATGTTGAAGTTCCCTGTCTTTAAGTCTACCGACCCTGTATAGTAACGGACAGTCGATGAACCGTTTTGATATTTTTGTTGGAGTTATGGGTCGATTATATCATGTCGCATAAAAGTTGTTAAAAATCAACTGAGAGTTTGATAAGTAGTGGAGGAGAGCAATCCATCTCGGTTATTAGTTCTGCATTATCTTTGGAAGCATTCTGCGATCGTTGGTGTGTGTGACATCAGCAACAACTGACGTGTAAAGGACATATGCCATTAGTGTGAACAAGGTGCGTTCAAATATCGAGGAAATCTGTGACTTGATGGTATTTCGTACGGCTTTTGGGTGTTACCAACCAATCGGAAAAAAGGGTCCGAGGATAAGTTCTTGCTTCCTGAAGGATCAGGATGAGAATGTTCTAGATTATGGATGAGCGGCATAGCAAAGTTTTATAAAATGATGGGAATTTGTTGGCACCATCGTGCTGTGGGCTTCCTCTTCCAATAAACGTTCATATTCTTGGAATTTTACAGTTGTTTCATTGAACTGATGTTAGATTATATTCTGAAACAAAATAAAGAGATCAATCTCAGATTGTCCGCAAGAGGATCACCACTGTTAAGGTGACTGAACTGTCCAAAGCAGCCTTCTTTGGGCTTGTTTTAAAGTCTTAGTAAAATGAATTCCCAAAATCTCAGCACTTACCATCAACAAATTGGTGGCACCACGTTGCGAGCTTCTCAAACTCTCCATACCACTGCAGATCCAACAGACTTTTTATATTTTGTGCTGTAAGTGTTGACGAAACATGGCTTTACCACTGGAATCGCGAAACCAAATCGGAATCCCTGCAATGGAACCAAAAGGGATCACCGGCACTGAATAAATTTTACACCCGACCCTTGGCCGGTGAGATTGTGGCCTCATTTCTTTCTGGGACGCCAAGGGAATCAACCCTGCTGCAGGTTGATTGTCTTGTAAAACTACATTCACAGGGGATTGTTAAGCCAGTCCTGTGCAAAAATTGTGGCAGTACATCAAAGAGAATTGTTGATGAAATATATGCTTCAACCTCACGACGGTGTGCCCAAGTGCACAAGGACCATGTTGCGCAGACTTGAAATAGTGGTTCCGAGCAGCAAGCACAAGTCTTGTACAATTCAAATCTGACCTCCAGTATTATACATTTCTGACTTATGAAATACCATTTGTGTGGCAATTAATTCACTGGTGATGACTGCTCCTTCAGCCAAGTCTCAGTTGGTTCAGTTACTCAATCTGAAAACTTCTGTTTCGCTGCCGGAGAGGGATTTATGGATAAATGGAGTAAATATGTTGAAGCCACAGGGCTCTTGTATTTATATAAACGACAAAGATGTCATGCACAATACGACACTTGCGAAATGCAAATAAACGAGAGTTGCCATGAAAACAGCAATTTGACGATTTCGAAAATTTCACCGATCAAGTGTTTTACGTGATGGAATGTTATGCACAACAAATTTGCTTGGTAAATTTTACAACTTTGGCCTAATAGGTGTTTTTCATGTTTTGGATGGCCCTGACCTTGACCCTTGAATAGTTCTGACCAAATTTTACAGACTTATACCACATACATGCAAATAAGCTATGTAAGTTTCAATTTGACGCACTGAAAAATTATTGACGAATGTATGTCAAGTATCATTGGTATTTTCCGCGATGAAGCTGAGTCTTTGGGTCTCTCACTGGAGGAAGGTCGGTAGTCTTTCTGTTTTCTACCGTCTCCTCTCCGGCCTTGCCCCCCTCCCCCCGCCCCGCTCTGTCTGTGATCACTCCCCATTATATTTCCTCAGGGTGCTCAAGGTCCACCAAAAACCCCCTCCTGGTAAAACTGCCAAAATCAAGAATCACTGCTCACCCTCATTCTTTCATTCCTCTTTTTTTACCCACCTCTGCAAACTCCCACACTTTCTTCAATCCCACTCCTCCCTCCAGGTCTTCAAAATGACTGTTCACCACTATCTCATATCTTCCCCCATCCAAAATCTTGATCTTTTTCTACCCCTATTAATCCACCCCAAACTCACCTCCTTCAAATTCCCTGTTTTCCTTCCTAAAAGTCCCTGTAGTCATCTTTCTTAAAGTCATCATCTTTACCCTTCTTTAACCCTCTTTACTTCATGTAGTAAAAGTCATCTTCTTTACCCCGTGTACCCCTCCCTCTCCCTCTCCCTTCCACACATATCCTAATGTCATTGTTCCCACTATTTTGTGCTTCCCTCTCCCACCCCTTTTGTCTCCTACCTTGTTTTATGTTTCTGTGTATTAGCTCCAACACGAGCCTTGACTTGGTATCCAAAAAAGTCCCATTTGATCATAATGGGGGTGAAATTGTTGTCATGGAAACTGCTGACCTCAAAACTGAAAAATCTATCATTTTGATTTTTGATCAACCAATTCAGTGACCCAAAATGCAAATTCTGCTCAAATTTCAAGTCAATAGGATGAATATTGATGATTATATGTGAACTTGACTTTTGACCATTTGACTTCAAACTATCGGCTTCGATGTTTGGATTGGTGAACCATTTCAGTGACCCAGTATGCAAATTGTGTTCAAACTGGTGGAGTACCTACCTTCTGGGTGGGTGAAGTTTGTTCATCACTTACTGAAGAAAAGTATAGTCTGTAGTTTGTATTTCACGAAGACTCTTTCGAGATGTTTGTGTGGTGTGCGTCCAACGGGGTCTAATTGGTCTAAAGATCTAAAGGTCGAAACATTTAAGGTGTCTAAGTTGTATAAAGAACCAAAAGGGGTCTATAGAGGGTTGAAAGTATTGTTGCGGACCTGGGGTCAGGGCGAGAAGACCACGAGGGGGGGGGGGAACTATCTCGGGTTCCCACCAGACTCTCCGGAATCGCAGGCCGTCGCACACTGATAACTCCATGACGCAGAGGGTCGCTAATGGACCGTGAACGCCAATAACTCAACCACGTGACTAAGGGTCCTCCGTCTAATGGAAGCCTATTACCTAAAATGGTCATATGATCTAATTACCGAGGGCCACGCCCTCGGTACACCTTGTTCAAACCGGATCACCTTTACTGATCATATACAGCTGAGCATAACTACCAAGGACGTACTGGCTAGAAAACAGATCGTTGGGGGATAACGTCCTGGCTCGGCTAGGATACGGACCATGCTGGACCAATGAAGGAAGATAACAAAACGAGCTGGGAACATTTCTATACAAAGCATTTATTTACAAATTGCGAGGAAAGGTATGTGGCACAGTAAATGAGGTTAATTATTATGTACAGTGGAGATAGCAAGGAATTTGTGCGATGCAACAAAGGCAAGCAATTTACAAAAGCAGACACAGAGCAGACTTATCCCGTTATATCTTCTACAATCTTAACTTATGCTACGACAGGCGCCATCACACACACACACACACACACACACACACACACACACACACACACACACACACACACACACACACACACACACACACACACACACACACACACACACACACACACACACACACATACACATACACATACACATACACATACACATACACATACACACACACACTCCCGATGAAGTTTAGATAGCCAGACGGAAGAAGAGCAGATGAGGACTAACTGCCTCGCAATACCTGGCGCGGTTGGCCGACCGCGCAACCCAGTACGCTTTGGGGGATGCTCCGCTTGAGCGATCCCACCTAAAGAGTCGGCGCATTATCTCCTGCTTAATCACTTTGCTGGGGCTTGTGGAAACGTGTGCTCCACACTGTTTCAGATGAATGTCTGTCACACACCAACACCGAGTGTGGATGGAACGACAGGTAGACAGTGAGGAGCGGTGAAGAGAGGTGGAGAAGTAGGCGAGGCAGGCAGACGGATGAAGTGAGAGATAGAGAGACAGAGACAGAGAGAGAGAATGGCTTCGTGATCTGCCTTTTAAAGCCCATGTGAAGGGTGAGGTGACACCCCGAAGCAACAAGCCGACATCCGAATTGTGCTCTCCTATTGGGTCCCGGCCCCATCCTGCCAGGCTCCTGATGCCAGAAGCGGTCTCATTCGCACATCCGGCATGACACGGCCCGGAGCCTTGCACCGAACTTCCTGGCCGTGTTCTGGCGACTGGACGAGAGTTGTGTCAGTCCCGCATTCCCGTTCAGGGCACCCCCAGCGAGCTGCGGTTAATGCTGTTAACGTGTTTAGCCCTTCCCTGCGGCATGCGGCTGGAGCGGCCTGGGCCGTGCAGCACGCTTCTGCTTGGTGGCGAACTGTATCGATGCGGAGGTGCGAGGAGGATGACCTTTTGGTGGTCAGATGTTGGTGGTCGAGGTTGTGAGCGAAGGTTGAGCAAGGTGAGACGCCTTTGTAAATTGGCGCACATATTTGAATGAAAGGGCACACCATGCGTGCACTTGTTCATGTGGTAATTATCTCATAATGCTGCACGGGTGTCTGTTGTCGTTTGTTTGTGCTTGCTTTCTTTTGTTTTATGGATAAAACAGAAGGGTTGGATGGAAATCAGGATTGAAAAGAAGATTGAGATATAATTATTAGACCTAGCTATTCGACTCGCGTAACGCACTTCGTCCCCTGAAACCATTAGACATGAGAAGGTCTGACTGCATGAAGACGAACAAAATAACTCTGGGGATCACTATGTTGGGTGCCATTGCCTTAGACTCTTAGAGGCATGCAGTTTTTCAGAACCGCAACAGTATGTATGTTTCAAAATCGCTGGGGTCTAAGAGGGTTGAAGGGGTCAAAAGGGTCTTAAAAGGTGAAAAGGTTCTAATCGGTATAGATGTGTCTAAAGCAGTGGTTTCCAACCAGTCGATCACATTTGACAGATCAATCCCAGAATCTTGAATCAGTTGATGTTAAAAAATAAAAATAAATTAAAGAAAAATTTTTTTTTAGTCCAGAGAGTGGGAAAAGCCGAGATTCTGGATGGTGGTTGTATTTAATACTGTGGTGGCCGTGGGTCGCAAATACAAGCTGCTGGAGAGTTCAAAAAATGAAGAAAAAAAAACCCCCTAAACTTTGACGCACAGGTCAATCAGAAATTATTTGCATTTAAACGAACCGATTAATTATCCACCTATGACGCAGTCACTGTACTGCCGTGGCTACTGTACAGTTGTCCGTTGCTCATTGCCTGTTGTCAAACCACCCAAATATGGAATAAGCTGGGCTTTTTATTTTCATTTTTTTCTTGTTTCTAAGATTAATTTCCTAAAGCCAAAATGACAGAGTAGCCAGGGCCATCCAAGAGGAGGGCAAAAACCTACAATTTCTACCAGGAATGGGAAAGTAAATTTAGTTTCACGAATATCAGACAAGATCTTCTGTTGTCATTTGTCACCAGTGTTGCCTTGAGTGAAAGAGTTCATTTGGAACGGCATCAGAAGACTATGCATACAAAATTTCAAGAAAGTTTTCCGTTAAACAGCACGATTCGGACAAAGAAAGTTGGGGAGTTAAAGGGGATTTTGAAAACTCACCAGTCACTATTTTTGAAACCTGCGGTTAAAGGCAAGGCTAACACAGAGGCGTATTTTCACATTAGCCATCTACTGGCAAAACATAAGAAACCATTCACTGATGGCAAAGGAGGAGGCTTTATCAAGGAGGCTATGACGATTGCTCCCGACGCCTTGTTCAAAGACTTTAAAAACAAAGATGAAATTACGACAGCCATCAAGAGCCTGTCACATGGCGCTTCAACAGTAGCCAGAAGGTTAGAATCCTTGTCCGAGGATGTGTCTCAGCAAATACATCAAGACTTATCAGACTGAATGTTTCTCACTGCAGTTTGATGAATTGGTAGACATGACGGATACGGTTCAACTCGTAACAAAGGAGGATTTTCTCACCCTTTTGCTACTCAGAAGACGAGAGGCGAAGATGTCTACAACAGATTCAAAAGGTATGTGACTGAGGAAAACAATCTGATCAAGAAACTGGTTTCAATCTCAACAGATGGTGCATCGGCATTGCTTGGTCTCAATGCAGGCAGGCTTCATTGCACTTTGCATAAATTATTCTGAATTGCCCTCCTTCGTCAATTACCACTGTGTTATCCACCAATAAGCTTGAGTTAGCAAGGTTCTTGACTTTTCTCAAATAATGACAGTTGTTGTCAAGATCGTTAACTCAATTCGTACCAGAGCTCTGCAACATCACTCATTCAAATCGTTACTCGATGAGTTTGATGCCACCTAAGGTGACCTAATCCTGCATGCAGAAGTGAGGTTTTTAGATCTGATCCCTGAAATTGTCACCTTTCTGAAATCAAGAAATGAGTTGTACAGCTATCTGTCAGATTATGGACTTTCTTACGGACGTAGCGGCAAAATTGAACGAGCTGAATCGTGAACTACAAGGTATGGACAGAGACTTGTCACACATGATCAGTGCAGTGAAAAGTTGAAATTGGGCCTGTGGTCCTCGCAGTTAGAGAAGAACATAACTGAGCACTTCTCAAATTTGGAGAAAATCCGACAAAACATCAAAGAGAAAGGGTTCCATCCCAAAAAATTCAGTGACTACCTGAACAGATTGGGAAAGGAAGTCAACAGACGATGTCAGGAGGTCCACAAGATGGAACAAATCATTGTTTCTCTCAAATCCTTTTCTTCAAGTGGACATTGGAGAACTGACTGCAACATTTCATCACATGTTTGAACAAAGCAGTGGACTTGACTTGGAGATAATCACCATGCAAAACGACACAGAGCTGAAATCTAGCTCAAAGGGCAATGACTTTTGGGGACTTGTAAACAGCGAGAAGTACCCTCTTCTTACATCCTGTGCACTCAAGGTAAAGGCCTACTTTGCTTCCACATATCTCTGTGAGATAGCTTTTTCTCAGATGAAAATCAAGTCCCAGTACCAAACTCGTCTAACAGATGCCCATCTGATGGGTTGGATGAGAATGGCCATCTCAAACTACAACCAAGACTTCAAAGCACTCTCAGATAGTGTGCAAGCACAGGTGTCACACAAAGAATGTGTAAGTGTTATGCATAACATATCTTTTTGGGGGTTTTAGTGAAGTATAATTTTTTTTAAGCAAAGATGTTGTGTTGCATTAAGATTGTAAAAGTGATCTTGAGTTTAAAAAGGTTGGAGACTGCTGGTCGAACGTTTTTGCATTCACATCTTGCATAATAAAAAACGACGTAAAAGAAAGTGTGGAAAATTGTAGCGTGTGGTACTGCATTGCACTTTTTCACTGCTTGAAACGTAAATCTTCAACGTTCCATTTTTGGAAATCCAATAGGAAAGTGATTTTACTCCTGAAACTTCAACAGTATATCGATTGCTTGCATTTGGAAGTCGATTTCAGAGTAGTCAGGAAAAAAAAATGCAGTCGACCTAACATGGAGAATTGTTGGGCTGATAGGGAAGTTGCCAATTTTTCAGAAAAGAGTTGTCAACCATAAACGTGCATTAAAACAGACTTGCTTCACATTCTTTTTTTGTTCAAAAAATAATTTTTGAGGATGTTTACATGTATTTTTGGCTAATTTTAGATAATAAAAACAACCACTCCCTACAGGAGCATCTTGCCCCCTTTTCTTTATTGCTCATGCTCCCCTCCCCACCCTACCCATGGGTAGGTGTCAGGTGGAATTAGGTCACAGGTTATGACCATAGTGTGGTCATTCTTGCTTCCTCGTATTGCTAAATATAATTATCATATGCAGTAAACCATTAAATATTGTGGTGGTTGTGTTCCTGGGAAGTGGCATGATATTTGAAACCGCGATAGTTAAAACCAATTTCCGATGAGAATAAGGGGGTTGGGTTCCTGGGCTTCGAGGGAAAATTTTATTTATATATATATATATATATATATATATATATATATATATATATATATATATATATATATATATATATATATATATATATATATATATATATATATATATATATATATATATATATATATATATATATATATATATATATGAAGGTGGGTGACAGCCAAAAATAAACACATCACAATTGGAAGTAGAACGGCACTTGGTATAACGTGTACCTCCGCCAGGCTGGACAATGTATATTCGTCTCCCACTGATAGGCCGGATTTGGATCATGTCCTGAACCAAAACCGAATCGGCTTGTCCTTGTCACCGAACCAACTCATCTTCCAAATCTGTCCACAGCTGTTTGAAATATTATGCTATACTGTTTATAGTTTTTGGCCCCATCTCTCAATAGTGAAGAATCACTTTAAAAATTAAATAGACTCTCATATTCGGATCGGGACCTTTACCAAAATGTAATCATTTCGTCCTTGTCACACACCCAACCTGCCCACCAAGTTTTATCTGAATCCATGCACAACTTTTTGAGATATCCTGCACACAAGCAACAACAACAAAAAAAACCAGACAAACAAACAACCAGGCAAACAGATAGTGGTGAAAACATAAACTCTGTTCATCGCAGATGGTGGAGGTAATAAACATTTAAAATTGTGGTGTATTTGCAGTTATGGTGGCTGGCTGAAGATCTTCGGGTCTTGAGTTCAAGCCCGTCTATCGTTGAATTTACACGAGGCAGGTTGACTCAGGTCAGCAAAATGAGTTCCAGCATGCTGGAAATGGGGCATTGCGTCAGCAGCACAGGCGTGCCCCAAGAGAATGATGCAGCCAAGCAGCCACAGGCTGCATACAAATAAATAAAATAATTTATTATTTCTGTTTATCTTTGTTTATCTTATCTATTTATCTATTTATCTCTACCTATCTATGCCTGATATGGGATGACATTCAGACCCAACTAAGGTTGTGGACCAGCTGTTGGGAGAGGTTTCTGGATTAAAAGGTTGAAATCTTGAGAGAGCGCCTCGATGATCCAAATGGCCGTTGAACCAGACACTCGATAATCTGAAGGAATTATTCACATCTCTACGTCGAGCACTCTTCCATTTTATATCTTGTGATGAGCTTAGTCGTTTGACAGTGCATCATTGTTGATGTGTTGCACTCCTTCCCATTCATAAATCTAACCACTAAAGAGAACCATGATATGTTTTGTATTGCACTGAGCACTGTTTCAGTCGCCGAGCACAGATGGTGCCGAACTGTTTATGTATTTTTAAATGTACCACCGTCCAAGTTGGGTTATTTTTAGTCTTCACCACAATTGGTATTCCAAAGAGCATACAGCCAAGCACGGCTGCACATCCGGACCTTTTTATTTGGTCAACAATAGGAATCGACTGATAATTATAAACTAGATTGCTCGCTCTTTAATTAAAGGACATTGACATCAGGAGATATGAGTACATGTTTTGCATCCATTACAAGGTCATTGGTAAGCGATCGATACGTTAACACAGTCCGTGCGTGGTTCTTGAAATTCCCAAAGTCACAAATACATCATGATGCATCAAACAAAGCCGATGCTTAACCCAAAAAGATGTGGTTTTGATCAACTGAAACTTTGCGTCTACCTCCATGACCAAAGCTTGTATTTAATCAAAAATGATTGCACAACACTTCCATATGTGCTGCTTCCTTGTTTGCAGAATCCACCGTCATCATTACTCACATTGCAGTTCATTGCCATCATCCGGCGCATGCGATAGTTCAACTGTTTCCCACCTTTGTTTGATTGGTATGCAGCAGTTCAACTACAACCGTTTCTTTTCATTGGTTCAAATAGCAAGCAGCGCAAAGTGCTTGTGTTGATGTTTGGCTTTTCATCCCACCATTTCCGATCTGAAAAAGAACGAGTTACTTTGTGCATTTACTGCATTGTGCTGCTTCTAATGACTGGCCTCTCAATGGCAACTGCTTTGCCCTGCTGCCGTGGCATCTTAAATGCCACGAACCGAGTCTTCGAAAACGAAACAATTACTTTCTGGATCAGCAGGTTCCTTCCACTAGGACTGTCCTTTCATTACTGCCTTAAAAATGATTACTTTGCATTTAAAAAGTCGTTTTGGTGTGTTAGCGAGGCACAATTGAACAGAGACTGCTTACCTCCATAAATTTGGCCATGGTGCTACGAGCACCGTTACCGAGCTGCCTGATTGAATGAAATTGTTTGGCAATCGTTAATTTGGTATGAGGAACAGATGAGGCTCTCGCTTTCTATTAATTGCTGGCTCTCATATCTCTGACTCTGTCTTTTGAGTAAAACGGTCACCTTCATGGTGCTAGGCAGCACATGTTTGTTCCTTCGTACTTCTTAGCCTTTCCACCACCACCCACCCCTTTGTATGCAGGTGAGGAGCTCAACCTGTGGCATGTACGAGAGGAGGAAGAGGGTGACCCAGAGGAAAGTAGTGTGGTGTTTATGGCTGTACTTGTGCGAGCACTCATGAAACTTCGTAAGGTTCCAGAGGCAGTGAAGGCTATTAAAGACAACTTTGAGAAGGAGATGCAGCAGATTGTTCGTCGCTCCACCACTCAAGTGGCTGACAGTGCATTTCAACATGGCAAGAACGTCGCCTTGGAAGACCAACCTCGGTAAAACAGCTTCCCCCTTGCAGTCACCATGTCACATGGTTTCCTTCCTTAACTTTTCCAATTAATATGGCAAAATTAATGAATGATGAAACCTATCTTATGATTGAGGTAGACTTTGACATTATTACTTGCAAAATCGCAGATTTTTCTGTCAGTCAGTCATTTTGTTATTCTGTCTGTCTGTCTGTTTATCGCCTACTGGTCGCAATTCGAAACCAATCATCATGAAACGTTACTAAGTTGCAGAGGTAGTCTCAACTGAAAAGCCTGTTGATTTTGAGGTCAAAGGTCATTTTGAGGTCAAATTTCAGAAATAATCCAAATTTTATCTGAAAAATCGTCAATTTTCATCCGATTGACGAATTCAACATCATATTGTAACAACATATAACATATGTAACATCATATAACAACATAATGCATATTGCATCACTGAATTGGGAAACCAACTATTTTTTGAGATAAAAAGGTCAAAAGTCAACTCAAGGTCAAACTTCTAAAATCATCAATTTCAATCTGAACAATAATAAATTTTCATCCCATTGACCTGAGCTTCGATGAAGATTGTCAATTTCAATCTTGATGAAATGGACAATTTGATGTGTCCGTGGCAACCTTTTGGAAGGGGGGGGGTGGATTTTGCAAGTATCGTGCTCTGCACGACGTCTTTATCTTGTTTTTATTTTGTTTGACTTGCACATGCTGCCCAGGCAAAAATGCTACACTGAAATATAGTAGATGAGAGTAGTACTCATACTGCAGGATCTGCAGAGAATTACTACAGCAAAGTAATGTTATTTTTGGGGCTCTTTATGAAATGTATACAATACTGTGTAGGCTGGTTGATGTACAAAGTGTAAATGTCTGTTTTATTCTGCTTTGATCTCTCATTCTGATCCTCCATTGATGACACATTGCCATTTTATTGACGCTGCTTAATCGCAATAAGTCAAAGCTGTTTACGTGCACAGGGTAACTGCAAAGTGATCACTTTTTTGGGGATTCTTTTTTTTAATTATTCTTTTTTGTTTTTTTTTTGCTTTCTTTCCGGACTTTCCATTTTGAACGATACTTGGAAGACTATTGGCATTTCCATTATTATGATCGAACACAATTTTGGCTTCTTAAACTGGTCATTGTTTCATGGAGGTGCTTGGATGTTAATCATATTCGGTACAAATACATTCACTTGAATCGAAAGAACATTTATTTAACGATGGACAAATCAGAACTGTCTATGTAATTTGAACCTGGAATTCAGACATTGAGGTGCACTCAGATACGAATACCATACAGAGCAACCCAGAATCGGGATATGTGCTTCAGCAGTTATTTAAATTTTATCGCTTTTATCTGTCAGCGGATCACTAGTTTCAACTTCAATGACTTCTTTTCTGTTTCAGCTGCTTACTGTCCCCCTCCTCCCCATATCAAGTCATGCTTTGTGTTATTTATTTGCATTAAGGTCATAAATATTCCTTAATAACTTAGATTTTACCTTTGATTCGAGACTGTTGGGACATTATACCATTGTAAGTTTAATGCTGCTTGATTTGGAATGGTAAATAATAAAAATAGGATTTTTGGACCTCTACCTTATCTGTACCCTGACCAAATGTAACCAAAATTTGGTAGCATTCTGGTGAGTGAGTGGGTCTGGAGAGGAAGAATGTTGAAGGAATTTATGCGATTTTTTTCCCAAAAAATATTTAATAAGTCAGTCATTTTGAGACTTCCTCTCATGTGATCAGCATGACCTCCGCGATTTAACATCACGACCCTGTCCTAATGTTGCAATCCAAATTTGGTAGCATTGTGACTGCTGCACCTTGAGAACAAGATTTTTGGAGGAATATTTACTCAGTCCGACATTTTGACATACTTAAAGTCACATGACTGGAACGACCTTTGAAATCCCATTACCAGTCACGGAACGTTGAGTGCCAAATTTCAGCCGGATCGGCTCTGTGGATTTGTCGGAGATATCGGAATAGGAGACAAATGGACGGACGCTGGACGATGGACGGACCCTTGGTCGTTAAGCCAACACCAGACTTGATTTGGAATGGTACTGAGGGGCAATGAAATGAAGGATCACCATATTTTGAAATTCCAAAATCTACCTTTATAGACAATAATAATACACAAAAATAATAAAAAGAATGAGACTTAAAAAAATGCACAGCATGAACAGTAGCCTCCCAGTCATACTGGCTTTCATGGAAGTCTAATAACAAAAAAAAATTAATATTTTGGAATTGGTTTAGAATGATCATATGCTTGTGAGAATTAACATACCCCCCCTTTTTTTTAATTTCTTAAAACAATTTTTTATCCAAGGTCGAAAGCTCATTATAGAGCTGACACGCACGCACGCACGCACACACACACACACTCTGTCTGGCCATCCGCCAGGCAGATGCCTGGTCTATCCCCATGTCCTTTAGATGCTGATGAACTTGCTGCAACCACAATGCACGTGGTTGGCCCATTGGCTTCCTCCACTCATGAGGCTCCCTTGCTGAGAGAATCTGGTGAGCAGGAGCAGTGTCAGTAAAATGAGCCACATGGCCAAACAGCCACAACTGACAGTCACTGTACAGGTAACAAATCTCATTTGAGTCTCTCAGAAACCGCTCGTTGGACACAGTCTGATGAGGGATAGCCAAGGATTCTCTGAAGAGACATGGTACCGAAAGAGTTCAGTCTCCATCTCAGATCCCTGGTCAAAGTCCAAATCTCACATCCATAGAGCAAGACTTGAAGCAGCAAGGACCTGAAGACTCAGACTTTCGTCCTCCCGCACAGGTACCGGCAGCGCCACACCCCATGATCCAGTGAATCCATGACTCCCCAGGCCCGACCCAGAAGTCTATTGACCTCTGGCTCACAGCCAGTGGAGACGTGAATATCACTGCCAAGGTAAGTGAATCTCTCCATGACCTCAACATCCTCACCACAAACAGGTACAGACAAGATGGCAGCATCCAAGATGCCATTGAAAGCCTGGATCTTAGTTTTGACCCAGGAAACCCGTAATCTCAGCGGCTCTGACTCCTCATTCAGCACCTCGAGGGCCCCCAAAAGGATGTCTAAAGTCTCCGCAAAGATGACTGCATCATCTGCAAAATCAAGGTCCGAGATCTTGACATTCCCAAACGATGCACCGCAACTTGATCTCTCTGATTTCCTCCCCAGAATACAGTCCATACAAGTGTTGAAAAGTGTGGGGGACAGTACACACCCCTGACAAACTCCAGTTACAAGTGGCAATAAGTCGGAAATGGTACCACATCTCACAGCACTCTCAGTACCAGAGTGTAGTTCATACGTCGGATTGATCAGTTTTGGTGGCACCCCACATAGACCAATAATCTTCCAGAGGGCTGAATCGAACGCTTTGCAGCGATCAACTTTGGCTGCAAGCAGCCCTTGGTAAAACTCTTGTCTGCATTTGGTGAGGACCCGAAGAGCAAGAATCCGTCCAATTTTTTTGAGATATCATGCTATATATCCTTTTTAGCCATATCTCTCAATGGTGAAGAATCACTTTTAAAATTCCAGTAGTCGGATCCGTATCCGGATCCGGATCTGGTTCTTCTCCAAAACATAATCAGTTCGTCCTTGTCACACACCGACCATGTCCACAAAATTTCATCCGGATCCGTCTACAACTTTTTAAGATATCCTGTACATCAACAGACAGACAGACAGGAAGGAGTGAAAACTTAACCTCCTTCACCTTCGGTGGCGGAGGTAACAAGCAAGCAAAATGTGCCGAGCAGGCAGGAACCTCGCCTTCCCGTGTTCCGTGCGAGCAAGCCACGCCCAGAGTGGAAGAAGGGTGAGGTTGTAGTTCTGTGGAACATGGCTGGGACGGAGGATCTTGCTTTGCTCTCCTCTCGGCATGATGAAATGGTTGCGTGATTCTTGTGTTGTGCTGCGAATTGGCTCTCGTGGTGGAGCAAAATGCTGGCCATTCACTCTTGGTGGGGTCGTATGAGACGGACCTCGAAACCTCATGTATGTCACCGAAGGGATTGGCGCCATTCTGCAGAAAGTGTATTGGCAAGCACGATCGACGAGGAAGCCACGTGGCGGTTTCTGAGCCTTGGTGTTGAATACCGCTTACGAATGACCTCACGTACATTTCCTGCTGTGAGAGAGTGGATCGGTGCCATTTTTGGGCGTGTCCACCCGTGCAGGACGAAGCGCCTCGATTCCAAAGTTCCATAAAGACCATCTCTGGACCAAGCTAAGTGCCAGAATAATAAGTTGCTGTGTCCATGTATTTGTCGTGGGGTTTGAGTATTAACGCCCTTGTGCATCCATCTGTTCCATCGCTCCGCCAGTGCCGAATGCACCTCCCACGTGTGTTATAATCTCTGAGGAACACGTGTCCACCTCCTAAGGAAAACCGCTTGGCTATCCAGGCTGGCCGGTGTTATCCGCCCATCCACCACAATTGGGTGTGGGGGATTAACGTAACCCCCCCCCCCAGACTGCGACATTAATTAATGAAGGGCAGGTATGAGTTTACATCCACTCTTGACCTTGAGTACACTCTTTCATCCCATTCCCCTTTTCCTCACCCTTCCACTTACCTTACTGGTGGTTTTGTTAACCTGTTGCCTTCCACTCCTCCGTCGGTCTGCTTACCATCTACTTTCTGTCTGTCTTTCACAAGCATTGGCTGTGGATGGAGAAGAGAAAAAACAAAGAAACGATGAAGCGATTGCAAAAACCCATCTGAGTCATGACGGTTTTCATCAATATCGTTCTAACCTTTCCAAAGACAGAGAGACTGGAGGAGTTTTTGCAGGAAGGAAGGAAAGATTGTCAATGTGGATAGACTTGCACTCGCAAGCGAAATCACTTTTGTGAATTTTTTTTTGTCTCACCCTTTTATTTCAGGGGGTGCAGGGGAGGATTCTGTCATTATTTTGATTCAAACTTTTTTTGATGACCCAAAGTAGACGACTGCTCCAGAGTGGTTACAGAGACGCGTCTCGGTTTTGCGTCATTGGCTACCTGGAGAGCATTATCTCACAAAGTAATTTCCCCACCAAGAATAAATCAAATTTACATCTTGACATTCCGTTAAGGCGGTTGGGATTATCCATTGTTCAGAAGGAGCTACAGCCAATCAACAGTTTGTACTGTAATAAGCTCCATTGTACTGATTTTAAATCAAATGGTGAAAGAGCAGCCGAACCCTCAGGCTGTTTGCTTTGTGCCACAAGCCTGAAGCAAAGTCTGCTCTTTCCCTTTTATTTTAAATTGGTGTGTGTGTGTGTGTGTCCCCCAGCGACCTTTCCTTTTCTCTTTCCAACTTCATCTTACTGACCCTTTGACCTTTGAGCTGATACACTAGCCGGTGAGAGCGGCAGACCCTTATGTTTGTGTTTCCTTCTTTTTTTCTGCTTTTTTTTTTGCAGTCCCAGCAACCATATGTTGCCTCAGACTTTCTTCTGCCCCGTACCATCCACTGGGACTTTTGGCATGACTTGAAACCTTCTCTTGTTTCGAGAGATTTGCTCACACTGATTTCAAATCCGTAAACACTTAACTCCCAAGTGGTTCTTCGGTCTTTGTCTCTGACATAGCCTTCATTTCCTGGTTATTAATGCTTTTGATGGTGAGCAACAGTTTGAACCTCTCGCTACTTTTCCTGCCATCAAGCTCTGCCCTTCGGACCTTATGCTCCAATCCCACTCTTTCCACCTGCCATTGTCAGTTGCCCTAGGGATGGTTTTTACTCAGAAAGCTACGCTGTGCTCCCGAATTATAGCCTCACACACAAACCTTAGCTTTGCTTTTGACTGCCATGCCACTTTTATTCTCTCTAACTTTAACTTTACCCTTGAGTTTATTGATTCACACAACCTCTTTGCAAAAAATAACACACGGTCTCCCACCCATCACTATCCATCCCACCGACCACTTTTCTGACCTTTAAAATCCTTGCTGGTCACCATGCATTTCTATTCAGTTGAAAACTCTCACTTTGTGATGTTTGAATTTTTCGCATCCGCTCATGCCAAGGTCATTTATTTTATGTATGTATGTATATATATATATATATATATATATATATATATATATATATATATATATATATATATATATATATATATATATATGTATGTAATATTAAAAATCTTGATAAGATAATTTTGAGCAATACTGTCTTTTTCGCCTTGAGGATTATCGTGCCTCATTGCTCATCTCCAAATTGCCAAAAACCGTTAAGAATCATCTCGAGTGTGGCTGGTCTGGCTTTTCCTGCAGACAAAATGAACTTGGAGCACATCATTGAGTTGTGTTCTCTTAAAATTTGTTTGCTGACATTCTGATTGCGACTTGGTTCTTGCTTTTACATTAGTTTGGTTTCTGGAAGCTTCAACTTCAAGCTGCCTTTAACGAGACTTGAGCCTGCAACCTCTCAAACGTCAGTCCACGTTACTTGCCATTCAGCCGCGATTGCACCCCAAGACGATTTGGATTTTGTTTTTCTTCCTTGTTTCTGCAACCTTTGATTGAATTATTGATCGCTGATTGCTTGATTTCATCATTGATTTGGTGCATCCAGTTAAAGGTGAAACCTTCATCTTCGTTGCTTTTATAGCGTCGACCTTTATTTTTTTTTCCTTTCTACGAGACTGGTCTTGCCGTCTTTGTGATGGATGACTACATCTGTATTAGCTGTGATCATCTGTCACTTGCATTCCGATATTCCTTTGGACCAGTTGGTGGGTTTTTATTTGTTTGTTTATTTTTAATCAGTCGTGCACCTATGTTCCACACAAACTCCCCCACCACAATTCTTTCTTCGCACTTGAAAGTCTATTTTCTTTTTGCCCAGTCCATCCACCATCCAACATGTCGGGCTACAGCTCAGAGTGTCACTGACCGTTTCAAATATATGTTCAAAAAGCCCAAAGCCTGATATTTGAAATGCTGTGCAAGCCAAAAAAGATAATACAAAATGATGAACACACGCACACGCACACGCACACGCACACGCACACACACCTTCACTGGTTCTTGGAAAGTCTCGTTTTTTCAAACAATATTTAAAGGATTACAATATGTCGAATTTTTGGAATCTACAACTACTCACAGCAACAAGGGTTGTTTAGCTCGGTGATAACATTTGCTGTTTTGTAGAATATGGCGTCTCTGGGGCGAGGTCATTTGCAGTTCCTTCCTGATGGCACCATGGTTGACACTTTGTACTCAACTGCATTTTCCTCTGTAATTCGAGCTGCTACTAGCAGGATTCCTTTCCTTCTACTCGTCAAGAATGATGTGATCAGCTTTTCATTTATGATTATCACAATTGTGGATTTGACCGATACCAGGGACAGGCAGTGCCTGGGAAAATATCTGATCAAGTGAAAAGGATGAATTTCTCGCCTCAATTTCTGTAGAGGACGTCGCAGACACCTTGACATTTGGCATGCTCAGTGCAGCAGCAACAAAGGAGAAGGCATCATCCACACAAACTTTTCTGCTTTGTTCTGTCACATAAACTTTGTTCCATACATGGCTTTTTGTTGAGCCCCAGATTCCATCTGCAGGTTCTTTTCCATACTGGTGATGTTGCAAAATAGTTCCACACTATTTTGACCTGGTACTTCTCCAAATTGGGCAGAGCAGCGACCACATCCAGTACCTATGCTTGACATAGGAACTGGGTCCATCAGACCGGATCGACACCATCTTGAGCTCTTCAGGCATTTAATCAAGGAAAGCATCACGATAAGCCACGAGAGTCTCCTTTGAATGTGCAAGGTCGACGGATACAATAACGTGAGAATGCTGGCAACCTGTGTGCCGCATGGATGCAGTGACGAGAGTCACTTGATTTTGCCACAAGTGTGTAGACTCGATCTTGTCTTGGGCCACACAAACAATTTTCATAGAAATCAACCTCAAGATGGCACTTAGTTCAATTGGACTCCATATTGGCTCTTTCCTTCTTGTAAGCCTGAGATTAGTTGCGTTTCACATGGCAATGCTCAATGTATTGTGACGTTTCATCTCACAAGCCTTCTTCCAAAACCTTCGAGAGCTTGCTATCTCCATCACTTTTCCAAACATGCCATGAAGCATCACTCTCTTGTTGGAGGACATCCCTGTATCTTGATTTAAACCCCTGGTCAACTATGCATGTTACGCACTGATTTAACCAGCAATATTCAGTGGATGATGAGGCTGAGTCTTTGGGTCTCTCACTCTCTCACCGCAGGCAGGTCGGTGGTCTTTGTCTTCTGCCATCTCCTCTCCGGCCTCGCCCCCACTTGCTCTGTTTGCGATGTTCTCCTCCCCCCCCCATATTTCCGCAGGGTGCACAATGGCTGCCAGAAACCCCCTTCTAGTAAAACTACCAAAATCAAGAATCACTGCTCACATTCACTCTTTCATTCCTCTTTTTTCCCCCACCTTTTGAACAAACTCCCACACTCTCTTCAATCCCATTATTCCCTCCAGTTCTTCAAAACAACTGTTCACCACCATCTCTTATCTTCCCCCATCCAAAACCATGATCTTTTCTACCCCTGTTAATCCATGCCAAACATACCTCCTTCATATTCCCCCCCTTTCCTTCCTGACAGTCCCCTGTAGTGTCTATCTTGTTTACCCTGTGTACCCCGCCCCATCCCTCTCCCTTCCACAGATTTCCTCATGTCTCTGTTCCCCACTGTTTTGTCCTTCCCTCTCCCGCCACTCTTATCTCCTGCTCCACTTGTACGTTCTGTGTGTTAGCTCTCATACGAGCCTCTACATCGTATACAAAAAAATATATAAACATACATTGGAAGAGGAATTTTTTTTTATGTCACACGCAAATCATGGTCCAATGAAATTAGAATAGAAAAACTTCATGTTTTCGTCAATCACATTACGTATAATAACGGTTAAAATGATACATCACCTAACATGTGTTTCCTGTGTAAATCGAGTCAAGAAGCTTTTTATCGTCACGTTAGATTGGCCTTGAACACAGACCGACTGAGCAGGGGAACGCAGGACACGCGTGTAGAACTGAAACGGTGTTTAAATTCACTATATTATGTTCAGTTGATCCAAAGATTCCCCAATGTTCACCCAAATGGAGCTGAAGCTGGCGGTGAAACACGTGGGAGGAAAAAGGCAGGTTAGATGCTTCCTATACTCCAAATGGTGGTTTATTTACAATGAAATACAGGGATAAGGGTCGACAAGACAATCAATAAATAACGGCACAAATCTGGTGGTCAAGCAACACAGCTTGGTAGGGAAGGAACAGAAACATGATCTTGTACACAAATATAAGGAAATAAACCCCCGATGGCACCAAAATACCGGACTTCTACGAGGAACAAAGGCGCAGGCGGGGGCTTGTGATGAGGCACAAAGCTGGTGTGGCGTGCAGGGGTGTAGATGGCGAAGTGCTCGGGGCTGAAGAGGAGAGGATGAATGGAGACAAGAATATGGTGGCCAAGCAGAGGGAAGGATGTCTCTTCCTCTCAAGTCCAACTCGAACTGCCGTGCACAGCATGTCCACAGCCCTCTTAAACTTTAGGACCATCTTCACTGGCAGTGGGTCCCTGTGATAAGCTGCCCCCTGCTTGTGGGAGGTGCCATCTTCCAGTCCGTTTCACCCCACAGGGCGGCCCCAATAAAAAGTCTTCCATCCCTCTCCACGTCTCTACAGCTGACTTCACCGCCACGGCTTGCCCTTCGCCGGCTGGACAGACCGTGATGGTGTCACTTTACGCATAGCGCTTGCTGTGCCTTTTGTTCCCACAAGCCCCTTCTCGACCGTGTGCATCCCTCACTCCACACTCAACCCTGACTGACTGACTGACTGACGTTGCTGAACTACCGTTTCCTCCTCTTGGGCGTTGCTTGCTCACACGAAACCCGGGAAGACGGGGCCTCCGCCTGCTCGGCTCGCTTCTGCCTGCTTGGCACATTTGCTCACCTGTAAATGCAAAATACATAGGAATAGGTTACAGGGATCAATCACATACTGGGGCGACTTATTCTTTATCCCTATCTAATTACCACGACAACACTCCCCACCCCGCATGGTGACACGTAACACTTAAGCTCACCGTTTCCCGATTTAATTACATCGAGATGTCTCCTACACGTCCACGGACCAAACAACTCCATTCAATCCTAAATTTCCTATTAAATTCCTCCATCTTACTCCCACAACCATAACAGTGTTAATATTCACAACCCAGAAGTTTTGACGTACAATCGGATTGCCATTTGAAAGTGATGTGGAGTAGTTTGATGTTTGAAAAATTTTGCGCCAATCAAATCAACGTTGCATGGAACCAACCTCCATGGTTGGAAAACGTCCAACCGACCAATAACTGATACTAAAAGCCAACACCAAGTCTGCTATGTTTGTTCACATTATAAACACGTTATTGCTTTCAGCATGTAAATAATTTTTCGGCCTACATTTGTTTTTCTATGCAAAAACCATGAATTTGTAAGGCACCATGAAGTTTTAAAGCTGCAAACTCTTCATTTGCTTGTGCTGGGAGACATTCACGTGCATTCTGAGAGAAGGTGATGATATTACACCCCCTCGTGATATCGGTTTCAATTAAATTGGGCCTCAGCCTTGTGGAACGTTTGAAAGGTGATTCCATGAAATCACCATCCTTTTATGAAGCTTGTGCTAATGTGAAACGAAGGTATTCGTGATTTCAAGGTGTAAAAGTTTTCGGTATCGCAGCATGTCTTGTCATTTGTAATTTTTGATGCATGGCAGATTCTGGTTTTTTCTTTTTTTTTCTTTACAGTAGAGAAGCTAACCCCAAACAAATATCCATTAACCATGCTTCAATTAATTATATAATAACTTTTCCGTAAATGTGGAAACACCTTGATGTGATGTGATGGCTTCCTCCCAATATAGAACTATTTAAGCATTGGCAATAATGCAAGGTGGAAATGACAGTGGGACAAACGTCAAGGGAATGAACGAACAGGAAAAGAGGAGAGGGAGGAGAAGGGTTCTTTATTTTTTAGTTCACCTGGAATATACAGGTGGTGGACAAAAAAATAAATAAATGAAAAGACCAGGGTAAATGCGGGACACCAAGCAATGGCTTCCACACAGGTGTGGCCCATGTGTTAATTCAGCAAATAACATCCCAGCATGCTGAAACCATGACCTTAGGGTCATGTATAAAAATGCCGCATAGGCCTAGTTACCTATAATAAAAATAAAAATGCCCCAATGCTTCATCGACAGAGCATACGTGGTCTCCCGATGGTTTGATGAGCATGACACTGATGTTATCCATATGTCATGGCCTCCTCAGTCACCAGATCTGAACCCAATCGAGCATTTATGGGATATTCTGGAACAACACTTGAGAAAGCGTTTTCCACCTCCATCAAACATTGATTTTTCTCGTTAAAGAATGGTGTCGCGTCCCTCCTGCAGAATTCCAGACGCTGATGGACTCAATGCCACGGCGCGTACACGCCGCACTGGCCCCATGTGGTGGCCGAACCCCCTATTAAGCGACTTTACATTGGTGTTTCCATTATTCTTTTTTTCCTCCACTACCTGTAGTTCAGGTGAGCTGATGGGACGGCATGTTGCCCGTCTGTAAACACTTGCTCCTCCGAAGCTGCTGATGGGATTGGAACCGTGCTTAGCTAAAATGATATTTGCAATGGAAGAACTCAAGTTTATTCATGGCATTCTCCCCCTCCACCGATACGGTCATTTTAAGGATTAAAGGTCCCAAAACTACTTGAATTTGATCTCGTTTGGCTGCCATTTTAGATTACTGGAAAACCTTTGACAATCATCTTCTCTCAAACCACCTAACTGATCAATGCAAAACTTGAAATTTGTGATTATCCAAGGGAATTATCAATTATCAATTATCCAAGGGAAAAAATAGTTTGTAACCTCCGCCACCGAAGGTGAAGGAGGTGGTTATGTTTTCACCCCTTTCTGTCTGTCTGTCTGTCTGTCTGTCTTTGTGTACAGGATATCTCATAAGGTGTCGAGTGGATTCGGATGAAACTTGGTCAACACGTTGGGTGTGTGACTCGGAAGAACTGATTCGATTTTGGTGAAGATCCGGATCCCAATCTGACTACTAGAATTTTTTGAGTGATTCCTTACCATCGAGAGACAGGGCCAAAAAGGATATGCAGCACGATATCTCAAAAAGTTGTGGACGGATTCAAACGAAACTTGGTGGGTGAGTTGGGTGTGTTGCAAGGACGAATTGATTCGATTTTGGTGAAGATGCGAATCCAGATCTGGGTACAAGAATTATTTAATTTTCTCAGTGATTCTTCACCATTGAGAGATCGTGCCAAAAACGGTATAGTTCTATATAGCATGATATTTCAAAAATGTAATGGGCCCGATATGTTCTCGTGGATCAGGCATTACGTGGCAGAGGTATGCGCTCTACCGAGTGTCCTTCTAGTTAACAATGCTGTCATCAGTCACATGGTATGGCAGCCATATTACGTCATAAGTGAACCTTTAAAAAACCCCTCTGAAATCGATTTCCTGATTTATACGAAACTTTAAATTGGAGATCTACTTCCCACGGGAAACATTATTTGTTACCTCCGCCACCGAAGGTGAAAGAGGTTATGTATTCACCCCTTTCTGTCTGTCTGTCTGTCTGTTTACAGGATATCTCAAAAAGTTGGGGACGGATCCACATGAAATTTTGTGGGCAGGTTCAGTGTGCGACAAGGACAAACTGATTAGATTTTGGTGAAAATCCGGATTTGACTACGAGAATTTTTAAAGTGATTCTTCACCATTGAGAGATCGGGCCAAAAACGATATAGTACTGTATTGCATGATATTTCAAATACGTATTGGGAACGATATGTTCTCGTGGATCAGGCATTACTTGGCAGCGGTGTGCGCTCTACCGTGTGCCCTTCTTGTTGACAATGTAATCAGTCAAGTGGTATGGCAGCCATATTGGATCATAAGAAAACCTCTCCTTTCTGAAACTTTCCTTCTGTATCCATCCTGTCCACCACATGCTTCCTTTCCTGCTCCCCATTCCTCCCCGCACCCATTGATTCTCCAAGTCTTCCTCCATTTTGTCCTTCAACTCTGCTGTTGGTCCTCGCTCTCTCCGCTCTCTGCTCCCTCGCTCTCTCCGCTCTCTGCTCCCTCGCTCTCTCCGCTCTCTGCTCCCTCGCTCTCTGCTCCCTCGCTCTCTCCGCTCTCTGTTCTGTCTACTCTCCTTGCTTCTCGCTCTCTGCTCTCCTTGCTTCTCGCTCTCTGCCCCCCTCACTGTCTTCTCTCTTCTCTCTTCTGTACCTTTTGTTGTGTTGCGTCCTGATCCGTTAAGTGTTACTTCCTCCACGAGCCTTGACTCTGTAACCTTTTTACGGCCTTTTTCCCCTGCTGAGCTTTTTTCCGGCTCCATGCAATCATGGTTCCCTTCTTGAGGCAATGTTTTATGGCCGGATGCCCTTCCCGACGCCAACCCTGGTCACCTCTTACGACATACGGGGATATGGTGCACCTATTCTAATCGGGGCATACACCAGGACCAGCACACTGGTACTCATTCTGCCAACCTCAGAAGGACGACAGGCTGAGTCAACCCCCTGGTGTTAATTCAGTGGCCAACGGGGCTCGAACTCAGGACCTTAGGATCCCAAGCGAGCCACCCAAACCACTAAGCCGACACCAGGCTACGAGCCTTGACTCTAATTCGAAAAAATTGCTTTCGAGGGAGGATAAAGTCGTGTTTTGGTTTTCATCCGCCCTATTGTTTTCTTTTATAAACTAATTTAATAAGAGTAGCATTAATTTCAGGTCTTAGCAGTTCCTATGTTTGTTTTTTCTTTCTTTCTTTTCCTGTGCTTAATCTGTTTAATTTTCCTTTTTTTAATGGAATCACTTCAAGAAGATTTTGTTGTGTTTCGTCTTTTCAACCAGCAATCTATCAATGATGCCGGTTTGGTTCATATTGTGCAGGAAAATTGACAATGTATATTCACAGCTGTACAAAGGGGGCTGGTAGGTTGACCGAGAGGTACACACATTCACCTCTCGGCTGTCTTGCCTTGGTTTTCATCCCAACCCAGCTATAAATTGTCACCCTAATGTTTCGCAGGCAGGGCGAGGCATAAAATGATGTGTGTGCAGTCTTTTTGATGGACATCAAAGTTGGCGTCCTGCCTCCCGGCATTAGTCGGTGGACGTTAAATATCCCAAGGTGTCCTTCACGAAGAGTAGGCGAGCTATTGCTGGCACCCTGAACAAATTACAAATTCCTGCCCTAATCTTAGTCGCATGTCAGGCCTGGCCAGCTGGTTCTTGAAAGACTGAGTTCAAGCTTCCCACTGCTAACCCATACCATAACGTGGGAATGATTGTCTGTTGGGGTTCGGGTTAGAAGAGGAAGAGGATACACAGCTGTGCAAACGAGTATTGTTATTATTACAGCATCTAGGTTTATAGAAGAATGTGCCAATACTCGTATATTCTCCATTTTATTGGTGACATTAGGACCCATCATTGGACTGTAACATGAATGACGACTACTAAACAATGAACCCCCCCCCCCCCCCACTGTGTGATCTGAACCTCAGGTCGCACACACGTGCCATCAGCTTTCAGTTTGGGAAGACCAAGCAGGCCAATTCCCAGACAATTGTATTAAACATAGTGGTTTTGTATTAGTTGTTGAATTAGTAAGTGCATTAAATTGTATCAAATGATCAGTGGATTGTCTTTTTTGTTTTGCACAGTTTACTCCTGGGGCTCATGGAGCTGCTGTTTGCCAAATTTCGCTGCGTGGCAGCTGCCCATGCCACCGTTCTTTCATACTTGAAGCAGGCGAGTTCTTTAAATACGTCAACCTACATCCACGAGTCAACAGCGACTGCCAACACTCGTCTGTATGATATGGCAGATGTCTGGGCAAAGATTCAAGCTGTACTACAGGTGACTTTCTTCTCGTCTCGCTGCACTTCAAAGACATTGCTGAAAGGGTGATGGGGTAGCCATTCTTATCGTTGAGCATGCACACAGGTACTGCTATCTTATTATGCACGTTGTCCTTTTCCATTGTGAATGAGCTATAATTTGCAATATTTTAAACCAACAGTTTCAGGTAAGAGTGATATTGGTCTTCTAAAGTCTCATTCGATCAAACAAAACTGTTCGACGGATCCTTAATGGTTTGAAAAATCAAGCTATTGGGATAGGAGTCTATTTTGAAATCCTCTTCCAAACCCTCCTCCAAACATCCAGGACCTGTGAGTGCAGAATACTATTTGTGGTGTATTTTGGGGGCTTTCTGCATTCCTTTGAGGTCTGATGGATCCAAACTCGGTCCCAAACTGGAATGACACTCGATAGAGCGCATACCTTTCCCAGGCTGAACAGTTTACGTTTGTCTCCCACTGATAGGCCGGATCTGCGTCTGGACCTGAACCAAAATCTTATCCGCTTGTTCTTGTCACCAAACCAACTCATCCACCTTGTTTTGAGATGTCATTTTATATTTCGTTTTTGGTCCTACATCTCAACGGTGAAAAATCACTTAAATATTATAGTGTCTGAATCTTGATTTTCGCCAAAGTCAAATCAATTCTTGCTCGTCACACACCCATCCTGTCCACCAAGTTTCATTTGAATCCATCACGAACTTTTTTCAGATATCCTGTTCACAAACACACACACGGACAAACAGGGGTGAAAACATAACCTTCGGTGACGGAGGTAACTTTGCCACAAGCGATAGGTAATTGTTTATGTGAAATGTCATCCTCCTGATGAACTCCATGTTTGCTCTTTATTTCTTTGGGTTCTTTCTTGGTCTTCCGTTTGATTATGTTTGTACCATATCCTGATGCTGTGTGGACTGTGCTTCCCCACCGACGGACCTCTGGTAGCTTGTACATGTTGCTGTGTTATAGCCTGGGGAGTAACTGCTGAAATCTGTCTGTCTGGGTTCTTCCCGATGTCTTTGTTCTTTGTTGCTTTCATACTTCTTTCTAATTTTATTTTATTTTTTTTTTTTTTACACAATTCTCTTTATTCACTCCAATTCTTGCTTTTTCTTCTTTTTCATCTCTTTTCCTCTGTTTTCCTCTTGCTTTATCTATCTCTCGAAGGAGAAGTGAATTTTTGCAGAATTTTTTTTTCTGTAAGGCTCACTTGGCCGCGCCTGGATGGGTTTGAGGGTTGTGGAGTAGCGGCTGAAACCCGAATCCTACCCAGGTTCCTCCTGATGACTCAGTCTTTGTTCTTTACTTCCTCGGGTTCCTTCTTGGTCTTCCGTTTAATCATATCTCAATGAGCCCAATTTCCAGTAAATATTGCTTGAATCTGGAAAAAAAAAACATGTTAAACGGACATGTACGAGTCATAAGGATGAGGGGGGTCGATCCATTGCTACAAAAAAAAAAAAATGGAAATCCCACCCTTACTCTTCCACTTGATCTACATCAAGTTTGCTGAATACTTACTGTAAAGTAGTTATTGTTCGCAGGAATAATCTTTCACAAATTTTACAGTTGTATGTAATTTTCGCACATCAAACGTGGCTGCCGTCGACATTTACACGGGTACAACAAGGAATATTTATTCACTCGACTTAACTTTTGCGGAAAATTGCTTGACAGCAAAATGTGTGGAAGAGTCGTTTACAGTATAATGCGTTTGCAAAGGGTTAGTTATCTATTCCAGGCAAGTTGGGGAATAATCAGCTGTGCATGGCAATGGAGAATTCAAATTTCGATTGCATAAAAACACCTCCAATCACATAAGAATTCACATTAGGCAAAATGCTCAATGTCCCGAGGGAACTTACCAGGGTATCAATCCGAAGGTGCGATTATGGCTCTGCAAGAACTGCAAAGAAGTCTGTCATGGGTATGTACCCAGTGTCAGTGCACACCATGAGCTGATCATGCTTTAACGAAGGACACGGACCGTTTCTAGCAGCGCCGACTTACTGGAAAGGCCATATCTGCCAGCATGACGAGCTTTCCAATCGGAGTACGTCAAGTCTGACGACTCGCTCTACAATGCACTTCCGCCAGTCTTCTGATACTTTTCCCAACCTTGTCACTCGCCTCTTCTCCTCTACTCTGATATGCTGTCTAATGTCTTGGTGTCAGACCAGAGTCTTTCGGAATTCCCCCCTTTTTTCAAATGTGGAACACTCAAATGTTTCTACAACCGCTTTGCAGAACGTTAGTTCCTGGTTTATATCTCCCCAACCCTGTTTAGGTGTCAAAATCTCGGTTTAATTACTGCTGACTTTATCAGGCTTGTTCCCTTATTATGTGCGATGTGCTTCACAAGTAATTTGGATTATCTCATGAATGATTCAGAGGAGGAAAAGGTGGAAGAAAAATTGTCGTCATTGGGTTTAGAACGGAATGTCGGTCTACTGTTTGTGGAGGTCCTGGTTGAGAAGCTTTCTGATCGGATCAGACCTATATATTAGGAGAGGCCTTAGCAGCAATTTCATGGTTTGTTGCAACCCCAACTTCCATGATGATAGTTGAAAGACAAGTGATTAAGTGATTGAAAGACAAGGTGACAGTTATTTGGCTTAAGTGTGGGTTTTCCTTTCTGATGACTCCACACTCTGCCATGACATCCATCATCCTTCATATAGGCAGGCTGCAGCCTCTTCCCTCTGTTTCGACCTTAACAACATCACACACACTCACTCACTTCAAAATTCTTGTCTCAGTCTCTCTCTCTCTGTCTCAGTCTCTCTCTCTCTCTCTCTCTCTCTCTCTGTTTCTGTCTCTCTCCATCTCCGTCTCCGTCTCTCTCTCTTGCTCCAAAAGGACCATATGACGAATCCTTTCGAAGCTCAATCACTCAAGCTCTTGGGTCTCACATTCAGCCATGATCTTTATTTGGCAAATCACATTTCAAAGTTGGCCTCCAAAGCCAGTCGCTGACTGGGCATCCTCAGTCATGCAAAGTCCTTCCTTGGCACACCTTAACTCTTATCCACCTGCAAGGCATTCATTCACAGTTTGATGGAGTACTGCTCTCCCTTCCAGACTGGCGTTGCACCACACCTTGCTCATCCTGACGGTGTGGAAATCGAGGCTTTTACGATCATCGGAATCTCCCGCGATGAAGCTGCGTCGATGGGCCTATCATTTTCACATTGCAGATAGATCGGTGGTCTCTTTCCTCGATCACCTCCTTTCTGGTCTTGCACCCTCAGCTTTTCCCGTGCTCTGCACCCACCCCCACCCCCAAGTTTCTTCAGGGCGCAAGCGGTCTGCCAGCAACTCCCTTCTGCTGAAACTCCCAAAATCCAATATCACTGCTCACCTCCACTCATTCATCCCTTGTTTATTTCCCGTCTGTGGAACAAGCTTCTGCAGTCTCTTCAATCTCACTCTTCTCTCCAGAGCTTCAGGGCACTCCAGCCTTGACAGTGAGAGGAGATGTGAGGATCCTGGTGAGAGCCACACATTGGATACGAGAGTAGAGGAAGTCAGTGAGCTATGTATGGATATAGTATTGGGACAGAATAGAAGGGAAGGAGCAGAGAAAAGAGAGAGGGTAAAGGAAAAATTGTGCCTTGTTGGTATGCAAAATAAATCGACGAGTCCAATAGTGAAGGACAACAGGGTAGCAGAGTGTCTGAGTGAAGACAGAAGAGATGGGAATATTGGACGAGACTTGAAGAGACTTGCGCGAGATATATCGCTGAGGGGGTTTGGTTCGGGGAGTCCCCCTCAAAATAATTTACTAGATGATGATGTCATTGGTACTCACTTGGGGGAAAATAGAGTTAAACAAATCAGAAAAAACCATTTTATAAAAATGAAAAAAATGTAGGGGTGGAATCCCCCCAAAATAACCAAACAAGGTAGGAAGGAATGACCAGGTAGAAATAATGCCAGAATACCACACCACAATCCTTTTATGGATACATTTTAAAAAATAATTAATATCAGACTGAATCTGTCCACTTAACTTGACGCACCTCATCCATTTCATTGACCAATCACATCTGTTTCTGGGTTGCGTCAGTGGTGGCTTATCAGACTTGAAGCTCATTTGTGGGCTCGTGTGTTTGATGTTTGCTAACGAGCTCGCATTGTCTGGTGAAGCAGAGATTGTGGAACAAACCTGGAATTTGCATATTTAACGTGGGAGAGGCTGTCCACACACACACACGCGTCATAATAGCCAAAAGGCCTAAAAAAAAAACAATTGAAATTTAAAAACCATTACAAAATTGACATTTCACACGTTTAATATGTAATCGTCGCACAAATAATCTGAGGTTAACTCTGCAGTTTGCCATCAGGGACAAACCTCTATAGGCAGAAGTGTAAATAAATCTTTGAAGGCGATTTCCCTGCACTAGTAAGGCAAGTGATGCAAACAGATTTGTTTTCTTAACCGAATTGTGTTTCCTGATGGCAAAGTTGCTGAAAGATAGGCTTGTGGTGAACAAATTTTTGTTTTTCGTCGTCTCGTGTCGTCGTCCGTTTTGTCGACGCAAGCTCGACAACTTTCATGCACCAGAGATGACTGTTTAAGCATTGCTGTATCTTCGGGAGCAACTTGTCCGTCCAGTAGGAGAATGATGTACAGTGCAGTACTCCATTGCAAGTGTTTGATGTAAATTAGAACCACATGCTCACGGCTATGCTGCGCCCAACTTTGTGTTCGAGAGAACAAGTGAAGTGGCATATGGTGCCCCTCGGAAGGTGAAATCAAGCTTTTCCGAAGAAAGTCCCCATCGCATATAGACTTGATGAACTTGGTAATCTCTAACATGAATCTTGCCATCAAAGCACTTGATTATCCCCACCCTTTTGAAAAATAAATGGTGGGATATTATTATCAGCTGCCCTGCCCTGTCCTGTCCTGTCCATCATGCTTTGTCCTCCTAAACGGTTGTGCAGAAATTGACCAAACTTTGTAGTTATGATCACCACATAACCTTGTGCCTCTCACTCTCTCACCGCAGGCAGGTCGGTGGTCTTTCTGTCTTCTTCCGTCTCCTCTCTGGTCTCGCCCACCCTGCTCTCTCTGCGATTTGTCCCCACCATATTTCCACAGGGCGCTCAAGGTCCGCCAACAACCCCCTTCTGGTAAAACTACCAAAATCAGGAATTGCTGATCACCTTCACTCTTTCATTCCTCTTTTTCCCCACCTTTGGAATAAGCTCCCTCACTCTGTTCAATCCCATTCTTCCCTCCAGGCCTTCACAACACCTGTTCACCACCACCTCTTCTCGTCCCCCATCCAAATCCTTGATCTTTTCTACCCCCAATAATCCATCCAAGCCCACGTCCTTCAAATTCCCTGCTTTCCTTCCTGAAAGTCCCTGTAATGTCCATCTTGTATTCCCCGTGTACCCCGCCCCATTCCTCTCCCTTCCACAGATCTCCTAATGTCTCTGCTCCCCACTGTTTTGTCCTTGCCTCTCCTGCCACTCTTGTCTCATGCCCCCACTTGCTGTGCGTTGTGTGTTCGCTTTCATACGAGCCTCGACAAGGTATACAAAAAAACAAAAAAAACATGGAAAGAAGGTGTGGGAGCAATATCATTTTGGGCCAAACCCCTGGGTGGGGATTGAAAGTTCAAATTACAAAAAATGTCGTTCCGCAAACATTTAAAACATTTTTAATCAAACATTGGGAGACACATGAAATATGCAACAAATTCTTGGATTTGACCCCCGGTTCATGCCCCAAGGGGTGGGGACTTGGTGTCACATGGGACAAAACAGGAATTTTTGTTTTTTGAAATTGCAAATGATGTTTGATCAATCTTGGTAGGACTTTATGCCGTCTTTCAACTTTGCTTTCGGTTGGAAGTGTGCGGGTTTGCGATGGCATGCTTTGCTCCAGTTTGAATTGGATTTGTTCATGTTAATCACCAATTATCTCATTTTATCCCTTTGTCCTTTTTCCATTAAATTTGCATTATTAATGGAGTTTCTAAACTCTTCTCTCCTCCTCTGCCTTTTCAAAATCCATCGTCCTTGGACATCCGATATCGATTACTCATGTCATCGAATATGGGGTAATGGTGAACATGCTGTGGGCAGGCCCAGAAGTTTGTGGAAGTGTTTCTTTCACGAGTTCTGGGACACTTCCTTGGTACCTTTTGATCTCCCCTCAAAAAGTCAAAACGTGTCTTGATATCAGGGAAATACAAGTAATGTTCTCTGTCATTACGAAGAACCATAATAACGTTTTCTTAGGTCTTTGGATTGCAAGTGGTCGTTTTGGTCTGAAAAACATTTTGAAACCTTATTCGTACAACTTTTTTTTTTGCCTCCCCTCCATAGTTATATTTTTCAGCAGTTGATTCAGTTGCTGAAATGTCGCCATCAGAAAGTTCTAAAGGAATCAAACTGGTGCTTTCCAGTGTGAATTGTAAAAATGTAATAATCTAAAAAAAAAATATATATATATATATATATATATATATATATATATATATATATATATATATATATATATATATATATATATATATATATATATAAATACATACACGAGCAGGGTACGCTTACATATTGTAAGGAATGACGAACCGTGCTTCCCCATTGTCTTGGATCGTTAATTTTTTATTTATTTTTAGCTCACCTGGAACTTGGTTACGGAAAGCTGATGGGACGGCGCGTCATCCGTCCGTCCGTCCACAAAATATTTTCAACTTCTTCTCTGAAACTACATGTACAATTTCGATGAAACTTTACCACAAAGTTCATCACCGTGTATGTACCAAAGTTTGTTCATGGCATTAAAAAAATTGGACCCTAAGGAGGTTTACGGGGGTTGCCTCCCAAAATAGGTATTTGCTTTCTTCTCAGAAACGACACACAATTCTGATGAAACTTGGCCACAACCTTCATCACCTGTGATGTTCACAAAACTTGTTCACGGCATTAAAAAAAATTAGCCGCATTGTTTCCGTTGCCCCCAATGCTACCTCTGGGTTTGGCTGCAGGGAAAGATCTCCCTCACAGGTGTTATCCTGAGCCACAGATTCTCCCACGATTAATTCAGAACCCACCTGTACCAGTCCGTCTTGGTAGGACTTTATGCCGTCTTTCAACTTTCCGCCATGGTCCGTGCTGAGAATTAAATTAAATTTAAATCCTGCTCATAATTTGGAGGGAAAGTGGGGGGGGGGGTTGTCAAGCACACCCCTGGTCCGAATCCCGTGATTTTTTTTGTGGAGGCGTGGGGTTCGAATCTCACTCCTGACACCAAACTGTTGCGGGCCGGAGGTCCAGTGGCGAGAACGACCGGCCAGGTGGGGAAAGTTACGTCGATTCCCACCGGGCTCTCCAGAATTGTAGGCCATCGCTCTCGGATAACTCCATAAGCCGGCGGGTCGCTGAACCGACCGTGGACGCCAAAATCTCAACCACGAAGCGTTGGGTCTTTTTGTCTAGAACCAGTTTACCTAATTAACTACGTGATTTCGACTACCGGGGAACCACGCCGTCGGCACGTCTTGCTTGAACCGGGTCACTACCAACTGCGGTAGAGTTCCAACTACCGACTACCAACTCCGGTTCGGGTGCAGTCGAGCAGAACTGCCAAAGCCATGCCGGCTAGGATGAACGGATTATCGGGTGTAAAAACCCGCCTAAACTCAGATCCGAACCATGCTGGACCAATGCAAGAAAGGACGGAAACTAACTGGGAACATTTCTAATAATGGTAATTTATTTACAAATAAAAAAGACACAGGGCAAGACTTATCGTGGATATGCAAGCAAGAATTTATAATGATGGAAAACACCAAACAGTTCTACTTATTAGGCGGGCCCACACACTCAGACGCACACTCAGACGATTTATTGAAAGATCCCCACAGCCAGAGAGGGAGAGACGAGTTGGCGGTCGCATTTCACGTGGGTACCTGCACGTTGAAGGGAGGGAGTACTCCGCGGTGCGGCACCTGCTATTGGTGGTGCGGCTCGGCCCACAGTCACATGCGTGGGGCTTGTGCCCGTGGAGGAAACCGAGCGGGGCAGTCGGGGTCCCAGGGCTGAGATCAGGGTCGCGGACGGGACCCAGGAAAACTCCACGAACGCCAGCAAAATGTAGAGCACACACCAACCAACTTGCTCCTCCAAAAGAACTCTCGTTCCTCCTCCAAGAGACTTACTCAGAACCAACGACCGAAACCCCTCAGAACTCTCCGCTGAGGATGGCGTCGTAACTTTTATGGACCTCCCCGAACGGGGCGGGGGCTCGGTGGAACAGACGTCACTGTCTGCCCTGATTGGACGGGGCTTCCATGGGTCCGCCCTTTCTGGGCGGGATTTCGGCCATGCAGGGAAAATCCCGCCCCCACTCTACGCGTGCCCATACTCGTCAAAAAGAAGTTACAAAGTTTGTGGAAGCCGAGAAGGAACTGCCAGAGATTCTACCTCGGACAGCGAGTCGCCGGTTAGGCGAGTGAAGCGCTTGTTCAGTGGTGTTGTCGGTTTGTTTGTTGGATGGTCTTAGATGGTTTGTTGGATGGTTCGTTGGATGTAATAACCTGCCTAAAAGAACATTGCAACAAACACCTTTGATTCTCCCACTAGACAAAAGGAAGGGACCTGTCTCACATGTACTTAACGGAATAACCGACCTTTGGGACATCTGTATGTTTGAATGCATATGGTTTCCAGATCTGTAACATATTTATATATATATATATATATATATATATATATATATACATATATATATATATATATATATATATATATATATATATATATATATACACACACATACATACACACACATACATACATACACACACACACACACACACACACACACACACACACACACACACACACACACACATACACACACACACACACACACACACACACACACACACACACACCTCGCACATGTGGACATAGACAAATACACGAGATAACACAGGACTGTTGGATGAGACAAATGTAGCCACTGAGCTTGGGGAAAGTGCCGTAATGGCCTTCCTTCCTAACCACACTCCGGGTTTTTTCTCAGGAGGAATTTCTTCCTCCCCATGGATTCCAACGCATGGAGATTGTCCGTGCTCTTATCCTTTTAAATGCTGTTCAACGTCGAGCAAGCAAGCAGCACATACCGTTTATTTGCCATTTACCGATTTCTTCTCCCATACAGTATACATCCAAAGTTATTCAAGTTTTTTTTTTTTTTCTTTCACAAGGACCTTATAAAGATCCTGTATATACAAATGGAGAATCTGGAAGCTTTCATACTGCTAATCCAAAATATTAATGTTGGTTTGGACTAACTTTGGAAGTGTTAAGGGGTCTTGAGATGGTTGTGGGCTGTTGTTTCAAATGATTGGAGTGAGCGGCTGTACTCAGACACCGTAAGGTGATTCCACAGTTTGGATAAGAGAGGGACAAAGAATGAGTGTGAGTTTGGCTATCAGCTTGGACCTCTGTAAGTTCACAAGGGGTGGGTGGTCAGAGTTTCACAAATGTGTGTGAACTGAGTGAGCCAATGTGGGGTTCATCAAGGATGGGGAATGCTGTGCACTACCAGATGAGACCCTGTGAAAGACTGATAAACCACTGATCTTGCAGTGGTTGAGGAGAAGATCCTGTACAGCAGCCTCAGTTGGCTGATGCCTGATCACAGCTCTTTGGATTACACTGCACCCAGGAGTTCAAGATGGAATGCAACTCCAGCCCACAGATGGAATCGATACTCCATTATACTGCAAGCAAAGGCTTTGTAGGTGACCTAAGGAAGGACTTTTCCTGGCAAAGTGTGCCCAGATGCCAATTTTTGAGACTCTAACCAGGCAGACATTTTGCCTGATCGTGAAGCACGGCAAAAAGCATGCCTGATGGTGAGGCCCAGGAATGCCTATCACTTTGTGCAACCACTATAAAGGGACTGGTTGTAAAATGAGACCAGAGTATGTGCAAGACTATTGTTTTGTTTTGTTTTTCTGGTGGGAAAGGTCTTCACGTGTGATTTATGTGGGTTAAAAGGAATTCCAAGTGGTGGAGCAGTTCTTTATCATCTTTGGATAAGCTGTGAAGAATGCAACTTTGGCCTTTGCCACTGGGGTGCAGGATTGTTTGGTTCGAGATCTGTGAAAGGACAGAGCCATAAGGTCTTTCATGCTATTATGATTTGATGAGTTTATTCCCCTCACAGCTTCGGGCGCACATGTTCTCTGAAAGATCTCTCCAATGTTCCTTTGCCCGAGTCACCACATGGGCCCATCTCAAAGTCAGATGTGCTATTGATGCTTTATATTCAAGCACCACACTATATGCATCTTTCCCTTTTTGGTAACCATTGAGGTTCATTTGTCTACCTCCTGCGTCGATTTATGAAATGATATAACCATTCCTTTCACCACATGAGGCAAATAGGCAGTTTCATTTGGCTAAAGAGTACAGTCCTGGATTGGTCGCCACTCCGATGCAGGGTACTCGATTGGCTTATTACCCCCAGTAAGCTGGTACTCATTTTGCAGGCAGAGTCAACCCACCTGGTGTTATTTCAATGGTTATACGGGCTCAAACTCACAACCCTAACATCTTAAGCCAGCCACCTTAACCGATAGATGTGTACAGCAGGCTTATTAAAAGACAGCTTGCATTCGCCACGTCACAGTAACATTTTTTTTTTCAGATCCTTGTGGAGAATCTCCAAGTCTTACTCACGTTGTTGTACTTGTGGACTTTTTTTTGTTTCACCACCTACAGTTTTCATCGAAACTTCCTGAAACTTGGCGTATATATGTACAAACACGCTGCGCAGACAGTAACCATCTCCGATTTTGAAAATTCCTCCTAGAAAAAAAGTTATGACGTCAAAATATCTCCGCTGATGGATATCGCCTAAAAATTATCTCCGAAACTAGGCAAGCTTTTTGAATTCTGTTTGCGGGAATCGAACAGGGCATTAGCAGAGATGAATTAACGCACATATTATACATCACTATGACGTCATATCAATTTTTATGACGTCATTCCTATTTTTTGTTTCACAACCCAGAGTTTACATCGGATCTTCGTGAAACTTGCCATGTATATGCAGAAAGCCCACGCGCAGGTAGTAACCATCTCCGATTTTGGAAATTCTTCCTAGAAAAAAAGTTGACATCATGATATCGCCGCTAATGGAAATCGCCGAAACCATTATCTCTGAAACTAGGCAAGCTGTTTGAATTTTGTTTGCGAGAATCAAGCCGGGCATTAGCACAGATACTTTATCGCAAACCTGATACATCACAATGACGTCATATTCGTTTTTATGACGTCATCATTAAGAGGACAAGGACCTTAGCTCATTCGAGCTTGTTTTATTACCATGTCTAGGCTCATGGAGGAGCGGGAACACAGAATTGATTGGGATGTAACAGAACAAAAGGAATAGTATAAATAGAGGAAGGGGGCACACCAACAGCAGGGGTGAGAGACAAAATCGATGGAGACTTGAATAAATACGGGATGTAGGAAGAATGAGGAGGAGAACACACTGGCTGAACAAGATGGGTATGGCTCCAAGCTCTTATGAAGGAAAAACTGGAAACTTGGAAAGAGGTGGGTTTGGTGAGAGTTAATGGTGGTTGGGGGTGGGGGGATGGAGATCATGGTTGTAGATGGGGCATGATGACATTAGATGGTGGTGAACAGCTGTCATGAAGCATTACAGGGAAGAGTGACATGAAGAGATCGAGTATGTTGGTTTCACAGATTGGAAATAAGAGGATTTAATGAGTCGAGGTGAGCAGTGATTCTAGATTTTGGGAGTTTCACTGGGGGGGTGGGGGTTATTCAGTACAATCTTTAACAAGGGAAGGTAATAAGAGTCGACCGCACTGAGTGGGTGGCATCGCACGTTGAGCAGACCAGGTGGTGAAGGTAGATTTTGTCCCACCCTGAAAGTCACTGATGCGTCCACTGGATTTTGACTTGCAATCAAATCATGACACGGAATTTTTCCGAATTAGCTCGATTTCCCAAATCCCAATCTTTAATGTACTACTGCCTTCACCTGGTTTTGAACCTACAAGATCTGTGTTCTCAGACCATTGTCCTCGGTAATACCAGTGGTGTCAGCTATAAGATTGTAATTTTTATATTGTAGACATTTGTACTATTTTGGTGATTGGCTCATAAAATATCAAGAACTACAACAGCACTCAGGAGAGCGCATACCTCCGCAAGGCTGAACAGTTTGTTTTGTATCCCGTTGAGATGCCAGATCTACATCCAGACCTGAACTAAAATCGAATTGTCCTGTTCTTGTCACTGACCCAACTCATCCACCATGTTTTGTCTGAATCCCTCCACAACTTTTTTTTTTTTTAATATTCTGCGATATATTGTTTTTGGCCCCATCTCTCAATGGTGACGAATTACTTTAATAATACTTGGATGCAGATCCGGATCGTCACCAAAATTGAATCAATTAGTCCTTGTCACGCATCCAATCTATCTAAGTTTCATCCAAATCCATCCACAACTTTTTGACAAAGGTGCGATGTATTGTTTTTGGCCCAATCTCTCGATGGTGAAGTCACTTAAAAAAAAAAAAATCAATTACTGGCCTGCCAAGAGCAGATGGGGTGCAGTCGATGAAGAGGTGGTCGAAGAGGACGAGACCAGTGGCTTTGCTTGTAATAATAACCTCAATATGGAGTACTACCGTACTCCATGATTCAAGCAGACTGTAAAGAACCCCTAAGGATGGGTCAATTCACTCACCTTTATGATGCCTATGGTGTATTCTATTATGTCCTGTAATACTGGCTTTCACCAGGTGGATACACATTCACATCGAGAGAACGCGGTCCTCCCAATTCTTTTATTTATTTTATTTTTTTGGTGAGAGCGTCTTCAATTTTTCGATTTTGCAAGTAACAGACACTTCTCGAGTTGGTTGCAGTATGAGTGTACATCTAATGGCATATTGTGCTTGACCCCAGGTCATTGTCATGTGGACAAGTTTTTACATGATTAATGAGTTGTGTTTCCTCTAATTATGCATTGCAGCATTCTCTTCCTCAGGTTCGTTTATGGTCTTTTTTTAAAAATTGTATACAGAGTCCGAGGCTTGTGGAAGAGCGAGAGCACAGAACAGATCAGGGTGCAACATAAGCAGCAGGAGGAGAAGAGGGAAATACCAACGGCAGGGTGGAGGGAGAAATTTAATGGAGACGGACAAACAAGGGAAGCGGGTAGCGATGAGGAGTGTGGGAGAATGCAAGGGGTGGACAATATGGATAGAGAAAGAGAATTTTGGGAGGGTGGTCGGTGGTTTAATGGGTGCAGAAAAGATCGAAGTTTTTGATTTGTGATGATTTAAGATGATTGTAAATGGCTGTCTTGAATACATGTTGGGAATAATGTGATTGGAGAGTGTTGAAGTTGATTTCACAGGCAGGGGAAAAAAAAGAGGAAAGAATGAGTGGAAGTCAGCAGTGATTCTGGATTTTGGCAGTTTCACTAGGAGGGGGTTGCTGGTTGACTGTGTGAGCCATCCAGAAACCTGGGGTGGGGGGGGGCGGGGGGAGACAAAGCATGGAGGGGGCAAACTGTGCAAGACCAGAAAGGAGGTGGGAAAATACAGAGACCATTGAACTGTCGGCGATGGCAAAGTTATCAGCTCATGGACTCATCGTCTTTCCAACTGATACTCATGGTTTGTTTGCACATGCTGTCTTCCACTTCATGATGATGCAACTCATGATTGATTTGGGATTGATTACATGGCAGTGAAAATTCTGATGGAGGTGTACGTGCAATGATAAACTCCTTTCTCTTCACCCATGATTCCTTGAAACTGAACAAACAAACTCTTCTTTGACATGTTGGCAGTATTCACAACTCGAAAGGGATGTCCCGCAAATTTTGGTCGACATTGTGTAATATATATATATATATATATATATATATATATATATATATATATATATATATATATATATATATATATATATATATATATATATATATATATATATATATATATATAACAAGGTTTTAGTAACATGTGAAGACGTCTTCACTGAAGGTTCTTCTGTCTCTGCCTCACCAATCCCACCACTCTTCCATTCCCATAACTTTTGATTCACGATGCCTTAATCTGTCAGTGTGAGATGGATCAAAAATGTCGATGTTGGTATTCTGGCATGAAGTGGTGTCATGTTACTTGGATGTACTGTATTCCTTTGATGAGTGCTGTATTTTCCGGTGTATAAACCCCGGCCATGAATTATACGCACCCATGTTATTTTTTACCCTCAAAAAAAATCATAATAACTTTTCTGGTGTATTAACTGGAAACCCTCACAATAACTTTTTCACCCTCAAAATAACTGAATATATTGATCATTTTATTTTCTGATCTCGATCTTAATACGTTTGTACATTAACTTTGTATGGAGCAAAGTGACGGAGGTATCAATATGCTCACACCCATGTCCGCTTAATTCAGGGTCACCGCTCACAATTGAATTTGTGGTATGGTGGGTTGCTTAACAACCACGAACGCCAATCGGTTAACCACGAGTTTCAGTGTCCACCGTCAAATTTGCCGTTTAACTAGAGATCATGTGGCCTCCTGACCGGGGAACACACCCTCAGTGATGCACCAATTTTATCTTGATTTGATCTTATGTAATATGGCCGAGCGTTTACCGCCAGTGCACGCCGATTACGACAGGTTAATTAGTTTGGGAATTACCTTCCAGTCTATCTAGGGTCAGACAATGCTGGAACAATGGAAGGAAATGACAATCGCAGACAGGTTGAAACGTCAAGGAATTTATTATTAAGAAAAATTACCCACCCGCCGTGCACCTACCTGCAAAAAGGCTTGAACACCAATTGGTCACATCGTCATCCCCAGGAACCAGGAACGCCAAGAATTAGGTACGCCAAGAGCCAGGTACCGAGGAGAACCAGTAGGAATGGTCAACTGTCACCAACTGCCATTGCTGCTGTCCCCAACCGTCACCCACCCTGAGGAGCCGTCACCAATGGTCAGGAGCCGTCGCCAATGGTCAAGAGCGGTCAGGAGCCGTGAGCAGCCGTCACCGGCGGTCAGGAGCCGTGAGCAGCCGTCACCGGCGGTCAGGAAGGCAGTCCTGTGCTTTTATAGGTGACCAATGTGGGCGAAGCCTCAAGCACGACTTCAGCTAAATCCAGCTTGCCCGTTGGTGCATCATTGCACGTGACCTCTAACTGGCAATTTTACGGTCATTCTCTCCTCACCCATCAAACGAGATGCAACTCCCAATTAATACAGGCCTGGGCCATGATGCCATGTTTGGGGCACTGGACGGATACCAGAAAGTAGCCATTTGCCGGAACAACCGAGCGAAAACGTGAAGCGCTCACAAAACTTCTGCGGGAAACCATCACTCCCCCGTTCAGCCCAACACGAACAAGAGCTAGCCAGCGTCCATAGAGCTGCCAAACAGGGCATCAAACGTCGATGGGAAAAGGTGGATGTCAAACGTTGATGAAAAAAAGGTGGGTGTCGAACGTCAATGGAAAATGAAACGGGTATCTGACGTCGATGAAAGAAAGGCAGGTGTCGAACGTCAATGGAAAGAGGTGGACCTAAGTGAATGATCCACAGCCATGTTTGACCGTCAGAATGAACTCTCCTGGAAAAGCTTGCTGTGTTTCCTCAAATGTCCTGTAAGTCCAAAGTGAAAATGATTACAAAAATAAAATGTGTAAGTAAATCATCTATTTTCAAGCCAATTTCTCTTGATGGAAAGGGAATATAACGAGTCTCCGTTGGGCTCACGGCTCTCTATCGCGTGCACGAACGGTGAATATCGCTCATGCAGAAATGAAAACTGATGTAAAATCTTATGTCATAAACGTGTCTTAAAGAGGAAAAGATTATCCCATAACAAAGAAGGGGAACCTGTTCTCTTCCTTCTCCAATGCATCAAAGAGTTAGAATCCCACCAGACAAGGGGATGCATCTATTCTGAACATGCATTTGTGGAAATAACTGTGTGAGGACCTGAATGTTGTGTGCATTACTCGGATCCGATTTTGAAACCCACAACAATATTTATTGTGGATTTGTGGCCGTGAAAAGGGCCGTTTGAGTTTGATGAAGCTTTTCAGCTAAACCCAAGGAAATCTTCGTCAATGCTTTCCTCGTCGAAGATGGCGTGTAACTCCTTGTCCGAATCAGGGTAGAGCATGTCTTCGTCGCTGTCACCGTCATTTGCAGCCTCCTCCTCCCAAATGATGTCATCTCCTGTGCCTCCATGTTGTTGAAGATGCAGCATTTCAGAAATGCTCACTTGATTATCTCCGACGGTATCTCCTCCCACACCTTGATGATCCAGCCGCAGATCATCGGCAGGTCGACTTTTCTCATCCTCTTACTCTTGGTGTCGGTCTTCTCCCCAATCATTATCCAGTCGGACCAGTATCAACGTAGCCCGTCCTTGAACGGCTTGTTGATGGACACCAAGGGGCTGCTGGAGCGGTCATCCCACCTGGGATGATGACCGTATCGATCTTGGTCCGACCGAGCAGCACTTTTGTGTCGTCGGTCTTGTGACAACTGAACGCATCCAGGACAAACATGCTCCATCAGTCGGGAGAGACTGCAATCTGTCTTACTACTACAGACCGTGCACACCCAGTCCTGGACCAGTCTGTAGAAATTGTGTGTAAATTTCCACTGAAGTGGGTCATACGGTGGTTAGATGAACACCAGCAGTCTCCTAATTTCTATAATGCTCAGCCAACGTAGCGGAGAGAGTAATGGTGAAAGTTCAACCAAAATGCATGTGGCCATTACTCCTTGGAAACGAGGAAAGAACAACAATCAAGGGGAGGTTGTCACAAAGAATTTGCAATGAACATGCATCAAATAATTTGCATGACAAGCGATTGGTGCCACTGCATTAGGCCACTGGTCTGGGCCTAATAGTTCAGGCCATTGGTTCCGGTGCAGAGCTATCCTGACATTTTTCATTTTCAACACCACACCATTAATCATGCAACACCCCTGATACTCCATGCATTTACACAAACAGTATAAAATAGGATGCATTCTATAACCCCTCTTCTCTATATAACCCCTTTATAACATTCTATAACCCCTGTTGTCAACTCCTTCCTTGCGTTTCCACCATTGATAATTGTCAAGGCACTTGCTTGTGATGTGCGAGCAAAGGAAGACCCCCTTTAACAGTGTAATCCTCTTCCTCACACACCCAAAACCTTTAAAGGTGTGCATGTATGTGTGTGCAGGTCTACCTGTCCTTGCTCGTGTGCACGTTTTTGTCAATGTTGAAACCACAGAGTACAAGGGTAGGTCAAGTTTAAAGTTTTTATTGCAATTAAAGAAATCCTCCTTAATGAGGGCGCACTGATTCGAACGCCAAGTGCTGATCATAATTTACATATTTTTATTTTTATTTTTTGAATTGAATGTTTTCTTCCATTGTAGTCAGCATCAATTGTCAATTGATTTACATCCTGTCCACAGTCGTCAAACAGTTTCAAATGACTCTCTGTAAGTCTTGTGTGTGGGTGAAGAAGGTTGCTGAGACTCGGCTTTTGATGAGGTCCCAGGAAGCTGTGAACGAGAGCAAATGCGATGATTGATCCGTATATGTGGGGTTGGGGGTTGTTGAGTTCATATTTTGTGATTTTCTTTTTCATGTTGAACATAGGTCGAATGCCCCCCCTTTGTCCTGCCCGATACAAAAATGTGCACACGTGATTTTAGCCTTGATGTAGGAAAGCGATCGTGGGCATGGGGCTCAAGCACCGCAGGGAGCAGAAGTTAGTAAAGTTCAAAGGGAGTGATTCGTAAACAACAGCTGAATCTAATTTTTATTTGCTTGGATCTCAGGTTCATAATGGAGCTTGGACAGAGATCACTGACAGGAGAACAACTTCAGTTGAACATCGCCGTACTTTAAATAATGCGAATCACTAGGACATTTGTGTGCACAGGAATTGGAACCGACGTAGAGTACATGGGATTCGGACCTGGGTTCGGAACAATGCAGCCTTTTCCAGGGTATCGAGATTGTCGTCGATTTGAGAACCACTGCAGATTCACTCGCTCTCGCACTCACTCACCGTGACCCTTTTTGCTTGCATGACACAGTTCCAAAAGGTTACAAGAAGTGCATCTTCAATTTCCCAACTTCAATTTACATGTTCATTTTACCATGTTTGTAACATTATCACAATGCATTCTAAAAGGGATTAACAAGCAGATTTCTTAAAGTATCACGTGTTTCGTTTTAAACACGACCTCAGTCGATATAATCCGTAAGAGCATTGTTTGTATCGGTGTTGCACTGCTTAATAATTTCCAAATAAATGTGAAATCCTGAAAAGGTTCGAATTTTGTGAAATATTTCCATGTATTTTGATAGTTTTTATTACTAAGATATTATATCTTTTTTCACATATACTGATGTAAATACTTATTCTCATTTTAATTAGTGCATAAACAATGTTAGCATGTTGCCATCATGCCTTCTTTCATATTCTCAACAGCTGATGCTAAGTGACTACCTAGATGTAAAGAATGTTCGTGCATCTGGCTCGGAAGCGACAGCACAGCTCGCATACCCCAGCTCTTCAGAAGACATATCGGCATATTTTGCTCGCAAGCGTCCTTCCCGCCAACGACCACCACTTTTCAAGTGAGTTGTGCTAACACTGCAAAGTATCTATATTTGTTGTATGCCGACATCATATTTTATTGTACCTAGTATTATGAATGTATATGAAGTGGTCTTTCTCTCTCCCTCTCCCTCTCCCTCTCCCTCTCCCTCTCCCTCTGTCTCTGTCTCTGTCTCTGTCTCTGTCTCTGTCTCTGTCTCTGTCTCTGTCTCTGTCTCTGTCTCTGTCTCTGTCTCTGTCTCTGTCTCTGTCTCTGTCTCTGTCTCTGTCTCTGTCTCTCTCTGTCTCTGTCTCTGTCTCTGTCTCTGTCTCTGTCTCTGTCTCTGTCTCTGTCTCTGTCTCTGTCTCTGTCTCTGTCTCTGTCTCTCCCTCTCCCTCTCCCTCTCCCTCTCCCTCTCCCTCTCCCTCTCCGTCTCCGTCTCCGTCTCCGTCTCCGTCTCCGTCTCCGTCTCCGTCTCCGTCTCCGTCTCCGTCTCCGTCTCCGTCTCCGTCTCCGTCTCCGTCTCCGTCTCCGTCTCTGTCTCTCCCTCTCCCTCTCCCTCTCCCTCTCCCTCTCCCTCTCCCTCTCCCTCTCCCTCTGTCTCTTGCTCTCCCTCTCCCTCTGTCTCTGTCTCTCCCTCTGTCTCTGTCTCTCCCTCTGTCTCTGTCTCTCCCTCTGTCTCTGTCTCTCCCTCTGTCTCTCCCTCTGTCTCTCCCTCTGTCTCTCCCTCTGTCTCTCCCTCTCCCTCTGTCTCTGTCTCTCCCTCTCCCTCTGTCTCTGTCTCTCCCTCTCCCTCTGTCTCTCCCTCTGTCTCTCCCTCTCCCTCTGTCTCTCCCTCTCCCTCTGTCTCTCCCTCTCCCTCTGTCTCTCCCTCTCCCTCTGTCTCTCCCTCTCCCTCTGTCTCTCCCTCTCCCTCTGTCTCTCCCTCTCCCTCTGTCTCTCCCTCTCCCTCTGTCTCTCCCTCTCCCTCTGTCTCTCCCTCTCCCTCTGTCTCTCCCTCTCCCTCTGTCTCTCCCTCTCCCTCTGTCTCTCCCTCTCCCTCTGTCTCTCCCTCTCCCTCTGTCTCTCCCTCTCCCTCTGTCTCTCCCTCTCCCTCTGTCTCTCCCTCTCCCTCTGTCTCTCCCTCTCCCTCTGTCTCTCCCTCTCCCTCTGTCTCTCCCTCTCCCTCTCCCTCTGTCTCTCCCTCTCCCTCTCCCTCTGTCTCTCCCTCTCCCTCTGTCTCTCCCCTCCCTCATCAATCCCAATGCGGAGGTAATGCCGATCACATGACCGTAAGTGTCAAAATGGCCGATTTGGTCAATTTGTGGAATACCGCGTAAATTCCTTAAAAATCTTCTTCTCCAGACCCACCAGCCAGAATGCTACCAAATTTGGGTTACAACATTAGGACAGAGCCTGCCCAGATAAGCTACAGATCCAGTGGTCCTATTGCTTTGGTGTAGGTGAGTGTTTAGGTTGTGTGAGACAGAGTTTCATTGATGAACCCATGATGCTGTGTGTGGCCTCAGCTGATGCCACAATCTGGGAAACAATTGCACAATATCAATGCACAAAGACACACTAATGGACATGAGAGATGAACAGTGTAGGAACCAAATAAGAACTGTTTGATAAGACGATCTGGAACCGTTTAAGGTACATCTTCAACATTTATGACTACACTTCATGAACCACTTGTAGGGTGAAGTGCTGCCTTTTTACGATCATGCCAGCGTTTGCATCCTTGTTTCTGCTTTTCCGTGCAATGTATTGTCGACTTTATAAAGTTCCTTCTCCGTTTCTATTTGGAAAAAAAGTTTGGGCAAAGTTGTTGGCACCTTGTTATGGTAATATGTAATGCAAACCTACCCATTCTCTTGCACGAAAAAAAAATACAGATTCAGTGGTGTCTGCTCCAATGATATCCAATGACTCCAATGACTCCAATGATAATTGAGGTAACACCGGTCAACGAGTGTATTATGAGACTGAGGATTCTTCACTCTCTTGGTGTCATTTCCCTGGTCTGTGTATACGTATGCTCTGACTGAAGCGAGTGATCTCACTGTGAAGGACATGCTCTATGCCGCATGTGAATCTAATAGACGTTCTTTGCTGCTCGTGAGTCTATGTGAGATACCAAATTTTGATCGGGGATACCGTGAATGGTCAGTCACCACATTTTGATCGAGGATACACTGTGAATGGTCATATACTGCATTTTGATATCAGATAGCATGAATGGTCAGATACCACATTTTGTTAGATACCGCGAATGGTCACATCTCGTATTTTGATGATGGATACTGTGAATGGTCAGATACTGCATTTTAACATTGGGTACCATGAATGGTCAGATACTGCATTTTAACATTGGGTACCATGAATGGTCAGATACTGCCTTTTATTGGATACCTCAAACGGTCAGACACCACATTTTGTTGGCAGATACTGTGAGTGGTCAGATACCGCATTTTGATAGCGGATACCATGAACGGTAAGCTCGGCCTCCCGCATTTTTGATTGCGGATACTTTGAGTGGTCAGACATTGCATTTTGAAAGCACGTCAGTATGAAACGACATAACAAGTGGCATTTTAAAGGAAAAATATTTTGCTTGCATCCAGCTGTTCATGTCCAACACGGACTAAGCTGCTGCAATTAACTCACAAAATGTGTAATTGACTCGATTGTTATTTGCACTCGAACTCTTTACGTTTTCCTTGTTATATATTGCTCTCACTGCTCTGTCCCAGTGTCATGTCAAAGTCTCGCAATAAGGAAGGCGAGCATGCGTCGCAGCTCATCGTGAGACAGATTTTGGATAAATAAAATTTTGCTCTTATCTTGGGCTTGGGACTTGGGAAACCACAATCCAAATACAGTACACGTACTCATTAAATATTGTTGCAAAGGTAAGAAGTAGTTTTGATGCTTCTAAGTGTTGTTTTTCTTCTTTATTTGATTTGATTTTTTCTTAATGGTAAACAACTTGCAGCGTGCCTCGTTTTTAACTTCACATCCGTCATCTCATCGAGGCCCTTTAATTGGGAGCAAAACATGTTGGGCTTGCAGGCCTCAATCACAGCTAACATTTGTGTTTCAAAATGTTTTTGGGTTGTCTTGTGGTTCACCTCCTCAAAGGCCAGTGATGTTGCCCTCAGGTTTGAATCGTCATCGCATGCCATGAGCATGAGCACCTATTTACGAGAGCAGCGACAGGAACTGTACAGTCGCTCCGGTGAACTGAGAGGTAAGAGGCACTGACTATGTGACGACACGCACAGTGAACAGGTTCGAGAACCATATTTTTTTTTCTTGCTTCGATGGTCAAATATGCAATTTTATCTCCAAAACAGTACAACTGGTTCTAAGCTCCATTTTTGTGCGAGTCCCATTCTTCTCTGCCACTTTAAGTCGTGGTCTATCCGACATGAACTGTCTGAGCCAAAGCAGAAGTGCGAGTTAGATTTCATGAATAGCAATTGTTTCCGTTTATAAAATGACACAGCACTCGCTTTTGTTTGTGTCGTGCTGTGTTTCTGATCAATTGTGTGCTTCATGATGTTTTGGCTTGCAAAAGAGAGTTTTCCTTTCGTCATTGCACTGCAATAAACTTGCATCACTTGCTCCATTTACTTTTTCTTGCTTTCCTTTCCTTAGTTTACTCTCTTGGTCCTCCCTGTGCCCCAACTCATCCTGCCTTGCCCTACTTTACCTTCTATCAATGTTGACCATTCCTTCAACACTCAAATTATCGTTTCATCTTTGACATGGATTACCTTTCATTGCTTGAAAGGACTTTGCATCCCCATTTACATGATGAAGATGATGGTCAGTGTAATCATACGTTATATAAAGTGCTGTTGGTGGCTTACACATACATACCTACTAATCACACCTTCATTACCCTCTGCAGAGGAGAGAGTATTGCATTTGCGGCCATTTGTTTGTCTGTTTGTCCGCACAAAACTTGTGTTTTTTTTCTCCGCAACCGCTTGTCGGATTGAGACGAAATTTTCACCATCGGAGCGACTATGCCTGTTGATTGTTTTATTGATAATTATGATGTCATGGTTCACATTGTGTGGCAGCCATGTTAGAAAAATGGGAACACTTTGGACCTCTGTATCTCTGAAACCTCACGAAGGAAGAAAATTGAAACTTGGCACACAAGTACTCCTCATGGGGAATGTGTGATTTTTTTTTTCATGACATCATAGGTGCCTTCATGATGTCATAATTGAAAAGTAGACCGTTACATCTGATCAGTATGAAATTTATTGAGCGTCATCTCGGGATAAAATGGTCCAGGGAAAAAAATTGGACGTCATCGGTCACGTGATTCGGCAGCCATGTTGTTTAAAAATAAATAAATAATAAATTCTTCCAAAATCTTCCTCTCTCAAGTGGCTCAACAGATCGAGACAAAACTTTACAGATATGATTGCCTACACAAGGAACAAAAGCTACACACATACATTGTCATAGGTCACTTGGTCTGGCAGCCATATTGGATTGAGCGAAAAAACTAAAAAAAAAAAAAATTTCTCTTGAACTGCTTCATCAATCGAAGTGAAACTTCACAATTATGATCGAGTATTGATGGGGAATATATATTTTAATATTCAACCTGATCGTACGCATGTTCTCGCAGCGAGGATTATTATTTTTTTGATCTGGGTACTTTTTGATTGTTTTATTTATTTATTTATTTTAATAAGGCTCACTTGGCTGCACCTGGATGAGTTTGAGGGTGGAGGAGTTGCAGCTAAAACACCAATCCTATCCAGGTTCCTTCTGATGACTCCAATGCAGGACTGCACCTATTTGGTCTTCCATTTGATTTGAATTGAATTTATTTTAATCCCATTCTGAATTCAATTGAATCATAATAAAAGTCATGTGGGTCAGGGTCAGGTGTCCGATCAAAGCGGGGTTGCATCAAAGCGGAACGTCTTGGTACCCGGTCGTCACTGCCAGCAGTTCTAAAGTGGCCGTTCTACTTTTGTCTATTATTAATTACGTAACACACCAGTACACAAAAAACACCACACAAAATAAGTACTGGCAAGGGTTTGCAACCTCTGATTGCTCATTTTTCTTGTTTGTTTGTTTGGTTGTCTGTCTCTCGTTGTCTGCACAGAGCGTGTGTATGTATTACGTTAGACCCTTTAGAACCCTAAGACCCATTAAGATGACGAAGACCACAAAGACCCTTGAATACCCCGAAAACCTGATAGACCCCAAAGACCCTTTCAGACCCTAAGGACCCTAAACCCTTTCAAACCCTAAGATCCTTTAGAACCCGAACACTGTTTGAGACCATTTAGTCCCCTAATTATACATTTTAGCACCCTTTAGACCTTTTCAGACCTTTAAACGTTTCCACATTTATACCTTCACATATTTACACCTTTTGGTCATTAGACCTGTAGACGCTCAGACCATTTGACCTTTACAACGATTCAGACCTCTGACCTTTACACATTTCCAACTCGACCATTTGAACCTTTCATTTGCATTCAACAACCTTTCATTTTGTACGTCCTTCCATTTATTTGCCACACAAAATACACAACACAAAACAAGTCCTGGTGAGGGCCTGTCATCTCTGATTGCTCTTTCTTGTTCCATCTGTATTCATGGTGCGAAACGAACTTATTTTATCGCTTGGGGCCCAAAGAGCCCCAGCCATGTGAATTAATGGGGCCCGACAGCAAACATTGGAACTCAAATCGTATCGCGACGTTGGAGTGCTTTTCATTTTAATTCCAATGTGTCTTATTCCCTCTCGATATCACAGTAAGCAGTCATTCACTACAAACTCGAATACCATCAATGATGAACGATGCTGCAGTGACACGTATCTTTGTTTCGAAAAGATAATTTATAGTCTATTTGATTATTTTTTTTTTGATTTTTTTTTTCCCGAGATAGCGATCTATCTTCACCAAATCAGGCAAACTAAGGAGATCCAACACAAGACTCATAGTAAATGTAAACAAATGGCATGCTATTCTGAATGTAAGGAGTTTTTTTATTATTATTATCGGGATCTCAGAGTTTAACTCAAAATCTGAAGATGATGAAATCGACTCGGGTACAGCATTCCTTACCTGCACATGCTTCACTTCAAATGGTTGGGGGAACATACGTTTTCATTGCAGGTTGGAGAGCTCCCATTCCTCCTCCCATACACCCCCTACCTTCCCACCCAACTTTTATGATTCTTCACATCAAGTTGTGGGTTGTTCAGATTGACATAGTGAAGCTAAATGAGGTAAAATCGTTATGGGGACGTCAAGGGCCACATCTCCAGAACTGTCACAAAGAATGATGGTCTATGCTGTTTCCGTGCTGTCTTTCTGCCGTATTTATCGGCCGTCTTTGAGATCGAGGGCCGTTATCTCCCTTTCCAGATTGTGTGTAATGCATGTTTTGCATTTGTTCGCATCTGTACTTGTTGAATACAATGCGTCATTGAACAAAAATATGAAGAAGACAAGAAAAAGAGCAATCAGAGATTCACCAGGACTTGTTTTGTGTCGTTTTGTTTGGTGTATTTTGTGTATTGGTGTGTTACGTAATTCATGACACATGATTAGAACTGCCACTTAAAACTGCTGGAAGTGATGACCGGGTACCAAGACATCCTGCTTTGATTGGACACCTGACCCTCACCACTAGATTATAATTGTGAAGTTTCACGTCGATTGATTAAACGGTTCCAGAGAAAACGTTAATTATTTTTTCAATCCAATATGGCTGCCAAACCATGTGACCTATTAATTATTCCTTAAACTTGTACACCCATGGCTTGTGGACCATTTTTGTGAAGTTTCTCCTCGATCTCTCCAGCCGTTCTGAAGAAGAAGATTTAAAAAAAAAAAGTTTTCGGGTAAATCCAATATGGCTGCCAAACCATGTGACCTATGACATCATATGTGTAAACCCTTTGTTCCTTATGGATAGGCGGTCATACTTGTAAAGTTTCGCCTCAAACTGTTGAGCCACTTCAGAGAAGATTTTTGAAGGTTTAAAAAAAAAAAATTTATGTACTTATTTTTTCTTTCTTCTTAACAATCTGGCTGCTGAATCACGTAATGGCTGACATCGTCAATTTCTGTTCTGTGAACCATTTTATCCTGAGATGACCTCAAAGATTTTCATACTGATCAGTTGTAGAGTTATACATATGCAAGTATGACGTCGTAACGAAGGCACCCATGACGTCATAAAAAAAAAAAATCACACTTATTCCCCACGAGGAGTACTTGCCGTGTGCCAAGTATCAATTTTTTCCTTGGTGCCGTTTCAGAGATAGAGGTCCAAAGGTTTACTGTTTCTCCAAAATGGCTGCCACACGTGACCGATGATGTAATATCACCTTGATAGCTCGCCCACTCTTTTTGCGAAGTACACCGTGGGAACTTTCACATCCACCAATTAATGCTGGCCGTCCGGATGCCCGTTTGAATATCTATCCAAGGAACGGCGCACACATTGATGAATCACCCTGCCTGTGAAACATCGGGATGACAGTTTTTAATTGGATCGGGATTCAAACCAGGACGGACAGCTTCGAGGCTGGTGTACTTACCCCTTCTGATTAACCCAGAAAATGGTTAATTGGAATTATTTTATCCGACGCCTTTTCTTCCCATCACCCTCCTGCTCGATTCCATAATCCCTTTCTACATGTGTGTACATAGTGCACAGAGAAGCATTTTTTTGCCCCCGTTGGGCTTTGTCCAAAATAGGGGCTTATGGATTTGGTCTCAAGTTTTTGTGTCCGTGTGTACGCAACCATATCTCGGACATGTATGGACCGATTTCATTCATATTTGGCACAAAGACAGCATATCATGGTATACATGTGCACTTCATTTTTTTTTTTTAAATCAGATCAAAGATGGCCGACTGGTGGCCATTTTAGTTGTAAAAAATACAAAAATATATAAACCACAGTGTCGAACACGTCCTCAACCATTTCTCAGACATGCATTTACCGATGTTGTTCAAACTTGGCACACGGATGAAGAATGATTCGTTTACATATACACGTCATTTCTTTCGAGATCAGATCCAAGATGGCCGAGTGGCCACATTTTAGTTGTAAAAAATCCCGATGTTGAACACGTCCTCAACCATTTCTCAGACATGCATTTACCGATGTTGTTGAAACTTGGCACACGGATGAAGAATGATTCGTTTACATATACACGTCATTTCATTCAAGATCAGATCCAAGATGGCCGAGTGGCCACATTTTAGTTGTAAAAAATCCCGATGTTGAACACGTCCTCAACCATTTCTCGGAGATGCATGTTCCGATGTTGTTTATATTTGGCACACAGATAACAAATGATGGCTTGCATATACACGCCTTTTTTTATTTTTATTTTTTTCAAGATCAGATCCAAGATTGTCGACTGGCGGCCATTTTAATTGTAAAAAAATTCCGATGTTGAACACGTCCTCAACCATTTCTCATACATGCATTCACCGATGTTGTTCAAACTTGGCGCTCGGATAGCGATTGACTGCTTACATATGCACGTCAATTTTTTGACATTAAATCCAAGATGGCCGACTGGTGACCATTTTGTTACATAAATGTGTCCCCAACCATCTCTCAGACATGCATGGTCCGATTTTGTTCAAATGTGGCACAAGCACAGTGCATGATGGCATGCACGTGCACCTCACTTTATTTTGTAATCTGGTCAAAGATGGCCGACTGGTAGACTGGTGGCCATTTTTGTTAGTACAGTACATAAATATGGGCTAGCCCTTTCACTCCATACAGCAAAATTACTCAAACGTGGGCTATGACATTTTGTGTTTTTTTACTTGTTCATTGGAGAAATAACATCGCACCTAATGCTTTGTTGATATCATAATGTTTATCTTGTGTTGTACTACTTTGGAATAAATTTCTACACAAGGGAAAAAAAAATAACAGGTTTGTTCTTCGTATTATACTTTTTCAAGCATCATGCTCGTTACAGAACTTCGGTTGTGCCGAAGTAATTGCTTTGGAAAGAGTTGCGATCTTGGACACGTCGCCACTCCAACACAAGATACTCAACTGAGAGGGCATCTGTATGTAATTTGTTCAGGGTGCCTGCGAGAACTCACGAAGAACACCATGGGATCTTCAGTGTCCACCAACTAATGAGAGCAGACAGTACGCCAAATTTAACGCCCGTCCGGAGAACGGCACACATTGATGCCTCGCCCTGCCTGTGAAACACCAGCATATGACAGTTTATAGCTGAGTTGAGATTCAAATCCAGGCTCGACAGGGCAGACACGAGTATGCACACATCTGTTATACATTCTCACAATAACACATTTTCTCTTCTCACTACAACATATGTTCTACATAATCACGATAACATGTGCCAGGTCAGGCCCCAGATCAGATCTGTGACTTGCTTTCAGGTACCATGCAAACCTGTACGAACCTGTTTCATGGTCAGGTTGTCGGCAACTAAACCGTCTCCCCCACCAGGTTTCCTGGTGAGGAGGGTGTGTGCATATGGGTACTCAGAAGGATTAAAAACAAAACCTGTCAAAGGGCGGAGGAACTCCTTGTGAGCCAACAGCCATCCATATCTCGTGCTCGACTGTCTGCAGACGTTGTCCTGCATTTGCGTCCCTCTTTCTAGGAGGTTAGTGGTAGGATTAAGACAGCTCACCGGGCGATCCCGGGTTAACTTGAAGCGGTTCCTTCGGTCAGGTGCCTGGAATGCTCTCACTCAAAGAGAAGATGATCACCTATCTGAGCTCCAGCATATGAACATCAGTATTGCAGCACTCTGAGCTTTGGAGACTGGATAGCTGTGTCTGTGTCCAACAAGCTGACTCCCATAATAATTGAGGTAACTCCGGTCAACGAGTGTATTTTGAGAATGAGGATTTGTCACTCTCTGGGTGTCATTTACCTGGTCTCTGTACGTGCTTCGACTGAGGCGGGTGATCTCACTGTGAAGGAGACGTTCTACAGCGTGCTTGAGTCTGTGGTTGATCAGTGCTTCAGCAGAGATACTCTTAGTTTTGGGGGATTTCATTGCATCGACTGGCACTAATTGGGATGGTTGTCGCATGTGTTGTTTCCCATGGGTCTGGGACTGTGAACCAAATAGCCCTAAGTTCCTTGACTTTGCAACATGTTGTCGACTTTGGGTAGCTGGTTCATGGTTTCATTGCCCACAGCCACATCGTTAGACTTGTTATTCTAATGCAGGTGGTGTTGCAAAGGAGATTGATTTTGTACTCATTGAACTCTTTGATGGCCGATTGATGATGCTCCAACACTGCCCAGGGTGTGCCGTCATGCTCAGTTCCTCAACAGGGACCACAGGCTTTTTGCAGCAACTCTGAAGTTGCAGCTCAAATCCAGGGGAATGGTACCACCCCAGCCGAGGCTGGATGTTTCAAGGTCAATGATGAGAGGGGAGCTGAGGAGTTTACGAACAGGCTGAGGAGGGATTCGTTGGGTCCTGGTGTTTTGGGAGATCCTGAAGAGTTGTGGAGGACTTTCAATGCTACCATCTTTGATGTTGCTGGTGGTTCTCTGGGATCCCATCGTCAGGGGAAGAGTAATATTGTCTCCCAAGGAACACTGGATACCATTGACGAAAGCCACAGGGCCAGGGCTAATGGCAGAACTGAGCTGTTCAGGGAGTTGAGGCGTAAAACTTCATGTTCACTGAGGTCAGACAAAGAGGCTGATGTGCATGGAATCTGTGAAGGGGTGGAACATCACCTGTGGTCAAGTGATTATTGTCCTGTTTACAGAGGAATCCGTGCATGGCGTTTCTCCAAGCCTGTCCCTCGGTGTACTGCAGTTAGAGCATAGGATGGTGAGCTCTTGACAGAGGAGTCTGAAGTGAAGGCCCACTGGGCCGATTACTTTGAGCTGCTGTACCAGGCCGATTCACCAGCTGTTGAGTTTGATGTCAGGGATGTTACTAACCCTCCAATTAACTGTGAACCCCCTTCGTTTGTGGAAACAGGCTGTGGTGGTGAACCAGTTGAAAGAGGGTAAAGCTCCTGGGGTCTGTGGCATCCATGCTGAACTTGAGGCTGGTGGAAATGCTGTACTCGTATCATTGCATGCAGTTCTTTGCTCTGTTTGGAGCACAGGCATCATCCCAACTGATTGGAAGAGGGACCTTGTTATCCCTCTCTGGAAAGGGAAGGGTGATCACCAGGACTGCAACAACTACTGATCGGTGATGCTGCTCTCAGTGCCAGGCACTGTTTGATGGGGTTTGCCACCATCTGCGTCAGAACCAGCGCGCAGAGTAGTCTGGCTTTACACCAAAGAGTTCAACGTTTGACAATATCCTTTCTCTTCGGGTTTTCCCTGAACCCAGAGGAAAGTTTTAGCAGGGACTGTCTCCAGCCGATGTTGATCTTTGCAAAGCGTTCGTTTCTGTGTATCGGGATGCCCTCTGGAGGATTCTCGGTGTTGGTGGGGTGCCACCAAAACGGATTGATCTGAAATCTGATCTCTACTCTGGTACTGAGAGTGCAGTGAGATGTGGTGGCTCCATCCTCGACTTATTTTTGTTGGTACTGGAGTTCATCAGGGGGTGTGTATTGCCCCCACACTTTTCATTGCTTGTATGGAGTGGATTCTGGGGAGAATGTCGGAGGGATCAACCTGCTGTGCATCGTTTGGGAATGGCAAGATCTCTGACTTTGATTTTGCAGATGATGCAGTCATTTTTGCGGAGACTTTAGATATCCTTTTGGGGGCTCTTGAGGGGCTGAATGAGGAATCAAAGCTGCTGGCATTACGGGTCTCCTGGGTCAAAACTAAGATCCAAGCTTTCAGTGACATCTTGGATGCTGCTGTCTTGTTTGTGGTGAGGATGTTGAGGTCACGGAGAGATTCACTTTCCTTGGCAGTGATATTCCTGTCTCCGCATGTTGTGCGCAAGAGGTCGACAGACGTCTGTGTTGGGCCTTGGGGAGTCATGGATTCAATGAATCATGTGTTGTGGCGCTGTTGGTACCTATGCAGGCGGAAGTCTGAGTCTTTAATTCCTTGGTGCTTCCAGTCTTGTTCTACGGATGTTAGACTTTGACACTGAATAAGGATCTCAGGCAAAGACTGAACTCCTTTGGTACCAGGTCTCTTCAGAGAATCCCTGGCTACTGCTGGTCAGACTTTGTGTTCAACGAGCTTTTGCTGAGAGAGACTCGGATGAGATTTGTTTCCTCTTTTGTCGGTGAGCATCAGCTGTGGCTGTATGGACATGTGGGTGGTTGTACTGAAGCTGATCTTGCTCGCCAGATTATCTCAACGAAGGCGCCTCATTAGTGGAGGAGGCCAACGGGCCGACCACGTGCCTTGTGGTTGCAGCAGGTTGATCTGCATCTTAAGGATATTGGGGATGGCCAGGCATTTGCCTGGGGGATGGCGAGACGGAAGCCCCTCGAGTACCGGTGGAAAATGGAAGCAGTGCCGCATTGCTCTAGTCTTCTAGTGTATACTCCCATACCTGAACTGACTACAACAGCTGTTCCCCATTCTCACCGCAGCATCTGTTCTACATCCTCACTATAATGGCTGTTGGAAAACCACAGACAAAGTAATGATGTTCTCCAAGAAAAAAACACAACAAAGAAACCCTGGTTCATATTTGTGAATGAAGCTCACATAGTGTAGTTGCCCACATTCAAATTGCTCCTCACCTCTTGGTACCCTTTTCCACTCACCTTTCTTTTGCACCCTCCATTTTCTTTGTCTGAGAGGAATTGCTCGTTTGTCAGTTGGAAATGTTCGCCGACGGGGCTTGAATATGCCTAGTGTTGGCTTAGTGGTTCGGGTGGTGGGCTTGGGATCCTCGAGTCCTGAGTTCAAATCCCACTCAGCCGTTGAAATAATACCAGGTGTGGTTGACTCTGCCCGTCATCCTTCCGAAGTCGGCAAAATGGGTGCCAGCTTGCTGGTATCCTGTGTCGGAGTGACGACCCGTCCATGATTGTGCCCAATAGCCACAAGGAGACTGCTTGAGCAGCACCGACGCTCTGCACAGAGCATGGTCCCAATGGATGGATGGATGTATGAATGGATCTCAAACAGTTTCCGGTGACTTGTGACCAAACTTGGTGGATGAGTTGGACAGGTGAGAAGAATGAGCCGATTCGATCCAGCATATCAAGTGGGATACAAAACATAAACTGTTCAGCCTGGTGGAGGTTTGCGCTCGAGTCGGTTGCCGTGACCATTGTGCCCACCTGAACGCGGGTTTTGAGTTTACCTTGCCGGAAAAGGAGGATAACCACACTCGGATGTATTTTGCATCACCCAGCCTTCCGGGCGACCGGTCGGTTCAGCTATTAAATGCCTCAATGCGTTTGAAGAATCGGATGATTTCATTTTCAACCTCCTCTTTAAATGCTATTGATAGTTGAATCGATGGTTTAATAGTTTCCCATCGGTCTGTTCTCTGCTTTGGATGCCAATTACGGTAATTATTTTCTTTTTTCCCAATGCGATACCTCTGGGGGATTAATCGTTTTAATTTGCGACAGGTGACGAGGCTCACCGAAGCAAGGTTTTGCTGATTTCATCAAAGGGGTAGGAATGAAAAAACAAACAAGGAACGTCAGTTCCGGAATTAAGGCGGCGTTACCTCTGTGGTGTCGAAGGAAATTCACGAAGCAATTCTTATCTTGTGTACACAGTTAAGTCTATAGGTTTACGCAGTACGCTTAATGTGGGTGGATTGGATTGCTGAAGTCTGTAAGGAAGGGACGACAGGGAAATGTCCTGATATCCACATTTGGCTGTTGCTGTTGGCAAAAGGCTCTTAATTGCTGCTCATCGTCGTGGCTTCGCACGAGAAAGAACAACTACGTTCGAGGTTCAGATATGTCGAGTTCATCAAACTTCCAGGTGGTAAAATTGACCTGTCCCCCAGACACGTTTATTGAGGTTTGCACTTGTCTGACGGACAAAACTGCCTATCTTTGACGGTCAGACAACTGTTAATATCGAGCCCTGCTGCGGTGGCTCTCGATGCTCTGAACCCGAGTTCAAATCCTGTAAACTTGTACGTATTTGTCCATTGTTTACTTGTGTCCTTTTGTTTCACATTAAAGGAGAGTGATGTCTGCACTGCAGTCTTTAATCTCTGTCAGCTTCACCATCGGCCTTGGATAAATCGAACAAACTTCGGCTCGGAGTTAAAGCGTAAACAGTATTTCTTGAGCTTTGTCTTTTGGTTCTTAAATGTTCATGCATTGGGGAAGCCAGCAAGTTGAAGTACAAAGCTGTTGTCATCTCAACTCAACACAGGTTCAGCAATCCAAAGCCGAACATCCTGGATGATTTGACCTGCTCACGATGATCTTGTCGTCCATATAAATACAATGGTGACGCAAATGTTACGGTGTGATGCCTTTCGTTGATCGTGGTATTCTCGGAAGCCCGGTTCACAGTGCCGACTGAAAATACCATGAAGGCAAATAGCACAATGTTTGTGGCACGTGAGAAAAAGAAAAAAACACAAGTGGATCTGTTGGTGCAATGAATGGGATCAACAGGACATTGATTGCGGTATGCCAACCACCATGGGAAGCAAGAGGCTGACGTTTCGGGCTTGTTCCGACGAAGGGTTACCGCCTGAAACGTCAGATTCTCCTTGCTTTGCATGGCAATTAGCATACCTTTTGTCAATGTCATGTTGATTCCATCCATTGTTCTACCTGTTTGCTCACGCAGATCGACACGAGCATTCGCCAGCAAGACACGTTCTTCATTACCACTGCGACTGAAGGTGGACGCAGGCAATGTTTTCACCACGTCTGTCTCTTTGTCTGTGAGCGCGATATCTCAAAAAGTTATCGATGGATTCGGATGAAACTTTCCAGACATATTGGATGAGTCACAAGGACAAATTTATTCAATTCTGTTGACGCTCTTGATCTGGATACTGGAATATTTTTGAGTGATTGCTTCACAATTGAGAGATAGGATCGAAAATGATATCGTTGTAGCACGGTCTCAAAAAAAAAAATTATGGGCGGGTTATGACAAAACTTGGTGCACGAGAGTCGGTGACGAGAACAAGCCGATGATTCAATCCTGGTTGAGGTCAGCAGATCCGGCCTGGCAGCGGGATACAAAACGTAAACGGTTCAGCCTGGCGGAGGGATGCGCTCTTCCAAGTGTCGTTATAGTTACCTCCGCCACCGAAGGTGGAAGGAGGTTTTGTTTTCACCACTGTCTGTCCGTCGCCTTCAGGTCACAATTTTAAACCGATCTTCACGAAACTTAATCACATGGTAGAGTTTGTCATAAAGAAGAAGCCGATTGTTTTTGAGGGGAAAAGGTCAAAAGGCCAACAAAGGCCACAGGTCAACAACTGAGGTGGGATTTCTAAAATTGTCAGTTTTCATCGGATTGACTTGAAATTTGAAGAGGATTTATATTCCAGGTCAATTCATTCAACCAGCCAATTATTTTTGTGGTCAAATTTGTTTTATGGATTTTGCAAGTATCGTGCTCTGCACGACATCATTTTCTTGTTTGGTTGTTTGTTTGTTTGTTTGTTTGTCTGTCTGTCTGTCTGTCTGTCTGTTTGTGTGCAGGACATCTCAAAAAAGTTGTGGACAGATTCAGATGAAACTTGCTGGGCAAGTTGGGTGCATGACGAGGACAAACTGATTAGATTTTGATGAAGATCCAGTTGAGGTCAGCAGAATCCAGCTCCGGATACGAGAATTTTAAAAATATATATTTAAAGTGATTCTTCACCTTTGAGAGAAAGGTTCCAAAAATGATGTAGTGCTGTATCGCATGATATTTCAAATATGTATTGGGAACGATATGTTCTCGTGAATCAGGCATTACGTGGCGGAGGTATGCGCTCTGCCGAGTACCGTTCTCGTTCAAGATGTGTTGGTGCAGCTTTGCCACCTGCTTGTTCTACCTGCCGTGTGGAGTTCCAGGCAAATGTATAAGGGAAAAAGAACTCTCAATTCCGACATGAGATTTGAAGAAGGCTGCTTTTGAGAAACGATCTCGTCGTTCTGATTGTTAATTTCCATTTGCTGTCGGTTTGTTATTTATACTTTAGCTTTGGCCATTGATGTCAATGGAAAATCCTGCTCATTTGATTATTTCCCTTTCGTGTGTCCACGGGTAGGCAATTTCACAAAAGGTGAGAGAGTTAACTTATTATTACAAGTTTACAAAACGGGAGAGGGAGAGTTGTGGCGAGGAGATGGGACGGGGTGGCGGTGGTGGTGTGGGAAGACGGGTCGCCTTTCATTCCACAAGCCCCAATGCACAGTCCGTGCTTGATAAATATGCAATTGCAGCTAACGTATGCTCACCATTGTTTTCATATCTGGTTCTGTGTGCTCGAGTTTTTGTTGCAGTTTTATTTATTCCTTTGGAAATATCAGTTCTTGTCCAGACATTTAATCCTGGAGTAAACCCGCCAACGTAAACCTCGTCCTTCGTGCTTGCTTTCTCACAGTTGTGACTTTCATGATTCAACAGATTAGACTTTCACGAGATAGAGGTCAGAAGCTTTGGAATCGAGCCGCGAGTTCATATGACATTCGTTTCATTATTTAAATTGTCGGAAAGGTTTACGGGGATACTCAATCTGCCACTGTGTTGCACCAACTCCCACAATGCACAACGCACTGTACTGAATACTAATTTTAGAAGACTAACACCAAAAGACTGAATAACTAACGTAGCAAGGATTCAGAAGAGGAGACTTTGACTTTGTTCTGGGACGTGTATCGGTAAACGTAATTGGGCAGTTTCATTCCAATATACAGCAGGAAAATTGAAAAGACAAAGTAGATCAAACTGTTGTCGGAATGAGCTTTCGAAATTATTTTTCAAGTTTGCAGACTTGCCCGTGTGTGGACAGCATGTGTCATCATAAACAATGTGATGGAATCTATTATTGCTGCAGACCTCAGGCATTATTTCTTCTCCAGCTGTCGTCAGTAGTTTGGCTTGTCCCCTAGTTGTTCTACCATGGACACGCTGCTTCTTTTAACGCAACAATGGATGGATGCTCTAAGTCCCAAATGAGAGCAGGGCCATCTCTTTCAATGGCCCTTGAGCTTTCGATACTATCTGGAACCCAACCTTGCTTTCTAAGCTGTCTGCTAATGCTATTCAGGGGCCCTGCTTTGAATGGTTATCAGATTTTTTTTTTCTCTGCGATTGGAAACAGCGGATTGCTCTTGATGGCATTCTGTCTCGAGATCTCCCTCTTGAGGTTGTTGTCCCCCAAGACATCATGGTATACATCAATGACCTCTCCGCTTTCCTGGATAATCCTCTGTACATTTTTGAGTGTCACTGCATTCTGCGCAGAACAGTGCACCACGCTTTTGAGAAGCAAACTGCCGCAGTGTCAATCTCTGCAGATCTGAAGGATAAAAGGTTGTCGGCCGTTTTCCTGGAGCATGTCTTTCCATCCGTTCCTCCACCTCCTCTGCCCCCTTCCCCCCCTCCCCCCACCCCAATCTACTTTCCTGGCCATCCCCTTATAAGCGGTGCAGTCCCTGGAGCTCTTAGCCATCACTACATTTTCAACCTGTCTTTCTTTGGTGAACCCCATCGTAAAACTGGCTTAGAAGGTAGCCTGCCACTTCGGTATTCTCCGCAAAGATGAGCTTAGCTCAGAGCTAATCACAGTGTTTAAGGCTCTCATCTAATGTATCATTGAGGGTGGGTTTCCACTCTCGGCTGGCACAGCTGCTTCCCATCTTGCACTTCTGAGTATGAGCAAATTGACAGCTCTCCATATTTTTGGCATATCTTGGCAAGAGGTCGATTCCCATGATCTGATTCTCACCCACTGTCGGCAGGTTGGTGGAGTGTTTTTATTTATTTTATTTTTTTATCACCTCCACCCACTTGTCCTTCCTTTCACACAGAGATCACGTGCTTTCTTCCAGAATCCCACACCCGGTATCTTTGGCCAATTCTAAGCTGGACATTTTCTTAAATTTCTTGAGTAAGTTTTTTTTTTTTTTTTTTTTTTAATTTCATTTTATTTTTTTGTGTGTTTTGTGCACTTTGGGTTGTGCACCAAGTGAAGTGAACTGGGTGTTGCGAAATGAGAGCCTTTGTATTTTTCACTAACTTGCAAGATTGTCGCTCTGAAAGAGGTAGCTGCACCCAAATCTGAGCATTGACTAGTCTGTCCCACATTGCCACATTTTTGGTTCTGAGGTGTGTTGCCTATTTTTACTTAAAAAAATTTTTTTTAACCTTCTTTCCATATGTACATTTCTTTCTTTTTTTTTTTCTTCTGCCATTCCATAAAAGCTCCTTTCTTCCGTTTATAGCTTCCTGTACTTCTTTCCATCACCATTCATCTTTCTCTTGCCATCTTCCTTTTTTTTTTTTTTTAATTATTATTTTTTTTTCTATCGGCCTTTTGTTCTTGTGTTAACATGTTTTTCAAGGCACTCAATCCGTCTCAACTCCCGTCTCTTGCCAGAGTGGTGGACTGCAGACGGGATAATCTCCCCCAGGGCCACGGACGGGATAATCTCCCCCAGGGCCATGGACGGGATAATCTCCCCCAGGGCCACGGACTGGATAATCTCCCCTCGAATTGGCATGTTTTAGTATTCGACATGCAATACCCCCTCCCACCGTGCACAGTCCCAAGAAAAAATAACATTCCTTTCCTGTAGTAATTCTCTGCAGATTACTGGAGTATATGATAGTCCAACTCTCATTTGTTTAACGCTCTTACCCCTCCACCTGCACGTAAAATGAACACCTAATTGTTTCCATCGCATCGACAACTTTTCTATCCCTTCCGGTCAAACTCCCAAAATTCTGTGGACCAAAAGTCATATTTTCCCTTCCTCTTTCTTGCATTCTCCACAAGTTATACCCCTTGACATTTCATCAGAGCAGTGGGGCAAACATGCTGCATGTCAATTAGAGGAAATTTGAGCCATCTTGCAATGACAAAATGTGAGATTCATTGAAGAATTTGCAACAATTGTTTTCGTAGCTGTCTGTCTGTCTACCTGCCCTGACGTTGCCACAGTTCTATGTGGTGGCCGAGCGTTTGACCAGCAAAGGACTCGCTCACACGGTAGGTAGCAAGGGGATTATGAATGTGACACCTACTTTCTTCCCCAAATTTGATATTCAGTTGAGGAATTCCTTTCTGGATGTCCTCAATCATAGCAAATTGTTTTACCAGACTGAAGGGTCTTCTCAGTCTTGCCAGAAGCAATTTTCCTGCACCAACGTCTCGCCATCTCACAAACACCGCTCTGTTTATTTGTTTATTGATTTTTTAATACATTATCGACGCAACAGGCAAAAACAGGATGCAAAACATGCATGAACTGAGAAGGAAAATTCAAGGAGGAAAAACTGTAAAATTTGGAGGGATTTCGGTGGGGTTAACGAGGGTATATAAAAGATCATAGTTTTGGATTGGGGGATGATCTCAGAAGGTGGTGAACAGTTGTCTTGAAGACCTGGAGGGAAGAACAAGATTGAAGAGTATGTGGAAGTTGATTCCACAGGTGGTGGAAAACTAGAGGAACAAATGAGTGGAAGTGAGCAATGATCCTGTATTTGGGTAGTTTTATCAGAAGGGGGTTGACGGTGTGCACCGTGTGAGCCATGCACTGCAAAGACCTGGGGAGGACAAAGCACAGAAAGAGGAGAGGGTGCAAGACCAGAAAGGACACGGTAGAAGACAGAGAGACACCACCGACCTGTCTGCGATGGGGAAGTGATAAGCCCATAAACTCAGCTTCATCACGGGAGATTCCAATAACATTGATTGCTTTGCTTTCCACAGCATCAAGCTGAGCAAGGTGTGAGGCAGGAGAGCGAGCCCAGAGGCGAGAGCAGTACTCCATCAATCTGCAGAAGAAGGCTTTGTCAGTGGATAGGAGTTCAGATGTGCCAAGGAAGGACTTTGTTTGACGTACGATTCTCAATGGGCGGATGGCTTTGGAGGTCAACGTTGAAATGTGGTTTGTCCAAGAAAGATCATGAGAGATAGTGAGACCCAGGAGTTTGAGTGACTGAACCTCCTCAAGAGGATTGTTCAGAAAATGGATTGGGGAGGAGGGGGCTGCCAGATTTTCATTTCAGAGGGATAGTGAGGGTGTGAGATTTGTCATGATTGAAAGATTTATTCCAAGTTTTGACCAGCTCCTGATTTTTATTTTTTCAAGGTCTGAAGAGAGGGAAGATGCTGCAGCCTGCCTGTCTGAAGGATGAGGGATGTCATGGCAGAGGGTGGAGTCATGAGTAAATAGATAGAGGATTTTCCAGAGAGTCAGAGATCATTGATGAAGATCAGGAATAGGACTGGGCCCAGAACCTTGCCTCGGGGTACTCCAGCTCTGGCAGGGAGAGAAGATGAAAGGATTCCGTTGAGTGCCACACGGATTCCGTTGAATCTTGTGTTCCAACAACCATCATGTTTCAATAAATATGTGACCAAATGTCTTTTGCTTCACATCATGCATTTGTGATTCACCTCTTTGGTTCACCCCATTTTCTTTTTTCTCCAAACGAAGTCAGTAACACACTGGGATCCTGTTTGTTTAAGGGGCTGTCACACCTTGACGATTTAGCCAATCTATGCCGATTTATGAAAAATTTGCCTAATACGCTAGCACAGTCTAATATGTTATGGGTAGGTTTTGTATACGTTAAGAGCACGCTGAAAAACACTGCCATAAGTCGTTGTACGCTGGCTTTAATCGTTGAACTTTGTGGTTTTTCTCCAATTTTCGTATGGTTAAAATTTTACGACGTGCTCACACGTTCCGCTACGCTGGCTATAAAGTTTAGGCACGTTATGCGATCGTTGACACACGTTATTTATATGTTACTCATATGTGGAAACACGTTGAGGTAACATTTGCGTACCCGAAACATTCATGAACTATAGGTAACATTTTATAAGCACGCTACATGAACGTTGTTCACATCTCGCAACGCGCTACTAGAAAGTTTCTCAAACATCGAAACACATCAAAGTAATATTGAGGGTACCCGTGACTGATTTATAATCTATGAGTAACGTGTTTGGGAATTAGTTGTGGAGCATGTCCTACGAACAAATAAGTATGTAGACGTATTTGACGTCTTCAAGACGACCACAGAACTTAATGAACGTGTTTCTAACTTACAGATACCGTATAATGGTGTATTGGCAGCGATTAGGGGAATTGGTATATAAAAAGGGGCTTCGCAGGAGCAATCCGTCTTTTTTTTTTTGGACTTTGTGGTGAGTACATGTCGATGTCATTCCGAGAGGTGGAGGATACGGCAAGGCTGAGACGACAATACCAACCTGTCTTCCAACATCAACATGACCTCATCAAGTTGACACTGCACCAGTTGCGTGCCAATAGAGCCAGGAGAAGAAGACGTGAACGGAGGAGAAGGAACTGGGTCAGACCATGGATCGGGAGGCGACGCCATTACGGCAAATATGCCCAGCTCATGGAGGAACTCCGCAACGAGGACCATGCATCCTTCACCAACTTCCTGCGAATGCCCCAGCGATGTTCGACGAGCTGCTCGCCAGAGTGGGTCCAAGGATAACCAAGCAGTACACCTTCTACAGGGATCCGCTTGAGCCTGGCATGAGGCTGGCACTGAGCCTGCCGCTGTTGATGCCGTGACTGCAGTGCTGTGGAAGCGATTTAACTCATTCAATGGAAACGAATTCAATTGCCGATCACCAACGTCCAAAAACATTAGACGAGTGACAGCAAGTTAACTCGTTCAATGGAAACGATTTGAATTGCCTTGCACCAGCGTCAAAAAACAATAGCCGAGTGACAGCCGTTTATTAAAATAGTCTAGTGGCAGTCAATGGATAGCAAACGTCACGTAATCGTAAACGATGCGCTCCCACGTTATGCATGTGCTAGACTATCGTTGGGCATAGGTTATGGACGCCGAAAACACGATAAACAATCGTTGGTATAACTAATCTATAAGTTATCGAAGCGTTCTGTGTTCATTACTCGTACATTATGCATTTGTCAAAGTCTTTTTTAATAATTTCAATAGTAAAACAAAGAAATATTTCATCTTCGGAATGAGGAAAAAAAATTAGCCCTTACAGAACATCGAACAATGGTGAAAAGTATTCTCCTATTCGTTGACGCAACGAGGATCCATCATCCCCCACAGCCTCCACATCACGCTCACATACGACCACTGACATAGACATACAGCTACTAGCAATGCTACTACCACTACTTCTACTACTACTATTATTACTGTCACGCACACCTACTACAAGTAATAGTACTGCTACTATTGATACTACCGGCGTTCACATCTACTCACCATGGAGTCTAGAACAATGATGGGTTTTTATTGTGAAGACGATTTGTATATACCAATTCCCCTAGACGCTACCAATACGCCAGAACACGGTAGATGTAAGTTAGAAACACTTTCAGTAAGTTCTATGGTTGTCCGGAAGACGTCAATTTAATTCGTCTACATACGACAATGTGCGTTTTACATACGTTACAAATAGGTTCATAGCATGTTACTCAAAGGTTAGAAGCACGTTTTACTTAGGTTCAAAACATGCTACTCATAGGTTAAACGCACGTTACTCTTACGTTCATAGCACGCTAGTCATTGGTTCAAGGCCAGTTATACATAGTTTCAATGCACGTTACTCATAGTTTCCAAGCACGTTAAACATAGGCTAAGCTGACTCTACTCATTTGTTCAAAGCACGTTACTCATCGGTTAGAAATTTGGTTTCAAGTATGTTGGCCATTACCTTGACGTGCTTCGACTTATGAGTAACCTACAAGTAATGTGTGTTCGCCATGTTTAAACGATCGCGGAACGTGCTAGGAACAGATGCCAACGCATGCGAAACGTGTGAGCCTTACGTCGAGTACGTCTTAAAATTTTCAGCATGCTTGAAATTTCACGACGTATCAAACGGACTCGGTAATATGCCAGCGTACTTCAATGATTTCCAGCATACTCTAAACATATACACAACTTACCTATAACGTATTTGATGTGTGCCTAGCGTTGTAAACATATTTTTCATAGAATGGCATACGCTGGCAAAATCGTCAAGGTGTGACTGCGATGTTGACACTTCAAATTCTCAGGCAGTTTTGATTTCAATCGGCGTCCGGCAAGTTCTTAACTGGCTACGCCACGAGTTCGCCGGCGATACGTATAGCTCGCAAAGGGTAAGTTAAACTATCGTTTGTCATAGGTTTTGAATGCCAACCACAAGTTAAGCATGCGTTGGTAAAAGTTATGTATAACACAACGAAACGTTCTGTGCCCGGTACCAACACGTTATGAATATGCCAAAAACTTTTTAAAAAACATCAAAATTTCAGCATACGCGAACGTTTTACATACATTTTTATACGTTGCCATTGCTGGCTAAAACGTCAAGGTGTGACAGGGCCCGAAGAGGGAGTTCCCCCCAATCCTGCCTTATAGCATGAGAGATCTGCTTTAACATCAAAAGCTTTTGGCCCTACAAAACCATAGATGCACAAAATGAAGACATAAGTATAACGAGTACATAAATGGTGAAACATTCTCTATTTCTCCCACCGCCTTCTTGCCCACACCTTGCCACATTGAATTTACATGTGCATGGCATGAGATCGGTGATGTCACAGATTCGCTGTTTCTTTTGTGCCCATCACATCTTGCACGGCTCGAAAAAGAACGATGGGGAAAGCTTTGAATAAATTTCAAATGGAGGAGCATTTTGCACAATAATTTTTTTTTCTTTCCACCTGGGAGTACATCTGAAAGAAGTAGAGCACAGTATCTGTAATAAATGGAAGAACAACACAATTGTTTTTGCACACAGGTGTGCTCATTCCATGGATCTGATCTCGTTTATTTCCCCCTTATTATCTGAATGTTCCTGTCATCTTGTCATCTCCTCATCGCTGTTAGTGTTTCGAACACTCATTTTCCACATTGTTTTCTCAGCAGATGTTGACCTAAATTGATTGAGAGCCATTGCCTTCGTCGTTCAAAGTACATCAAATGGGACATTAAAGCAAATTAAATATGACAGATATGACTCCATGATGATGCTTCCTCTCTTCACCTGCCACCCTCCTCCACCCACCCCTCCCTTCCTCCCCACCCTCCTCTCCACCATGCTCCACTGACACCCCCTATTCCTCCTCCTCCACCCACCTCACCACCCTTCTCCTCCTACCTCTCGATCATCCTCACTATCCCCCATCTCAATCCTGCTGATGAAATTGATGAATTTGATAAGTGGATGGATGCACAGAAGTGTATATATATATATATATATATATATATATATATATATATATATATATATATATATATATATATATATATATATATATATATATATATATATATATACACATACACATACAGAATAGTGATTCAGCGTACGCCAACGTTTTACATACATTTTTATACGTTGCCATTGCTGGCTAAAACGTCAAGGTGTGACAGGGCCCTTACAGGGAGTTCCCCCCAATCCTTCCTTATAGCATGAGAGATCTGCTTTAACATCAAAAAGCCTTTGGCCCTACAAAACCATAGATGCACAAAATGTCTTTCATGTCTTTCAATCCAGACAAATCTCACACTCTCACTATGTCTCTTCGAAAGGACCGTTTACAAAACCCCCCCATCCACTTTCTCAACAATCCTCTGGAAGAAGTCTTTTCTTTCAAGCTTCTGGGTCTCACTATCTGCCATGACCTTTCCTGGGAAAGTCACATTTCCAACCTTGCCTCAAAAGCCAGTCGCCGACTGGGAATCCTCCGTCGTGCAAAGTCCTTCCTCGGCCCTCTTGAGCTCCTGACTACTTACAAAGCTTTTGTCCGTAGCCTGATGGAGTACTGCTCTCCCCTCTGGGCTGGTGCTCCTGCCTCCCACCTTTCTCGGCTTCACGCTGTCGAAACCAGGGCTTTTAAGATCATCGGCATCTCCCGCAATGAAGCTGAGTCTTTGGGCCTCTCACTCAATCACCGCAGGTTGGTCGGTGGTCTTTCTGTCTTCTACCGACTCCTCTCCAGCCTTGCCCCGCCTGCTCTCTCTGCGATTTGTCCCAACCACATTTCCACAGGGCGCTCAAGGTCCGCCAACAACGGGCTTCTGGTAAAACTAGCAAAATCACGAATCACTGCTCATCTTCACTCTTTCATTCCTCTTTTTCCCGCCTTTGGAATAAACTTCCTCACTCTATTCTTTCCCATTCTTCCCTTCAGGCTTTCAAAACAGCTGTTCACCACCACCTCTTATCTTCCCCCATCCAAATCCTCGATCTTTTCTACCCCCGATAATCCACCCAAGCCCACTTCCTTCAATTCTCCTGCTTTCCTTCCTGAAAGTCCCTTTAATGTCCATCTTCCCCTCGCCATGTTCCCCGTCCCATCCCCATCCCTCTCCCTTCCACAGTTCACCTGTGTCTGTTCCCCAATGTTTTGTCCCTTCCACTCCCGCCCCTCTTGTCTCATGCCTCCTTGCTGTGAGTTGTGTGTTAGCTCTCATACGAGCCTCGACCAAGGTATACAAAAAAAAAAAAAAAAAAAAAAAAAAAAAAAAATGGAGACATAAGTATAACGAGTACATAAATGGTGAAACATGAATACATAAATGGTGAAACATGAAGCCCCGTTGGGCCACTGAATTAATACACCAGGGCGTTGACTCAGCCTGTCATCCTTCCGAGGTCGGCGAAATGAGTACCAGTATACTGGGCCGGTGTATACCCCGGTTAAAATAGGTGTACCATATCCCTGTGTCGTAAGAGGCGACCAGGGTTGCGTCAGGAAGGGCATCCGGCGTAAAACATGTGCCAAATCACTATGCGGATCACACGGATGATCCGCTGTGGCGACCCCTAACGGGAGCAGCCGAAAGAAGAAGAAGAAGATATACAGTATAGTGATTATTAAAATGCACAGCCAACCAAAACGTTAAAACTCAACCGAGCTTGCACTTATTTTAATACGAAGGAGCATGAGCTGATGAAGTCTCAAGGCGATGTTTTGTTTGTGACACATGAACTTCTTCAAAGTCCACTGAACAATCGAGTGTGTGATCTACCTTATTCTGCCTTGTGTTAATCCTCTTCCGGTCTAACACACTGATGTTTGGAGTGGCAAACAAAATTTTTACTTTTCTGTTGTTATGAGTGGGAAAAGTTTATATTTGGAAATATGTATGTATATATATATATATATATATATATATATATATATATATATATATATATATATATATATATATATATATATATATATATATATATATAGTTGCGAATTCGCGCTCACCGGCGTGTGATCGGCCGCTCGACTCGAATGGCGGCCGCCTCTCCCACCGGAACGGACAATTATGTCGTGAACCTCTCGGAACAACGCCGGGAGCTAGTCACGGGTGGGGGTTTAACTCCACCACGACCGTGCCAATTGCCCACCCACGCAGGATAGGGTTGCTCACCAAATTCGATCTACCTAAGTTCCTGCGCGGATGGTCGACCGGGCGATCGTACCTCGCCGCAGGCCGACTCCGGACACGAACCGCTAAAGCGGTCCGTTCCGTGCTATTGGGATAACCGAGCGGTGTTATCGTCGGCCTCGACGGTTCCGATTAATTATCGGGCGTTTTAAGCCCACTACGAACCCTTTACGTGAAGCAGGATGGAGGGTCAATAAAGAAAAGACGAAGCGAAACGGGAAAACAGTTCACACAATGCACATTTATTACGCGACACACGGAAAGCACACATATACAGCCAAACAGTCAAAATGCACCTATATCAGTAAAACAAAAGAAACAATGATGCAGAGTTACTACCGACTACGCGCACACACGGCAACACTTATACAGTTCTACTTTACAGACGGCGCCAACACACATTTACTCAAAAGCAAAGGAAAGAAGCCACCCTCATAGACAAGGGGGCAGACGGGCTTGTAGGCCAATAGGTGCGCGGGACCTGAAGGAGCGGCCAGGTCCGCGAGATCGGGTAGGTCCTACCCGCGTCCTCGTGACGCATTGGCGGACGAGCCACAGATGTGGCCGTGTGGCTGTGCCCCGACTCCGTGCTCCTTCGCGGGTTTCGTTGGCACGACGTTTGGAGTGGGGTGGGAACGGGCCCCCTTTGTTGCACTATCTCAGCGCGGGAGAAAAGGGGGAATTGTTGATGCCCTGGGGGAGGGAGAATGGCTGGCTTGCTTGGGTCCCGCGCAGTGCGATCTCCCACTGCGACCTCGTCGCCGGCCGCAGTCCTTCTCGCCTCGGACCGGAGCTCCTTGGCCTCTTCCCACAACTCTCCTCAGCCGACTGCAGCACCCAACTCGATGCCTTCGCCACCCGACTCCACTCTCTGCCACACTCTGCCGCTGCCACACTCTGCTCTCAAACCAAAAACTGACTCTTCCAACCAAAAACTGACTCAGCCACCAAAACTGACTCTTCCACCAAAACTGACTCTGCCACCAAAACTGACTCTTCCACCAAAACTGACTCTGCCACCAAAACTGACTCTTCCACCAAAACTGACTCTTCCACCAAAACTGACTCTTCCACCAAAACTGACTCTGCCACGATTCGCCTGGTGCTCGCCGTTTTATAGGCCGGCAGGAGAAACA
>NC_140969.1:5565877-5574877 GCF_056783735.1 Eptatretus burgeri
TGTCCAACACGTTTCTGGCTGTGCAACCCTGAGTAATCTTTACCTCTCGCCGTTTGCTGATTTGTCAGCAAGGATGTGCTACCCACCAAACAAACCAGCAATGTTATTTATGAGTTTAAGTGCCGATGTGAAGCTCGGTACGTGGGCCGCACAACACTAAGATTGGCTGATCGGATCAAACAACATCCCCATGGCGATTCGAAGAAAGATTGTGAGGGTGAGACCACAACCAGAACGAGCATGGAGAAATATCCAGCAACCACCGGCCACTGTACCTGCTTCATCTGCTATTGCACAGCACCTGGTGACCAACCATATCTGTGCAGACCAGTACAATGCAGATATGTTCAGGATATTGAGCCGAGGTCAGAGCTCGTTTCATTTACGTATGTTGGAAGCAACTGTCATCCTTACCACTGATGCATTATTATGTCGTCAAAAGGAATTTGTATGATCTCTGTGTCTCTTTCAGCATGGAAAGTTCAAGGGAAGTCGGTAACAAATGGTGAATGGACCTTAGGGGAAACCCATCCCCCCTCTCTCCAGGATGAGAACACGAAAGCTTCGGTCACTATTATGTCGTCTTTGTTTGTATCCACATATATATATATATATATATATATATATATATATATATATATATATATATATATATATATATATATATATATATATATTATATATATATATATATATATATATAATTTATATATATAATTTATATATATATATATATATATATATATATATATATATATATATATATGCATACAGGTGGATTACATCTTCAGCAGGAGATGCAACCTGAAAGAGATTAGAGACTGTAAGGTGGTGGCAGGGGAGAGTGTAGCTTGACAGCATCGATTGGTGGTCTGTAGGATGATTTTGGAGGTGAGGTTTGAGGAAGAGAGTGAGGGCTGAACCAAGGACCAGATGGTGGAAGCTAAAGGAGGAAGACTGTTGCGTGGAATTTAGGGAGGAGGCGAGACAGGTGTTGGATGGTCGTAAAGATGGGTGGGATGATTGGGCAACGACAGCAGAAGTGGTGAGGGAGATAGCTATGAAGGTACTTGGTGTGACATGTGGACAGAGGAAGGAAGATAAGCAGACTTGGTGGTGGAACGAGGAAGTACAGGAAAGCATAAGGAAGAAGGGGTTGGCGTAAAAGAAGTGGGATAGTCAGAGAGATGAAGAAAGTAGGCAGGAGTACAAGGAGTGGCGGCGAAAGGCAAAGAGAGAGGTGGCAAAAGCTAAGAAAAAGGCATATGAACAGTTGTATGAGAAGTTGGATACAAAGGAAGGGGAAAAGGATTTATACCGATTGGCAAGACAGAGGGACCAACCAAGCTGGGAAGGATGTGCTGCAGGTTCGGTTGATAAATGACGCAAATGGGAATGTGCTGACGAGCGAGGAGAGTGTGTTGAGAATGTTGATGGAGTACTTTGAGGAGCTGATGAATGAAGAAAATGAGAGAGAGAAGGTTGGAAGAGGTGGAGATGGTGAATCAGGAAGTGGGGTGGATCAGTAAGGATGAAGTGAGGACTGCTATGAAGAGTGGAAAGGCGGTTGGCCCAGATGGCATACCAGTGGAGGCATGGAAGGGCTTCGGAGAGATGGCAGTGGAGTTGTTAACCAGATTGTTTAATAAAATCTTGGAAAGTGAGAGAATGCCGGAGGAGTGGAGATCAAGTGTACTGGTTCCGATTTTCAAGAACAAGGGTGATGTGCAGAGCTGTGGAAATTACAGAGGGATAAAGTTGTTAAGCCACACCATGAAGTTGTGGGAAAGAGTATTGGAAGCTCGGTTGAGAGGAGAGGTGACCATCTGTGAGCAGCAATATGGGTTTATGCCAGGAAAGAGCACCACTGATGCGATGTTTGCTTTAAGAATATTGATGGAGAAGTATAGGGAAGGTCAGAAGGAGTTACATTGTGTGTTTGTGAATTTAGAGAAAGCTTATGATAGGGTGCCAAGAGAGGAGTTGTGGCATTGTCTGAGGAAGTCGGGAGTGGTGGAGAAGTATGTGAGGATCGTGCAGGATATGTATGAGGACAGTGTGACAGAGGTGAGGTGTGCGGTAGGAATGACAGACCGGTTTTAAGGTTAAAGTGGGATTGCACCAAGGTTCAACTCTGAGCCCTTTCCTCTTTGCAATGGTGATGGACAGGTTGACGGACGAGATCAGATTGCAGTCTTCATGGACTATGATGTTCGTGGATGACATCATGATCTGTAGAGAGAGTAGGGAGCATGCTCAGGCGAGCCTCGAGAGATGGAGGTACGCACTGGAAAAAGGGGGATGATAGTCAGTCGGAGTAAGATGGAGTACATGTGCGTAAATGAGAGGGAGGGTGGTGGTATCGTGCGGTTGCAAGGAGTTGAGGTGGGGAAGGTGGATGGGTTTAAATACTTGGGATCAACTGTCCAAAGTAACGCAGAGTGTGGGAGAGAAGTCAAAAAGAGAGTGCAGGCAGGATGGAGTGGGTGGAGAAGAGTTGCAGGAGTGATTTGTGACAGAAGGGTAGCTGCAAGAGTGAAGGGGAAAGTAAAAAGACGGCAGTGAGACCAGCAATGTTGCTTGGTTTGGAGGTGGTGGCACTAACAAAAAGACAGGAAGCGGAGCTGGAGGTGGCAGAGTTAAAGATGCTGCGATTCTCGTTGGGAGTGACGAGGATGGACAGGATAAGGAATGAGTATATTAGAGGGACAGCGCAGGTAGGACGGTTTGGAGACAAAGTGAGAGAGGCGAGATTGAGATGGTTTGGACATGTGCACAGAAGGGAAGCGGAGTATATCGGGCGAAGGATGCTGAGGATGGAGCTGCCAGGCAGGAGGAGAAGAGGAAGGCCAAAGGAGAGGTTCATGGATGCGGTGAGGGCGAACATGCGGGCGGTTGGAGTGTCAATGGAAGATGTGGAGGATAGAGCGAAATGGAGACGGTTGATCCTCTGTTCCGACCCTTAACGGGAGCAGCCGAAAGAAGAAGAAGATAATATATATATATATATATATATATATATATATATATATATATATATATACATATACATATACATATACATATATATGAAGGGTGAGTCAAAAGTGGCGCCCGATTTCTGTTTTTTCGGCTGTCAGATTCTTTCTGGGAAGTCTTGTTGTTAATAAATAATTGTCTTGCAGATTGTTAATTTTCGTAATTTATTTATTTTTAATCTCTGCCATCGAAGATGGACGGAGGTTACTGTTTTCACCCCTGTCTGTTGGATTCGCTTTATATACTAGATATCCCTTATTGTCAGGTTTTGTGTGTGTGTGTGTGTGTGTGTGTGTGTGTGTGTGTGTGTGTGTGTGTGTGTGTGTGTGTGTGTGTGTGTGTGTGTGTGTGTGTGTGTGTGTGTGTGTGTGTGTGTGTGTGTGTGTGTGTGTGTGTGTGTGTGTGTGTCTGTCTGTCTGCAATGCGAGGCTCTACAGCACGAACCAGCGAACCGATTTCGATGAAACTTTGCCAACAGTTGCCATATGGTCTGGGAATGTGCGTTTGAATTTCGTTGCCTAGTAACAGCGGCCGAAAAACCGCGTACAGTTTTTCAATACTTGTCCTTCAGTTTTGAATGTAGACAAACGAGACTTCGGAATTAAACATTTCGAGATATTTCGAAAATTTCACTCGAGCCGATTTTTGATTGAGGTTTTATTTTTCAAATGGTAGTCCTTCAAAAATCGGGTGTCTATTTACCGTCATTTTTTATGAGGGGCTTAGGAAAGTGGGCGGAGCTTAGGGAAAGTGGACGTAGTTGATGAAAAGTGGGAGTGGCGTCGCAAGGTGGGCGTGGCTTATGGAAAGTGGGCGTGGCTTATGAAGAATATTGTGTGGCTCAGGAGGTGTGGTCAAACAAGAGCATTGAGAGAAGTTTATCGGGTTTTCCGTGTGTGTGCGTGCGTGCGTGCGTGTGTGCGTGCGTGCGTGCGTGCGTGCGTGCGTGCGCGCGCGCGCAACGCGAGGCTCCACAGCACAAACCAGCAAACCGATTATTATTCAAATGGTAGTCCTTCAAAAATAGGGTGTCTATTTACCGTCATTTTATATGGGGAGTGCCAGTTGGCAAAATACGTAATCGGAAAAATCTTGCCAGGCAGAGGAACAATTGTATGTGAACCAATATGTCTTGGCAATGAATCTTCGTCGGCGGATCAGTCAGAATGAAAAGCATCGTATCCAGCACTTCGATCCGAGCGAATCCCTCGTCGCTTACCGGCTTGTTTGTTTGTTTGTTTGTGAACAGTATTCCGGAAAAACTCCTGGACGGATTTCAACGAACCTTGGTTCCAACTCCCCCCCCCCCAAAAAAAAAAAATTTTGTGAGAAAAGAAAAAAAGAAATTCGAATTTTTTTGGGGGGGCATTTCTACATTCGCGTCGATCAAGTTTAGTTTATTCAATCGTGGTTCAGTGGAGTCATCCGTTTTGACCGACAATGAATAGGATATCAGGTTCACTTAAGTGACCCAGCAGTAGTTGGCGGCGGAGGTTTTGCACTCTACCGAGTGCTCCCCCTCCAGTTTTGCAGGTTATTGCTGCGAGTTTGGAAAGTTACTGAATTTGCACCAAATTGAGCTTAATGGCACAATTAACAGACACAATTGTGTCCACTGGGCTGCAAATAACCCAAGAGTGACAGTTGAGAAGGAGTTAAATTTACCTGGAGTGACAGTTTGGGCAGCCATATCTCCATTGGGGATAATTAGACCCTTTTTCTTTGAGGGATCTGTCACTGCAGAAATTTACCTGGATATGCTGCAAACCTTCTTTTGGCCCAGGGTACAAGATCAGGACTGTTATTTCCAGCATGATGGAGCTCCACCTCATTATGGATGTTATGTTAGTCAGTGGGTTGATGAAAACTTTCCCAGAAAGTGGATCGGCCGCCGCGGTCCGATAGAGTGGCCGGCACGCTCCCCAGACCTTACACCTCCAGATTTCCTTCTTTGGGGGCTCATAAAAGACCTTGTTTATCGTGAAAAGCCTCGTACCATTCAGGAATTGAAGGCTCAAATCACTGAAAAGTTTGAGGAAATTGATATCGAACTCTGCAGACGTGTGTGCAGCTCTGTGCCTACTCGGCTGCAATTGTGCATCGATCACGAGTGAGGGCACTTTGAAAATTGCAATTAAAACAGCTTGGACCAGTTCCGTAATAACTTTTTCTTCAATAAATGTTTAGATAAACATGTCATTCATTTATTTGTACCTTCTTGCACACTGCAATACAAATGGCGAACAAACAATCAACTGACAAAAATCGGGCGTGACTTCTGACTCACCCTGTAAATATATATATATATATATATATATATATATATGTATATATATATATGTATATATATATATATATATATATATATATATATATACATATGTTTGTATGTATGTATGTATTTATTTGTGTATATATACAGTGGGGAGAACAAGTATTTGATACACTGCCGATTATTATTATTATTATTACTATTTTTTTTTTTTGTGTATACCTTGGTCAAGGCTCGTATGAGAGCAAACACAAAACTCACAGCAAGGAGGCATGAGACAAGAGGGGCGGGAGTGGAAGGGACAAAACAGTGGGGAACAGACACATTAGGTGAACTGTGGAAGGGAGAGGGATGGGGATGGGACGGGGAACATGGCGAAGAGAAGATGGACATTTCAGGGACTTTCAGCAAGGAAAGCAGGAGAAATGAAGGAAGTGGGCTTGGGTGGATTATCGGGGGTAGAAAAGATCGAGGATTTGGATGGGGGAAGATAAGAGGTGGTGGTGAACAGCTCTTTTGAAAGCCTGGAGGGAAGAATGGGAAAGAATAGAGTGAGGAAGTTTATTCCAAAGGCGGGAAAAAAGAGGAATGAAAGAGTGAAGATGAGCAGTGATTCGTGATTTTGATAGTTTTACCAGGTTTTCCTGGTAAAACAGGTTTTCCCACTTCCAAAGCACATAGAGGTCTGTAATTTTTATCATAGGTACACTTCAACTGTGAAAGATGGAATCTAAAACATAAATCCTGAAAATCACATTGTATGATTTTTAAATAATTAATTTGCATTTTATTGCATGAAATAAGTATTTGATACATCAGAAAAACAGAACTTAATATTTGGTACAGAAACCTTTGTTTGCAATTACAGAGATCAGACGTTTCCTGGAGTTCTTAACCAGGTTTGCACAGACTGCAGCAGGGATTTTGGCACACTCCTCCAAACAGATCTCCAGATCATTCAGGTTTCGGGGCTGTCGCTGGGAAACACAGACTTTCAGTTCCCTCCAAAGATTTTCTATTGGGTTCAGGTCTGTAGACTGGCTTGGCCACTCTCGGACCTTGAGATGCTTCTTACGGAGCCACTCCTTAGTTGCCCTGGCTGTGTGTTTCGGGTCGTTATCATGCTGGAAGACCCAGGCACACCCCATCTTCAATGCTCTTGTTGAGGGAAGGAGGTCGTTGGCCAAGATCTTGCGATACATGGCCCCATCCATCCTCCCCTCAATACGGTGCAGTCGTCCTATCACCTTTGCAGAAAAGCATCCCCAAAGAATGATGTTTCCACCTGCATGCTTCACGGGTGGGATGGTGTTCTTGGGGTTGTACTCATCCTTCTTCTTCCTCCAAACATGGGGAGTGGAGTTTAAACCAAAAAGCTCTCTTTTGGTCTCATGAGACCACATGACCTTCTCCCATTCCTCCTCTGGATCATCCAGATTGTCATTGGCAAACTTCAGACGGGCCTGGACATGCGCTGGCTTGAGCAGAGGGACCTTGCGTGCGCTGCAGGATTTTAATCCATGACGGCGTAGTGTTACTTCTGGTTTTCTTTGATACTGTGGTCCCAGCTTTCTTCAGGTCATTGACCAGGTCCTGCCGTGTAGTTCTGGGCTGATCCCTCACCTTTCTCATGATCATTGAGGCTCCACGAGGTGAGATCTTGCATGGAGCCCCGACCGAGGGAGATTGACTGTTGTCTTGAACTTCTTCCATTTCCAATAATTGCACCAACAGTTGTTGCCTTCTCACCATGCTGCTTGCCTATTGTCCTGTAGCCCATCCCAGCCTTGTGCAAGTCTACAATTTTGTCCCTGATGTCCTTCGACACCTCTCTGGTCTTGCCCATTGTGGAGAGGTTGGAGTCTGATTGATTGAATGTGGACAGCTGTCTTTTATGCAGATAACAAGTTCAAACAGGTGCAGTTAATACAGGGAATGAGTGGAGAATGGGAGGGCTTCTTAAAGACAAAACTAACAGGTCTGTGAGAGCCGGAATTCTTTCTGGTTGGGAGGTGATCAAATACTTATTTCATGCAATAAAATGCAAATTAATTATACAAAAATCATACAATGTGATTTTCAGGATTTATGTTTTAGATTCCGTCTTTCACAGTTGAAGTGTACCTATGATAAAAATTACAGACCTCTACGTGTTTTGTAAGTGGGAAAACCTGCAAAATCGGCAGTGTATCAAATACTTGTTCTCCCCACTGTGTGTGTGTGTGTGTGTGTGTGTGTGTGTGTGTGTGTGTGTGTGTGTGTGTGTGTGTGTGTGTGTGTGTGTGTGTGTGTGTGTGTGTGTGTGTGTGTGTTTGTGTGTGTTTGTGTGTGTTTGTGTGTGTTTGGGTGTGTTTGTGTGTGTTTGTGTGTGTTTGTGTGTGTTTGTGTGTGTTTGTGTGTGTTTGTGTGTGTTTGTGTGTGTGTGTTTATGTATATATTTTTATATATATATATATATATATATATATATATATATATATATATATATATATATATATATATATATATATATATATATATATAAACGCACCAACCTAAATATCTAAGTCAAGATTGCCATTATGGGAAAATGGTCAAACCGATGATATGTTTGAGCAATGGTTCCTTTGTTTTGCTCAAGACAGATGTTCCCATTGAAATTGACCACTCTGAGTGTGTGGACTCACACGTTGAGTAATCCTTCCCATGAGCACCATGGGGCTTGACAGAGTGATGGTCAGTGAGCGTGACCAGGACACAAACACTCCCTATAGCTTGTCCTTTTAAAGGCCTCCCCAAAATGTGGACTGGTGCCAAATGTCAACATGCCACAGATGTCACAAATCTTGAGGGAGCGCGCCATTGGCATGCTAAATGCTGGGACGTCAGTACGGGCCGTTGCAGCACACTTCAATCTCCACCACTCCACCATTAGCCGCCTGAGAACGCGCCTCAGAGAGACTGGAAGCACCGTGAACCGCCCACATGCCCCGCGACCACGTGTGACCACCGCCGGTCAGGATCGTCACATGAGGCTGCAACATCTCCGGGATCGACTCCAACCGGCCACGAGGACTGCCGATGAGACTGTCAGGCTGCATAACAGGCGCATTTCAGCCCAGACGGTGCGTAACCGCTTGAGGGAGGCCAACCTCCGAGCCCGCCGACCACACCGGGGACTCGACCCCACTGCAGTCCGGCGTCAGACCCGACTGAACTGGGCCAATGTTCATTTGCGCTGGACCCTCGCACGATGGAGGAGAGTGCTGTTCACCGATGAGTCGCGGTTCCAGCTGTATCGGGCTGATGGCGGACTCCGCGTCTGGCGTCAGGCTGGGGAGCGCTACACTGACGCCAATGTCCTTCGTCGGGTGTCACACGGTGGTGCCAGTGTTATGGTGTGGGCAGGCATATGCCATGGAGAGCGCACTCGGCTTCATTTCATTGAAGGCAACTTGAACGGGCAGCGGTACAGGGACGAGATACTCAGACCCATCGGCGTGCCATTTGTGCGCCTTCACCATGTGACGTTTCAGCACGACAATGCTCGCCCCCATGTTGCCAGGATCTGCATGGACTTCCTCGGTGAGGAGGACATTGATGTCCGCGACTGGCCTCCATATTCTCCCGACATGTCGCCCTTCGAGCACCTTTGGGACGTTCTTGATCGACGCGTACGATAACGTTACGCAGTCCCAGAGAACGTCCGCCAGCTCCGTGTGGCTCTCCAG
>NC_140969.1:5575377-5590377 GCF_056783735.1 Eptatretus burgeri
GAGCTGTGCTCACATTCCTGATAACAGACAGATGTCTTTCACTCATTTGTTGATATGGTCGTGTCACATCCACACCATACATCCGGCCATTACAATCTTCAAAAAACAGCTTCTTCTTGACAGACATCCAACATCACAACACACAGACCAACTTGCTGTCAAGGCTAACCACAAAATCTCCACACTGAAACCACTCACGAATCCAACCTTTGAACAACACAATCGATCACTTTTACAACCTACAAACAGTTCACCCAGACTACCATCGATTATACCAGCCCTTGATCTGGACCACCACTCCTTTAAACCATACCAAGCAAAAACCTCAAAAAAACACAAAACAAATCTCTTAGGATAACATCAGATCGCACAAGATGAAGAATCACAGCCCACTTACATGAGGAAACTACAACAGCATGCAGTGGAGTGCGTACCTCTGCCAGGCTGAACAGTTTATGTTTTGTATCCCACTAATAGGCCAGATCTGGATCCAGACCTGAACCAAAATCTAATCTGCTTGTTGATGTCACCTCACCAACTCATCCACCTAGTTTGGTCATCACTCATCCACAACTTTTTGAAATATCGTGCTATACATCGTGTTTGGCCCCATCTCTCAATGGTGAAGAATCACTTTAAAAATTAAATAATTCTCATGTCTGGATCCGTATTCGGATCTTCACCAAATTCGAATTGATTCGTCCTTCTCACACACCCAACCCGTCCACCAAGTTTTCTCCGAATCCATCTATAACTCTTTGAGATATTGTGTTTCACTCTACTGTACATAGTTTTTGGCCCTATCTCTCAATGGTGAAGAACCGCTTAATAAATTCTCGTAACCAGATCCGCATTCGGATCTTCCTCCAACGTTGGAAAGGACAAAAGTGAGCAGTTGAACAAGCACAATGAGTTTTAATCAACCAGCAATGGCAAGTATTTATGACAACAATCTCAAGCATGTATTTACAATGGATGGACAGAAATTGCAATGAAAAGGCACGAGAGAAAAGTAATTATTCTTCAGTCTTACACAGCCTACTTACATATTCTTATTTATGCTAAACACAGGACATGGCCATCAATCATTCTGGAGAAATGTCAAGAGGAAGAAGAGATTAGATAGAGTGCAGAGTGGAGCATGGGTATGGCTCCTCGTCACCTTGCACAGATGCGTGTGAACTCTTACTGCATGCAGACCCATGCAGCGTGCCAGCTCGTACCATGCGCAAACCTGCACAGCGCGCAGCGTGCAGGTTCGGACTCCATGCAGACTTGCACAGCTTCAAAGATCATATCGCATGCAAACTCATGCAGCCTCTTGCAGCATGCAACCTTCCCCTTGGTGGCTCTCTCGGCCCGTACAGGCAGACGTGAGCACAGGCTTGGCCAAAGGACTCGTGGTAAGGAGAGCTTGTTGATTGAGAGCGAGACAAATCAAAAGTCTTGGCACACAAGACTAGTCGAGAGCAGAGTTTTTCTTCTCCCCCGCTACCCCGCGGTCGCCAACAAACACCCCGTGTGCAGCGAGTTGACAATTCCTGACTCAGGTCAGGAACACCCCGACAAGGTGCCACTGCACGCCCATGAATGCCATACCACAAACCATGGAGGTTGCTTCACAAACCACTGAGCCTATCTATCCCCCCCTCTAAAACCTCCATCTTACTCGCCTCGTGGACGATCTCTTTCTGGAGCAAAGCGACATCCACACCGGCGTGATGCTCCTACAAACCATTATCACTTTTAATCTGTAACCGTGAATATTGCTGTTTTTATGCCTCTGCTAATTAAGTCAGCAGTGGTCTTATGTTTTCGGGTTGCCCGTCCGCACGTCCGATAATGCTAATTACCCTCGCCAAAGGAGAGGTTATTGCATTTGTATCCGTTTGTCTGTCTGTCTGTCTGTCTGTCTGTCTGTCTGTCTGTCTGTCTGTCTGTTTATTTGTCCGCACAGAACACTTTTTCTCCGCAATCACTTGTCGGATTGAAACAAAATTTTCATCATTGGAGTGACGACTCATGTAGAATGTTTTATGATAATTATGACATCGTAGGTCATGTTGTGTGGCAACCATGTTGGAAAAACAGAAAAACGTTGGACCTCTGTATCTCCGAAACCGCTCCATGGAAAACAATTGAAACTTGGCACATGTAAATAACTCCCCATAGGAAATAAGTGTTTTTTTTCATTGTCATTGGTGGCTTCGTTATGACGTCATTGCTTACGTTAAACGCTTATCCGATCAGTATGAAAATCTTTGAGGTTCATATTGGGCTAAATTGTATGGGGGTTGGGAGGGGGAGATTGATGATGTCATCGGCCACATGGTGCTGCAGCCATTTAAAAAAATTTTTTTTAACATAAAAACCTTCAAATATCTTCTCCGAAACAGCTGAGCAGATCGAGGCAAAACTTTACAGGAACGATGGCCTATCCATGAGGGCCAAAAAGTTCTCCACCGATGACGTCATAGGTCACATGGTTTGGCAGCTTTGATTTTTCTTTGAAGAATAAACCTTTCGAAATCATTTTCTCCAGAACGGCTTGACAGATCGAGGGGAACCTTCACCCACATACTCCCCAAGCCTTGGGGATACCAGGGTGTTCATGAATAATTAATGTTACATAATTTGGCAGCCATATTGGATTCAACGGAAATCTCAAAATCACGATGTCTTGAACTGCCTAATCAATCGACATGAAACTTCAGAATTATGATCGAGTAGTGATGGGAAATATATATATATATATATATATATATATATATATATATATATGTATATATGTATATATATATATATTGTTGTGGTTGACCAAATTCGCAAACCACCATTCAGGTCCCTAAGGTGAGATATCTCGGTAAGTATATGTGTAGTTAGGCCCAAACCCGTTGTCTAGAGGGAATAAATGTCATTCATGAGGGCTGCGACTCTTCAGGATAGCCGTTTTTCTTTTACTATCTTTATTTTGGACCAACCGCCATTATTACCACCACCAACCACGTCTCAACAGCCATCACAACAACAACCACCAACCACAACGCCGCTTCACCACAACCGCCACGACCTTTACCGTCACAACTCGCCACCATCGCATCACCGTCATCTCGCGCCACTCGTGGGCACCGATGCTGGACTCGTGTAGAGCGCGCACCGAGCAGCGTGTTCAAAAGCATCGCGGACTTTCCGCAGAAAAACGGATCAAAAACGACTCACGCCCACTTTTGTTCCGTCCAATCGGTGAGCGAGGGGCGGTTTGGCCCCGCCTCCAGGGCGTTGGAGGGCGGTCGCTATATGCAAATTCATGGATCAAAAAGCATTCACGCCCACTTTTCCTCGGGCCAATGGGGAGCCAGCAAGAGAGGTGAAAGGTCGGAGGCAGAGGGTCAAACATGAAGGAGCGAGGCCACGGGGGATATAAGGGGCCGCGTTCGTCAGTCGAGGCAGTTCAGTTCGCAGGAGGAAGAGTTGAGTTGGAAGCGGAGGAAGAGTTGAGTTGAAGTGGCAGTTCGCAGTTGGGAGTTCGCGGAGTCGGAGTGAAGAGGACGGAGCTGTGGAGAGGCGGCAAAGGCGAAGGCGGACGAGGGGGTGCTCGCGTCGGATTCGGGGAACTGCGGAGAGAAAGGCCGGCGGCGCGACCGAGGTCGTGGTGGAGACGCTCGTCGCGGGACCCGCGATTTTGTGAAATCCTCCTTTCCCCGAGCATCAGCAACCCCCCTCCTGTTTCCCCCCCCCGCGCTGAGATAGTGCGACAAAAGGGGGCCCCCTTCCCACCCCCTACCAGACACTGTCCGCGAGGCCCGCGGAGTTGAGGCACCACCGCCACTTCGCGTCTCATCATCAGACGGGTAGGCCCGACACGGTCTCGGCCCCAGGCCCGCCTACCCCCCTCATCCTGGAGGGTGGTTCTCTTTTCTTTTGCTTTGGGAATATGTGTTGTCGGCGCCGTCTGTGAAGTAAAATTGTATAAGTGTTGCCGTGTGCTCGCGTAGTCGGTATTAGATCTGCATTGTTGCATTTGCTTTTTGTCTTCTTCTTTTACATGTGCTTTTGGTGGAATTGTATATGTGTGCTTTCCGTTCATCGCAAAATAAATGTGCTTATTATTGAACTGTTTTCCCGCTTCGCTTCGTCATTTCTTTCATTGAATCCCCATCTTGCTTCACGTAAAGGGTTGGTCGTGGGCTAAGACGCCCGATAATTAATCGAACCGTCGAGGCCGACGAATAACACCGCTCGGTTATCCCGATAGTACGGAGCCGGGTCGCTTAAGTGGCCCGTGTCCGAGAAATGGAGCCTGTGGCGAGGTGCGATCGCCCGGTCTACCCTCCGTGTGGGTACTTAGGTAGGTCGAATTTGGCGAGCAACCCTATCCCACGCGGGGGCCGATTGGCTCGATCGCGGTGAGACCGAAAGGTCCACCCGTGACTGGTTCCCGGCGTTAGTCCGAGAGGGTCACGACTGGATTGTCCGTCCGGTGGGCGACGTGCCGCGATTCGAGTTACGTGGCCGTTCGCACGCCGGCGGGCGCGAATCCGCGACACTGGTGTCAGAAGTGGGATATAAACCCATCGCCCTCCTCGTGGCACTGGTATTGGAGAACGGGAAAACGGGCTCTCCTGTCTCCAATTAAATTCACGGGAATCGGTCCAGGGGTGAGAGGAGCGACCCCCGATTCCCTCCAAATTACGAGCAAGCTAAATTAACCCTTTAAGAGAAGCAAGATGGCGTCTCAAGGCGAGCGGGAGCCGGGGGTATTAGAAATGGATGTAGAATGTGTAGAATCCATGGCTCAGAATGAAATCCCCGTGCAGGAAATGTTGGTTGTACAGGAAAAAGAACTCGCCCAACTGAACCCAGAGCCCGAAATGGGTGCGGCAGCGGCCGCGGTGTATGATACCTCCCCTCCCCCTCTCCACCAAAACCCTTCCCCGACCCCTGCCGAAACGGCTCACCCAAGCGCACCCGACATGGCCCAGCTATTCACCATGCTGGCACAAATGAATGCGGAAATGACAGCGAAGATGAATGCGAACATGAACAAGCAAATGGACGAAGTGAAAACGAGGATGGATGCGAATACACAACAAATAAATGCGGATATGAAAGACGAAATGAAAGGCATGAACGAAAGGATGGATACAAATACAAATGAAATGAAAAACGAAATGAACAAGCAAATAAACGGAATGGAAGCAAACATGAAGGAGGAAACGAAAAAGCTACGGGGTGAGACACAGAACATGGGCCGATGCCTGCAGGCGGGCATGAAGGCCGTGACCAGGGAGATCAAAATGGCGACTCCACGTGTAGAAGCGAACGAACTGGGAGGGGGTGCAACGGTGACCGAAAGGGAAAAATTAAAAGGGGAGACCAAAACGTGCGAGACGAGACACAAGGCCGTGACAAAGGAAATAATAATAGTTGAGACAAGGGAGGTAAAGGGTGAAGAGGTGACCGAGTTGGCAGAGACACGGGAGACAGAAAAAATAGAGGAGAGACTGCACGATGAAGACGGGGTAAGTGACGCACACACACACACGGAGGTAGTGGAGGATAATGAGGTTGAGCTGGCGGACCGTGCAGGGACCCGGTGCGAGCAGCGGGATAGCCTCCTCCAGGAACGAGGGGAGGGAATATGCCCCCTTGAGGCGAGTCACGACCAGGTGAGTTCGGTCGTGCTTTGCGAGGTCGAGGGGAGGAGTGCTGCGAACGGGTGCACGGAGAGCTTGGGGGGTATAGAGGCCCCGGAGACCCTTGTGGGGACACGAATCCCCAGTGTGGTTGTCCCTGTGTGTGTGGTGCAAGGTGTGAGTGCAGCCCCGTGTGTGGAAGCGACCCCGTGTGTGAGTGGTGTGGTGGCGATGGTGCCAGAGTACGTGCTTCCCAGCACGCCGTGTGTGGATGAGGCACCGTGTGTGGAAGAGGCCGTGTGTGTGGATGAAACGGCCAGTGTGGATGAGGCACCGCGGGTGAGTGCCCCCGCGTGTGTGAGTGAGGGACGGTGTGTGGATGAGGCACCGCGGGTGAGTGCCCTCGCGTGTGTGAGTGAGGGATGGTGTGTGGATGAGGCACCGCGGGTGAGTGCCCTCGCGTGTGTGAGTGAGGCACGGTGTGTGAGTGAGGCACCGCGGGTGAGTGCCCCCGCGTGTGTGAGTGAGGCCGTGTGTGTGAGGCACCGCGGGTGAGTTCCCCCGCGTGTGTGAGTGAGGCACGGTGTGTGGATGAGGCACCACGAGTGAGTGAAAGGCCGCAAGTGCGTGGAGCCACGTGTGCGAGGGAGGTAGCATGCGTGAGTGAGCGGCCGAGTGCAAGGGAGACCGTGTGTGTGAGAGAGCGGTATGTAAGGGAGATGTCGGTTGGCATGCGGGAGCACGCAGCCACGTCTCCCAGTGTGAATGTAATGGGATGGAGTGTGAGCGTCGTAACACGCAGGTGTGCGTGGGTCGAATGGCGACGACGGCGACATGTGAGGAAAGAAAGCCGAGTAGCGGCTGTAGCTGTTTCGGGGACCGTGCCGGGTTCACCCAGCAGTGAGCACGAGGTCCGTGCTGTGCAACGCACGAGACCCCCACGGGCTCGCTTGCGAGAGTGAAGTCCCGGTCCGGAAACGCACGCGGTGGATTTGCCGATCCCGCGGACGGACAAAGTTTAGGCAGGATTACGGATTTGGACCGGACGGGTTCTCCACGCGATCGTGTGTGTTAAGCTCCAACGGGCAAAGCACATGTGTTCGCGTGGGGAACCCCTCGAGACGTGGGGCTTGGTTTTTTTTATGCGCACGGTGACGCCATGGCTGCACGTGGGGTTGGAATCCGGCAGGAGGGGTATCCCTGCCGGATGGTACCGTCCAAGGAGGGACGAGGAACACGTGCAGCTGCATGACGTCACGGGCGGGTGCAAAGTGCGCGAGTTGCCGCGCTGGTGCTGCGCATGAAAAAAAAAAAAAGCAAGCCTCACTTTCGGGTGCACAGGATTCCTGGGCAAGGGGTGGAAGACCCCCTTGGCCTGGGCACAGGATGGAAACTAGTTAGGGGGAAGGGTTAGCTTAGTTAGACCGACTTCGTGGGGCAGGGGTAAGCCCTCATGGAGTCCGTGGAATGGATTAGTTAGAGGGATTGTAGCGAGATTTAGGTTGGGAAATAAAATGATTTATTTGGAGACAGTGACAGACTTGTGAATGTGTAGAGGGGATGTAGTTTAGCGACGTAGTGTTAAAAGGAACGTGCTGTAGTATAAGGGACGACGTGGGAGCACGAGTTAGTTAGGGGAGGTAGTTAGAAGGATGGCAGAGTTCAGCGGTGTGTGTGTGTTGAAGAGTTGTGAGGTGAGTACATGATGAGTGAGTGAGGCCAGCGGGTCTGTGTGAGTGGAGCGAATGGGGAATGCATGGTGCGATGAGTGATTGGGGGGAGGAGTGACTCCCGCCCAAGGGCCCCCGGGGTCAGTATAGAGTGAGTTAGGGGGTTAGTCAAATTGAAAAATGGAAGTCGTTTTGCTGTTGGTGGGAGTGTAGGCTCGAAACCCGTTTGGAGGGGTGCAGGAGCCCTGTTGACGGGCTGGGAGCGTGGCTGCGAAAAGTGAGTATCGCTGAGTGGGTACCCCGGGCACCAGGCTAGTCGGCCGTGGTAGGCCAAGGGCCCATGGGGGGCCGGGATAGAGTAGTGGGCATGGGTGCGCCTCCTTGGTGCGGGGGCCCGGGGCGCCATTAGCCGCGTGGGCAGTGTTGTGGGCATGGGTGACCCTCGGAAAGGGGCCCGGGAAGCCAGCCTGCCACGTGTGCGTTTCAGGGGAGGTGCCATGGGGGGTACTCCCCGGTGTTAGGGAGCTGGTAGGCTCGGAGGCAGTGTAGTGCCCGGGGGTGCCAGAGCGGGAGATTCGGCAGAGGGTCGTGCCTGCCAAAGGGAGCCACGTGTCCCAGCCAGGAGACCGTGTGAGGGCACGGAGAGAAAATTGGGGGGGCGAGGCCCGTAATTGTGAGGACACCAACACAGGCGATGGGAATCTGGGTTGTTAGAACCAATAGTTTAAGCGAGAGGGGCTTGTTGAAAGCCCCGGGGTAGTTTAACAGTTAAATGGTTAGGGTAGATTAGGAGATGTACCCCTCCGCACCATCCATCCCCTCGCTGTCGTTGTGGGCCGCTGGACCCACTTTGGTTATAGATCGCCGAACTCTGGGGAGGCCATTCTGAGGCTTCGTTGGGCCTCGGCACAGGTCGTTAGCTCTCCCTTGTTCCCCTCTGGGAAGGGAACGTAGGGGTTGGGAGTAGGCTCGGTGACAGGATAGGTTAGCCGAACAAAGACGATAAAGGGGGTTAGGGGACGATTTATAGTGGGGAGTTAAAAAAAAAAATTAAGTTGGGGCTAAATTGGGGTTTGACAAATTAAGGGAGTGGGTATGTACAGTGACAGGCAAAGGTGATAGGTTGGGAGGGAGACCGTAGGTTAGGTCCGAGCCCGCCTTCCAAGTGGCCAGCACCACCGCACTCCCTCCACCAACCTCCACTGAACGGCAAAGGCTGGCCAACTTCATCGGCAGCTGTTGTTTTGCTGCGAGGCCTGTGCCGGCTGGATCGTCTGCAGCTGCTGTGCTGCAAGGCCTGTGCCGGCCCACTTCATCTGCCGGCTGGCTGTTTTCTTCAAGGCCTGTGCCGGCCAGTTCATCTGCCGGCTGTGTTTGCCTGCAGCGGCCTTCTTCTGCGGGCTGTGTTTGCCTGCTGCCTTTGCCATGCCATGCCCACTGCCCACGTTCACCAGCCCCGTTCAATTTTTGCTTTGCCCCCCCCTGTTCATTTCCATGTGCGCCAGGATCCGCAAGGCAACAGTTTGCAAGCTGCAAGAACTGCCCCGTTGGCAGCTACAACACGGGCCCGCAGTGGCGGCCCGTGCACCGTGTTTGTGTCCATCCATCTATCCGTTGTGTTCATTGCGTGTGCCACTTGAGCTGGCACGGAGACTGCATTTGTGCATCCCATGCACCGTTGTGGTTCACTGCGTTCAGTTCAAAAGGGAAGGCCTTGGACTGCCTGTGAGCAGCCAGCCACGTTCCCTGTCACCTGCATTGTGTTGAGCCAGAGACTGCATGCGGGCAGCCTGGCTCCCTCCTAACTGCTTTTCTTTTGCAGAGTTCATTGATCCTGGGCCATGGTTTAGTGTAAAATTTGTAAGTTAAGGTTAAGATGTACTGTAAATATGAGTGCGCCCCCGGCATGTTTGTCTTAGCACCGGCAATTTTAGTTAAGTCGTCCGTGTGAGTGAGTTTGTTTAGGTAGTTACTCAGCCCTTAGGTTATTTATTTTGGGGACACGAATACCATGAATGTCGCACTCAGGGATCCGTAGGTAAAATGTACTAGGGTAAAACTACACATGATGGCACACGAAAATTTGACGACTCGGGACGAGTCTCTAAAAAGGGGAGGGGGTAGTGTTGTGGTTGACCAAATTCGCAAACCACCATTCAGGTCCCTTAGGTGAGATATCTCGGTAAGTATATGTGTAGTTAGGCCCAAACCCGTTGTCTAGAGGGAATAAATGTCATTCATGAGGGCTGCGACTCTTCAGGATAGCCGTTTTTCTTTTACTATCTTTATTTTGGACCAACCGCCATTATTACCACCACCAACCACGTCTCAACAGCCATCACAACAACAACCACCAACCACAACGCCGCTTCACCACAACCGCCACGACCTTTACCGTCACAACTCCCCACCATCGCATCACCGTCATCTCGCGCCACTCGTGGGCACCGATGCTGGACTCGTGTAGAGCGCGCACCGAGCAGCGTGTTCAAAAGCATCGCGGACTTTCCGCAGAAAAACGGATCAAAAACGACTCACGCCCACTTTTGTTCCGTCCAATCGGTGAGCGAGGGGCGGTTTGGCCCCGCCTCCAGGGCGTTGGAGGGCGGTCGCTATATGCAAATTCATGGATCAAAAAGCATTTACGCCCACTTTTCCTCGGGCCAATGGGGAGCCAGCAAGAGAGGTGAAAGGTCAGAGGAAGAGGGTCAAACATGAAGGAGCGAGGCCACGGGGGATATAAGGGGCCGCGTTCGTCAGTCGAGGCAGTTCAGTTCGCAGGAGGAAGAGTTGAGTTGGAAGCGGAGGAAGAGTTGAGTTGAAGTGGCAGTTCGCAGTTGGGAGTTCGCGGAGTCGGAGTGAAGAGGACGGAGCTGTGGAGAGGCGGCGAAGGCGAAGGCGGACGAGGGGGTGCTCGCGTCGGATGCGGGGAACTGCGGAGAGAAAGGCCGGCGGCGCGACCGAGGTCGTGGTCGAGACGCTCGTCGCGGGACCCGAGATTTTGTGAAATCCTCCTTTCCCCGAGCATCAGCAACCCCCCTCCTGTTTCCCCTCCCGCGCTGAGATAGTGCGACAAAGGGGCCCCTTCCCACCCCCTACCAGACACTGTCCGCGTGGCCCGCGGAGTTGAGGCACCACCGCCGCCGCGTCTCATCATCAGACGGGTGGGCCCGACACGGTCTCGGCCCCAGGCCCGCCTACCCCCCTCATCCTGGAGGGTGGTTCTCTTTTCTTTTGCTTTGGGAATATGTGTTGTCGGCGCCGTCTGTGAAGTAAAATTGTATAAGTGTTGCCGTGTGCTCGCGTAGTCGGTATTAGATCTGCATTGTTGCATTTTGCTTTTGTCTTCTTCTTTTACATGTGCTTTTGGTGGAATTGTATATGTGTGTGCTTTCCGTTCATCGCGAAAGAAATGTGCTTATTATTGAACTGTTTTCCCGCTTCGCAAGTCATTTCTTTCATTGAATCCCCATCTTGCTTCACGTAAGGGTTGGTCGTGGGCTAAGACGCCCGATAATTAATCGAACCGTCGAGGCCGGCGAATAACACCGCTCGGTTATCCCGATAGTACGGGCAGGGTCGCTTAAGTGGCCCGTGTCCGAGAAATCGACCTGCGGCGAGGTGCGATCGCCCGGTCTACCCTCCGTGTGGGTACTTAGGTTGGTCAAATTTGGCGAGCAAGCCCTATCCCCCGCGGGGGGCCGATTGGCTCGATCGCGGTGAGACCGAAAGGTCCACCCGTGACTGGTTCCCCGGCGTTAGTCCGAGCGGGTCACGACTGGATTGTCCGTCCGGTGGGCGGCGTGCTGCGGTCGGCGAGTTACGTGGCCGTTCGCACGCCGGCGGGCGCGAATCCGCGACAATAAATATATATATATATATATATATATATATATATATATATATATATATATACATATATACATATATATATATATATATATACATATATATATATATATACATATATATATATATGTATATATATATTTATTTAAACCTGATCGGACGCATGGTCTGGCAGCCAGAATTATTTAATGTTTTTAATCTGGGTGCAGGGATTTAAATCAAACTTCATCCAAGTATGTATAATGATGTATTAATGTGGGCGAGGCATATCTGGTGATGTCACGACGTCAAAGAGTGCCCTTCTAGTTTCTCATATCTCCCCGCATTCTTTCACCCACCTTTTTAAAGTCTGCTCTTAATTAATCATGATAGTGTTTCATGTTTTTCAACAATTGTTCATAAATTTTATTAATTTGTTTCATTAATAAATATGCCTGGTGTTGGCTTAATGGTTAGGGCGGTGGGCTTGGGATCCAAGGATCCTGAGTTCAAATCCCCCTTGGCTGATGAATTAATACCAGGTGGGGTTGACTCTGCCTGTCGTCCTTCAGAGGTCGGCAAAATGAGTGCCAGCTTGCTGGCATCCTGTGTCGGAGTGGCGACTTGTCCAGGATTTTACCCAATAGCCAAGGAGACTGCTAATGCAGCACCAACGCTCTGCACAGAATATGGTCCCAATGTCTGGAATGGATTAATAAATGAAACATGACCTGGGTGAACATCGTGCCGGACTCCCGAACCCCACTTGCACCCGTAGGAGAAGGGCTTTTAGTGACATCAGGAACGAGGGACATTCCTCTACTTTGATCCTCCCCACTTGGCCCCACCCCCCCCCGGCAAGCTTCCTTCATCCTCGTGACCTCCTGGTACCACCAAATCTTGCACATCTTCAATGTTATGCATCGGCTTTCTTCCCATGCGCACTTAAACAATTCCAAAAAAAATATATTTTAAAATTTGCAGCGCATTCTTCCGACGCTCTTCAGACACCAATTAACTTTAAAATATAGAAATCCTCTGGTTCTAAGATACCCCTCCTGATCAACAAATGTCGTTTTAGTCAGGAGTGATCTTTTCAAATTTCGAGTTTGAAAATCCCAATGTTGTGGTTGTCCGGTGGCTTCAAAAATCCACACTTCTGACAATTGTCTTGTTGCAGTGGTGTGTTAACATGGACTACTGACAGGATAGGCCAAACTGGCTTTTACTCTCTCAGACTGCATCAATTATAGCAGCTTTACGTGCGCGCAGTTGTGAGGAGAAACACGAGAACCTTAAAGCTTTTATAAAACCAGTGGGTTTATTCCTGAAACAAACAAACCAGGGGAAGATTGGCCCGTCAAAAGAATACGACGGCAGGTTGGGAGGGAAGGAAGGGAATGCGATTAATAAAGAATTAATTGTATCCAGTGAGGTAAAATGAATCTAAAGAAATCTAATGCATCTCACTCTGGACTCAATCACAGACAGGAAAAGGGAACATGAACTAGGTGGCTTATCTCTGATGGTGGGGACGTCGAGTAATAGGGGGTGTGGTGCTGAAGCAGCCACGGACAGACGGGACCAGCAGGCAATGAGAAGATGAGGAAATGGTGAGGACAACAAAGAGGCAGCAGGCAGACAAAACTGGCACGGGGCGAAGGCAGGCATGTGAGACGCTCTTCTCAGAGACGCCTCAAAATTGCGATGCTCCAAAATGCGCCAAAGCTGTGTGATCCAAGCTCCTCCCCTTCGCTCTCTGGATAACACTCCACCTCCTGCTGGTCCATAGCTCTGTCCCATGATAGTCCGAAGCTCCGCCTCTGCTAATCCGTAGCTCCACCCCTCCCCCCTCCCTTGCCCGGCAAAGCCCCAAGGCCACCCGATCCCACCCGATGGGACATTAAAAGGGGTTATACATACAATTTTCTTTACTTTAATCCCCCATTGATTATTACCACGCACCATCCCCTGTTTGGTGCACATTCAAACAAGACAAATATTAAGCAAAGTTTCCCCACTTGATCACATCACAATTGGTTAACAACTCTGACATGGACCATACTACTCCATATATTTATATCTGCTCTCAGGTAAAATGTAACCCCTGCCCACAAACTTAGCTACACTCGGAGTGTGTATGTACAGTGACTTCAGAAAGTATTCAGACCCCTCTACTTTTGTCACATTTTGTTTTGTTACAGCCTGAATTTAAAATGGATTTAATTTAATTTTTTTTTTTCACCAATCCACACAAAATACCCCACAATAACAGTGAAAATGTGTTTTTCGAAATTTTTCCAAATTAATTTGAAATATTAAGCTGAAATATTTTGCGTTAATAAGTATTCAACCCCTTTGCTATGACAATCCAAATTGAACTCAGGTATCCAATTTCCTTTGATCATCCTTGAGATGTCTCCACAACTTGATTGGAGTCCTCCTATGGTCAAGTAAATTGATTGGACATATTTAGAAAGAAACACACCTTTCTATATGAGGTCCCACAGTTGTTAGTGCATGTTAGAGCAGAAACTCTTCCATGGAGTCCAAGGAACTGTCCATGGAACTCCAATATAGAATTGTGAGGAGGCATAGATGTTGGGAAGGGTAGTATACTATCTGTAGAATGTTGAATGTTCCCAAGAACACAGTGATCTCCATCATTAGGAAATGGAAAGAACATGGAACGACCCAGACTCTTCCTCGAGCTGGTTGTCCGACCAAACTGAGCAACTGGGCAAGAATGACTTTAGTCAGGGAGGTGACCAAGAACCAAATGACCTCTCTGAGAGAACTACAGAGTTCATTGGTTGGGATGGGAGAACCTGCCGGAAGTACAACAATCTCTGCAGCACTTCACAAATCTAGGCTTTATAGGAGAGTGGCCAAACAGAAGCCATTCCTCAAAGAAGGCACATGGCAGCACACCTGGAGTTTGTAAAAAGGCATGTGATAGACTCTGAGAGCATGAGGCAAAACATTCTGTGGTCTGATGAGACGAAAATTGAACTCCTTGGCCTGTATACAAAGCGCTACGTCTGGTGGAAACCGAGCACAGCTCATCACCCATCTAACACGTTCCCTGCACCTTAAAGCATGGTAGTAGCAGCATCATGCTATGGGGATGCTTTTCAGCGGCAGAGACTGGGAGACTTGTAAAGATAGAGGTAACAATGAATGGAGCGAAATAGTCAAATCCTTGACGAGAACCTGCTTCAGAGTGCAAAATAACTGAGACTGTGGTGAAGATTTACGTTCCAAAAGCACAATGACCCCAAGCATACAGCCAAAGCAACACCGGAATGGCTTCAAACAAGAATGTGAAAGCGCTTGAGTGGCCCAACCAAAGCCTAAACTTGAATCCCATTGAGAATCTGTGGCTCGACTTGAAGATTGCTTTTCACATTCGCTCCCCATCCAACTTGACAGAGCTTGAGCAAATCTGCAAAGAAGAATGAGAGGAAATCCCCAAATCCAGATGTGCAAAGCTAATACACACATACCCAAGAAGACTCGAAGCTGTAATGGCTGCCAAAGGTGCCTCTTCAAAGTATTGACTGGGGGGGAGGGGGGTATTTTGTGGAGATCAGTGACAAAAATTTTTTAATTTAATACATTTTATATTCAGGCTGTAACAACAAAATGTGACAAAATCCAAGGGGTGTGAATACTTTCTGAAGGCACTGTATACAGTACTGTATGTATTGTTACGAATTCTGGCCCGCCCGGCGTGCGAGCGGCCGCGTACCTCTAATGGCAGCCGCGTTGCCCACTGGACAGACAATTCAGTCGTGATCCTCCTTGGAACTACTGCCAGGAGCTCGTCACGGGTGGGGGTTTAACCTCACCACGATCGTGCCAAT
>NC_140969.1:5610377-5622877 GCF_056783735.1 Eptatretus burgeri
TAAAATGTTATATTATTATGGGGTTTTTTTTATCTTTTTTTACATGGTCTCAGTTCATGGAAGAGCGATTACACAGAATAAATCAGGACACAACATAACAAAGGGAACAGCAGGATAAAGGGGAGACACCAACAGTAAGGTGGAGGGTGAACGTAGAAGGAGACAGACAAGGGATGCAGGTAACGATGAGGGGTAAGGGAAACCGCAAATGGTAGACAATATGGATACATCAACAAAATTGTGCTTGACCAGTTTGTGATTTTGTCAAGGTCTGAGGAGAGGGAAGAGGCTGCTGCCTGTCTGATGATAACTCCACTCTGCCCTGACATCGCTCGTCCTTCTGACAAAGAGATAAAGAGGATTTCTCAGAGAGTCGGTGAGATCATTGATGAGGATTAGGAATAATATTGGGCCGAGAAAACTACTTTGGGGTACTCCAGCCTTGTCAGGGAGAAGACATGACAGGGTTCCGTTGAGAGGCACACGTTGTCTACGAGAGTGGAGGAAATCAGGACGGTAATCCAAGAGTGGAGTTGGCCTTGGATTCCATAGGCAGACATTTTGGAGAGCAAGGTAGGATGCCAGACTGTATCAAAAGCTCAATATACGTCCAGAGAGACGGCCCTGATCTCGTATGTCTGACATTGAGTGCCTCCACCATTGTTGGGAGAGTTGAAGCAGAGTGACCAGGTCTGAATCCGAATTGACGGCAGACTTCTAAACCTCATACTGTGGAGAAATTCACACTCTTTGCGCAACAGTTAATCTCTCAGCCATGATGGATCCATCTGAAAGCAAAGATGGAAAGAACATTTAATGGCAATAAAGGAGCTTTCAAATTAAAAAAAAATGCTCTAACGGTAATAAAAACAGAGTATTTATATATTTAAAACAGGGATTTAAATATGGATCACCCTGTAATGGCCTAGGATGGTGCTGCTCTGGGAAGGTAGCTCCACCCACTGCCAGAGAGGAGTTTCTTTTTTTAAATGCAGATGTTTAACCTTCAGCAGCTTTTTCGTAATCGTCCATGAAAGTTTAATGGGTCTGTAATGGCATACTTTCGAGGCAGCAAGAGCTTCACTCCAAAGTGTCCTGCGCGTGAGGAGATACGTTTTTGCGGGTTCTTTATCAGTAGTGTGATGAGCCTTCCTTTTGAAGGATTAGATTTTGCCTTGCTTTCTCATACCGACTATGATGGGATGGACCTTGGCAAACTGAGAAAGCTCCCTGCATATTATAAGAGGTCTTTAATGCTTTTGGATTAGATATTTGCAAAGTACTCTTTGTTCCGTCTTGAAGCTAGGCCCGGTCATTCGCACGTGCAAGTGCACTGCACTTTACTCAACACTAAATTTGGACCAATGTAACGATCGATTCTGCCTAACATCCTGTTAAATTTTTTAGCTTCATCGAAGTAAAGGCCAGAAACACAAGCCTCCTTGGAGATAACGTGAACGGTGTACGCGAAGGAGGATGCTCACAATATATTTTTGCATCTTTTAACCTGCTGAGATTCCCTGTACGCAAGCCTTCCTTGAAATTGAAATTTGCCGAAAGCTGCAATTGTGAGCAATGTTGAATGAGCATCATTGTGATGGTGGGATATCCACGCAACGTGCATTATTCCTACCCCCTGTCCTTTCCATCGCCTTTACATTGCATCCGTGAAGTGGAATTATGATTCATTATATGCAGCTCTGTCGGTGACTGAGGTCCTTGCTATTTTAATTTTCTTCTCTTGTCTCCTTTACATCTTCCCGCTACATTGGAAATTTCGTATCGCCCTTAGAGCTTGACCTATCTTGGCTCAACTGACTGATCTGGTAAACCTTGGCTGTTGAGTTAAATTGCAGAAGCAAGTACGTCCCAGAAATAATCAGCAGTCTGCTTTCCTTGCGCTGCTCGTGCTCGCTCTGCCCAACAACCGCTCGTCGCTCCCTCACCGTTTGGGTCTTGTTTCCATAATTTACATTGTTTTGCTACAAGGAGGAAGACATGAAGTAGCATTTCGTGCACTGAGCTTATTTTTAGGTCATGGTGATTTCATAATTTAAAATTTAGTTGGGGGAGGGGTGGGGGATGGTGTTGTCTGTAAATATAATTTGCAGATGTGACATTGTGAAAAGTATCGATGAAGAATAAACAGAGCAACAGAGAAAAGAATAAATGGACAATACAATGGCAGCACAAAAGGAAATTGATTGTTTTGCCATTCTATAATATTCAAACAGGAAAATTATTAATAAAATGTGAAACCAAAAATCGTTTCCACGGGGTATGTTGGTCTTTGCTTCAATGCGAGCCTCAACTTTGTAAGATGAAAGCAAAGGAGATACAAGGAACAAAAGGGATTGTTCATCGAGTTGGCAAAGTAGCAGGTGCACGTCAAGCTATATGTCCTTTGGCTTCTTTCCGATTGCCACCAGAAGCCAACATTAAGACAGAAATATTGGGGGGGGGGGGAGGGTCGTAGTGGCGGAATTGATGTTCATGAAATGAACGGCTTAACAATTAATCTTTTCAACAAGAACAAAAAGTAATTCTTTTGATTTGATGTTGATAACTTAGAGTGAAGGAGATAGTAATCTTGAATGGATCTTTGCTGGGGTGGGGCGAAGAGAGGAACTAACGGCCTGTTTCCGTTAGATTCGTACGGAGCGGAGCACGTTTTAAAGGTATGTAGCTTACAATTGAAACAACGGCTCAGTGCTGTGGACTCTGCTGACTGCCATTTTCGACAACACAAACGCATAATGATTTGTGTACAATAATTCCCAAAGTTAAATTTTTTGTATCAACCTCAATTTGATTTTTGTGAATATATATGACAGAGTTCAAAATCGGCTTGGCATGCTGAACGTTTGAACATTGCTAATACTTGACATCAACTGTACCCCACGGATGGAGGTTTCCTCCCCCTCCTGCACGAATTCACAGGTGTTTGGGTGACGTCGTACTTGGTCGTTGCATCTGTGGTGTGTTCGTATTGAGCATCCATGATCGGCAGTCTATTTAACACGGGAAGGAAAAGAGAAGGAACTTCTCCCACTGCGGTTGGATGGTGTGGAAGCACTGGTGATTGAAAATGACAGCTCGTTGTTCTTTTCCATCTGACATGTAATTCCATGAGGTTCCTGCTGTGTAGTTTGGTCCGATGGATCCAGAAGGCACTTGATCAGTAATGTAGATGGTTGGACTGTAATCGCAGTTTCACATTGCCAGTAGTGAATTGGCCGTCCTTGGCTCGTGCGGACTTAGCATTCATCATCATTTCCATATGCTCCTTTTTATTTCGACCCAGGGTCAGACTCGTGCATTTATTTTTTATTTCTTTTGTTCACTGATTATTTATATATTACTGGTGGATCAGTCGGGAACTTCACCTTTTCAAATCAGCATCATGTAGCCACTTTGCTTTGGGTTCACTGCATATAGTCAATATGGATGACTCGGTGCCGAGTGAGAGGAGAATTGAAACGATAGCTTCGAGCCTGGTGACTTGTTACCTCCGCCACCATAGGTGGACGGAAGTTTTGTTTTTACCCCCGTTTGTTTGTCTGCTTGTTTGTAAGACAGGATATCTCAAAAAGTTGTGTCCGGATTCGGCCGAAACTTGGTGGACATGTTGGGAGCATCACATGGACAAATTGGTTAAATTTTGTTGAAGATCCAGATACGAGAATTTTATAATCTTTTCAGTGATTCTTCACTATTGAGAGATGGGCCCAAAGACAATTATATAGCACGATATTTCAGAACGTTGTGCATGAATATGGACGGAACTTGGTGGATGAATTGAGTCGGCCTAAGTGACGAGAACAAGCCGATTAGATTTTGGTTAAGGTCTGGCTGCAGATCCAGCCTTTCAGTAGGGTTCAAAACTAAACTGTTCAGCCTGGCATAGGTATGTGCTCGACCGAGTGCCATTTTAGTGCGATATTTGTGGTGTATTTTGTTGCCTCTTTCCTGATTATTAGCATCCGTCAAATTATTTGGTGACCGAAAGAGCAGTGTAAGTTTTGTGATTAGTTTCTCGACTTGGTCTTCATGCTTAATAAATATTTTGATTCCACCCACCCTCCATCCTGTAGTCTCAAAAAATTTTGACCATCCTTCAAGCTGACTGATTCCATTTACCTGCAGTTATCATGGTTTTTTTTGCGTACCGGCAGGAAATAGGTCGTGTTAGTTTGGGTCATGTTAATGGGGGTAAAAAAGATTGCAAGAAGTGATGGTGAGGTGACATGAGATGGTGGTGCACCACTTGCTTGAAACTGGAGGAAAGAGTGGAATTGACCAGCAGTGGGATTTGAAGTCTTTAACCTCGATGTGTCATGGTTGTCACAACGTAGCATATATGGATAACATCATGACATCTCCCTTGCGGTTCTGCCATGCCATTGAGATCACCGAACTTTCTTTGGGCTCGACTTGCTTCTGGCACAGAGAAGTTTGAAACTTGTCCGTGAAGACGCGACGTCTATGACGGTCAAACGGAAGCGCCTCGCTCCAGGCCAGTTCAGCCATCGACTGCCAGCCCTGTTCGCCATGGCCATCTGCGGAACATTGTGCCGCTGCTCCGCTTCCTCTTCTTTCCAATTTGTGACTTGGTTTCTTGTTTCGGAAGGGTTTTTGAAGATTCATGAGTTTTCTGTTTACATGTATGCATTTCTGAAAGTTTGTTGTGCATAAGTTTCATTGCTTGGTCCTGTATCGTTAGTGCATTTTGATAGTAAGTCCTAAACCGTCAGCAGCAGCAACAATTGCTTTGGGTATGCTCCGCTTGTTGTGCGCAGTTCCGCATCTGTGAAATTTTTTACCAATTAGGGTTTCCTCCGTTCAGACTCGAATAGCAGCGGCATATCGAGTTTTGTTTTGCCCTCGCTGACGTAAAAACGAACGCAACTTTCTTTGAATGGAATGGAAAAACCAGTCTTCATTGTGAAAGTGAGTGTTGCTGTGAGTTGGCGGAGAGGTAGCAAGAACAATGGGTGAAATGGACGGAATGTTGATCGAAGTATGCTAACCGCCTTGGGGAAACGATGACAATCTGTCGTCCTCTCCGATTGAACGCTTAATGCCTGAAATCTCATCTCCTCCTTTCTTCCCACGGTGGTGAACATACCATGCGTTGATCAACGTTCTGTTGATTACATCTGTTGTTTCTTTGAGTAGTTTCATCGGAATGGTTGATTTCAGATTTAAAATGTTTTATGCACTTAAAAAAATATACATAAGAGAACATTTAAAATGTTATTTATTTGGTTTATTTGGCCTTGTGCATGTTCGTGGAATTATTTACATGAACTCTGCCAAACTGGAGAGCTAAATAATGTGTTTAATTTTATTCACAGCTGCACTCCAAGCCCGTTAAAGTGATTCCATACATTGCTGCGTTGCAAGCACCTCTTATTGATCAAGAAGCAGGATGCGCCGATCCCGGCTGTAGCTCACATTCATGGTTATCACGGCATTAAGGGAAATGTTTTATTCTGGTCCGTGCTGCTTCACGCTGGATGTTTTGTCTGGAAGCTCTGGGTGCTGGTATTCGTCCGTTGCATTGAACACGTCCACTCAGTGTGGTCTTCAAGATAACAAATCCCTGTCAAATGCTGCAGAGTATCACTTTTGAGGAAGGCAACGCGTTCGACCTGATTAAAATGAATAATATTGTTATTGTTATTATCATTGTCTGTCAAATGTGTTCATCTTGTCTGAATTGTTTTGGAATCATTTTTTGACTTCAAATTAAGCAAAATTGGTTCTGCTACTTCGTCCCTCCATCTTATCCTCCCACCCTCATAATGATGATGATGATGCTGATTATGACGATGACGAGACTGCTGTTTATCTAAGTTTTGAACACTCGTTCCTTTCTATAGGAGTTTACAGGTTGTTTTTTTTTTTTTTTTTACAACATACACAGGTGCGAATTTCAATGAGAGTTGCCTTTGCAGGAGGTGCTGATGACACCCTCATGGAAGGGGGTACCATGCAATTTGTGTGCAAGCCACGACCACGCAACATCACTGTGATCTTCCGCCCTCTGACGAGGTATTGCTTCCTCGCCTTCCCCCCAACTCTCCCACAAATGGGTCATTCCATGGACATTGGGATTATGACTTTTAAAACATTCAACATCAGATGTGATTATTTAACGTTTGCATTACATGGTGTATTTGTTGAGCGTAACAAATCAAGCAGTTGTGCATAAATAGCAATTAAAATTTGGGAAAATCAACGTTTTGAATACCTGCAATTATTTTTCACAATTCTCTCATGACCCTTTTCCCAGCCACCATTGAAGCGTTAAATTGTATAATATATTCAAAACACTGATGTTAACATTTTTAAAGAAAAGGGTTGTTTTATAAATTCACCTTTTACCAAACTTTCCCTGCAGCACCAGATATTTTAATGGAATTGTTGTGGAAATGACTTCTAGGGGTTAATCGATCCTTTGTATAACTCGAGTGTTTGAGATAGGTGCAAAGTAATTAAAATGTAATATTGTTACGGATTTGGAAGCTTACTGCACTCAACATTCAGGTCCTTGAAGAACAGTTATATTGGTAAGTACGTGTTTCTAGTTAGGGTCCCATCCCTTGTCTAATGGGAATTAAATGTTCATGTGATGCGGAGTTATTTTGATAGTTAGGATTTTTACATCAACGACAACAACGCCACCTTCACTTTCACACGACAACACTCTGCTCGCGGCATTCTTCGCGCGCTCGCCAGCAAGCGCGCACATGGGTGGAGTCTAACAAAGAGATGGTGTCCCTCTTTGGCCAATCAGCAAGGAGCGGGCGTCTCACCTGCCCCGTTTCCGACTCGACACCATCGCCATTACGCACGTGGCCGAAGGCGAGGAGGTGGGCGGTGCCACAAACTCCTCCGATCGGGACTCCGCCCAGAAGGGTGGGAGTTGACCCACTAACTGTGGGCCTGTCCAATGGAGGACGGCCAGGGAATCGTTCGATGGGTCCGACCAATGAGGAAGCGAGTGGCCAGGAGAAGAAGCCCCTCCCTCCTGAGGAGAAAGTGTGGTCGTCTGGACCAGCGTTGGAGAGACGGTGTGCTCGTGGCAGGAGCGTTCGCGAGACAAAGTGTTCGGGGCGTTCTGTCTGGAGAACGTCAAGGTTGTGTCGCCTGGTCGCCTTGTGAGCCTTGTCGCCTGGTCGCCTGTGATCCTCGTCGCCTGGTCGCCTTGTTAGCCTCGTCGCCTGGACGTCTCGTCTTGCCTGCCGGCGTTCTGTCTGGTTCACTTTCGTGCCAGCTGGCATCCGTCATTGCATTGTGTTGCGGGTTCGAGTCCCGCCGAACCGGATCATCGAAAACCGCACGAGGTGGGGAAGTGCGAGACAGGTTCTCCCCTTCGGCTCACCTTCCCTCCTGAGCTGAAGGGCCGAATAAAGGCCGCGGCCATCACTTCTTTTGGGTATTTGTGTGTGCGTGTGTGTCTGTGGGCCCGTCTTCAAGTAGAATTGTTTAAGTGCCTTGTACATACTTGCATTTCTTTTTGTCAGTTTAACTCTGCTCCTTGTGTGTTCCCTCCCCCCAATTGTAAATAAATATCCATTTTGTTGAATGTTTCAGCTCGTTTTTGTGTTTCTTTCATTGGTTTAGCACGGTGCGTGTTGATAAATAGTGAGGGTAAGTTGTGCATTTGGACCGACGGGACCTCGGTAACCATCCGCTCGGGTTACGCACGGGTCAAGCACGGTAACGGCTCGTCCCGTTCGCGCTCCGTCGAGGGTGTGAATTCCTCGGTAGCTCGCCACGTGGGCCTCTCGGTATTTTGAAGTTTGGCAAATAACCCTGTCCCACGCGGTTGACTTATTGACGATTCATGGTTCTGTAAGGGACCCGTACCTTCGGAGTTATCAGAAAGGTACGATCTAGATTCTGGGTGTTCGGTGGAGCCGACTCTACTGCTCCATCTAGCGGTCGTGCTCGCCACCGATACCCGGCCCACAACAATATCACATATGTGTCACTATTATGTTTTGGGTAGCAGGGTAGCTGTTTTTCAGCTACCTCAGTTAGTGACATCCCTGCCCTATGCGAATGTCAGGCTCAGCTGGCTCCAGCTGACAGAACTTGGTATGGGCCCCTTGTCCAGGGTAACGGATCCCCACTGCCTTGTGGGGGAAGCCTCTTCAGGCTAAGGCAATGAGAAGGGCACTCAGATATCAAACTGCAACTGTTGGTCAGCCTGGACAGCGCTACATCACGGATAAGTATGCCCATGAATGTCTGTGATGGCACCAATTTTAGCACCACTGTGCAGAATCTGAAGACTCCTGTATCCATTATGGATATCAATGGCAGCCGTCATCATACCGACTACCTGGCCAGTCTGCTACGCCTATGGCCAGTCTGCATTCACTGCACCTGCAACCATCAATGCTCATAGGAATAGAGAGTGGGAGAGGAATGGCAAACACCTCTACCATGTTAATCGCTTCTTTGTGCAGGTTCTTTTTCACTTCATTGGCACTCGCTCACCTATTCACCACCCATTTCATCCGAAATCCTACAGCGAAGGAAGAGTGATGTCGGGGATAGGCAGTTGATGCTGCTGGGAGTCCTTAATCACGAGTCCACACGTTGGGTGGTCCAAGTGTTATGGTCGTTTCGTCACTGACCAGGAGCAAAAATGACATTCGTATCCTGCTTGGGTGCCAGAGCAGCCCTCTTTAGGGGTAAAACTGCTCTCTCAGGCCAGATAGATGTCAGGTCAGGCCAGATCATATCTGTAACTTGCTACAGGTATCATGTAAACCTGTACTAACCTGTTCCATGATCGGATTGTTGGCGACAAAACCGTCTCCCCCACCTGGTTTCTTGGTGAGGAGGTTTTTTGGATATGGACACCCAGCAGGATTAAAAACAAAACCTGTGAAAGGGCGGAGGAGCTCCTTATGAGCCAACGGCCATCCATATCTAGTGCCCCACTGTGTCTGTGGACGTTCTCCTGCAGTTGGGTTACTACTTATTAGGAGGTTGGTGGCAGGATTTGCACTCCGGCCACCGTAAAACCCTTCATTCCGCAAAACGTTCTTGAAGCATAAAAATTATCTGAAAACCCACTCCGTGGGAGTACCTCCTGTACAGCTTCCCTTTGCAGGGCAGCTCACTGGATGAAGAGATTGGGGCAAAGCCTTCAGGAACCCCAATCTTTGATAATAGGAGGGAAACCACAAGGTAACCTTACCCAGTCAAATTTTGGCAGCGTTTGTCGGGGTGGCACTGAGGTGTTGTCCACCAGACGGCGGTCTCCTTGGCTTAATCTGAGGCGGTCCCTTCGGGTGGGTGCCTGAAATATCCCATCCCTAAGAGAGGATGATCACCTGTCTCTGTTATCATCTGAGCTCAAGCGTTTGGACATCGGTATTGCAGCACTCTCTGAGGTTCGGAGACTGGATTGCGGCGAGATCATGGCGGGTGGTTACACCTACTCGGTCTGGTCGCTCTGATGGTTACAATGCCCAAGGAGATGCTATAGCTGTGTCCAATAAGCTGACCCAAATGATAATTGAGGTAACACCGGTCAACGAGCGTATTATGAGACGAGGGATGCGTCACTCCTTGGGTGTCATTTCTCTGGTCTCTGTATATGCTCTGACTGAGGCGAGTGATCTCACCGTGAAGGATGCATTTTATGCCATGCTCGAGTCTGTGGTTCATCAGTACCCCAGGTGAGATACCCTCCTCGTCTTGGGAGATTTCAATGCTTCGACTGGAACTGATAGGGATGGTTATGAGACATGTGTTGGTCCCCATGGCTCTGCAACTGTGACACAGAATAGCACCAAGTTCTTTGACTTTGCAAGATTTAATGGACTTAGGCTGGCTGGTTCATGGTTTCAGCACCCACAAGCTCATCGCTGGACTTGGTATTCCAACGCTGGCGGTGTGGCAAAGGAGATTGACCATGTGCTCGTTGATGGTCGTTGGAGGATGATCCAGAACTGCAGGGTCTACCAGAGTGCTGAGTTCCTCAATACTGACCATTGGCTTGTTGGAGCAACTGTTAAGTTGCACCTTAAATCCAGGAGAATGGTACCATCCCACCCTAGGCTGGATGTTGGCAAGCTCAAGGATGAGAGAGTGGATGAGGAGTTTGCAAACAGGCTGAGTGGAAATTTTGGGGGTCTGGGTGCTTTGGGAGATCCTGAAGAGTGGTGGAGTGCCTTCAAGACCACCATCCTTGATGTTGCTGGTGGATGTCTTGGAAGTCAACGTAGGGCGAAGAAGAATTTTGTTTCCCAAGGGACACTCGATACCATTGACCAGAGTCGCAGGGCCAGGTTGAATGGCAGAGCTGAGCTGTTCAGGGAGCTGAGGCGTAAAACTGTACGTGCGCTAAGGGTGGACATGGAAGCCCATGTGTGAAGAATCTTTGAGGGGGTAGAGCATCACCTGTGGCCAAGTGATTCTCGTCCTGCTTACAGGGGAATTCACGCATTGCGTTTGTCCAAGCCCGTCCCTCGGTGTATTGCAGGTAGAGCGGAGGGTGGTAGGCTCTTGGCAGAGGAGTCTGAAGTGAAGGCCCGCTGGGCCGGTTACTTTGAGCGGTTGTACCAGGCTGATCCACCAGCTGTCGAGTTGGATATCAGAGGTGTTACAATCCCTGTTGCTGTCCCTCCAATCAACTGTGGCCCACCTTCGTTTGTAGAAACACAGGCTGCGGTGAACCGGTTGAAATAGGGTAAAGCTCCAGGGATCTGTGGCATCCATGCTGAACTTCTCAAGGCTGGTGGAAATTCTGCATTCATGTCGTTGCATGCAGTTCTGTGCTCTGCCTGAAATACAGGCATCATCCCAACTGACTGGAAGAGGGGCATTGTCATCCCTCTCTGGAAAGGCAAGGGTGATCGCCAAGACTGCAACAACTACCGAGGGGTGACGCTGCTCTCAGTGCCGGGCAAGGTCTTTGCTTGGATAATTCTTGATAGGGTGCGCCATCATCTGCTTGAGCATCAGCGTCCAAAGCAGTCAGGCTTTACACCAAAGAGGTCAACGATTGACCGTGTCCTTGCTATTCGTATCTTCACCGAACGCAGACGAGAGTTTCGGCAGGGGCTGCTTGCAGCCTATGCTGATCTCTGCAAAGCGTTCGATTCAGTGAATCGGTATACACTCTGGAGGATTGTTGGTCTTCATGGGGTGCCACCAAAACTGATCAATCTGTTGTCTGAACTATACTCTGGCACTGAGAGTGCTGTGAAATGTGGTGGTACCATCTCTGACTTATTTCCAGTTGTTACTGGAGTTTGTCAGGGGTGTGTACTGGCCCCCACACTTTCAGCACTTGTATGGACTGGATTCTAGGGAGGATGTCGGAGAGATCAAGCTGCGGTGCATCGCTTGGGAATGTCACGATCTCTGACCTTGATTTCACAGATGATGCAGTCATCGTTGTGGAGACGTTAGATATCCTTTTGGGGGCCATCGAGGTGCTGAATGAGGAGTCAGAGCCACTTGGATTATTGGTTTCCTGGGTCAAAACTAAGATCCAGGCTTTCAATGACATCTTGGATGCTGCTTTCCTGTCTGTGCCTGTTTGTGATGAGGATGTTGAGGTCACCGAGAGATTCACTTATCTTGGCAGTGATATTTATGTCTCTGCTGGCTGTGAGCCAGAGGTCAACAGACTTCTGGGTCGGGCCTGGGGAGTCATGGATTCCCTGGATCATGGGGTGTGGCGCTGCCGCTACCTGTGCGGGATGACGAAATTCCGAGTCTTCAGGTCGTTTGTGCTTCCAGTCTTGCTTTATGGATGTGAAACTTGGACTCTGACCAGGGATCTGAGACGGAGACTTAATTCCTTTGGTACCAGGTCTCTTCGGAGAATCCTTGTCTCTCGCTGGTCGGACTTTGTGTCCAACGAGTGGTTGCTGAGAGAGACTCAAATGAGATTTGTTACCTACATAGTCCGTGAGCATCAGCTGCGGCTGCATAGGACATGTGGCTCGTTTTCCTGACGCTGATCCTGCTCACCAGATTCTCTTAGCGAGGGAGTCTCGTGAATGAAGGAGGCTAATGGACCGACCACGTGCCTTGTGGTTGCATCAGGTTTTTCGGCATCTCAAGGAGATGAGGATGGGCCAGGCATCTGCCTGGGTGATGGCCAGACGGAGGCCCCTTGAAGTACTGGCGGAAAGTGGACACAGTGACGCGCTGCTCTGGCGCATGCTTCCACACCTGACTTGACCTGACTGCTCTCTCCACATGGAGAAGGGAATATAAAAGGTTCCCCAACGAAAGCTTGCTCCACTAAGGCTTACCTGCCTACCATGGCAGGTTGGTTATCCATTTCTCCGGTCGACATACATCAAATAAAAATAACTTTATAAACATCAAGAAGCTTAAGAAATGTAACATCAAGACGTTAAATTTCTGTGCCTGCAATGTGCGCACGCTGCAAGACAACATCAGCCGCCTCGAACAACGATCGATCTGCCGTTATTGGCCGTGAACTGGAGCGA
>NC_140969.1:5627877-5637877 GCF_056783735.1 Eptatretus burgeri
TCCAGATCTGCAGTGAGCGAAGAAGCTGCTGCTTGCCGGTCTGAGGGATGACCGATGGTACAGCAGAGGGTGAAGTCATCAGCAAAGAGATATAGCGGATTTTCCAGAGTGTCGGAGAGATCATTGATGAAAACCAGAGAAAGAACAGGGCCCAGAACGCTACCTTGAGGAACTCCAGCTTGGACAGGAAGAGGGGATGAAAGAATTCCATTTTGGGCCACACGTTCACTGCGACAGGAGAGGAAGTCTGTGAGCCATGAGTGGATATGGCCTTGGATACCATGGGAAGAGAGTTTGGTGAGTAGGGCAGGGTGACAGACTGTGTCAAAAGCCCGTGATATGTCCAGGGATACGGCTCAGATTTCCTGTCTGGCATTGAGGACCTCCATCCATTGTTGGGAGAGCAGAAGCAGCATATCCAGGGTAGAGTGACCTGGTCTGAAACCAAATTGATGATCAGAAATCAAGCCATTGGAGAAGAGGAAGGATTTCATGTCTGAATCGATGATGGATTCCACAACCTTGCTGATGATTGGGAGAAGGCTGATTGGTCTGTAGTTACAGGGATCTGTTTTTGCACCTTTTTTATGCAGGGCAGTGATGTTTGCAGATTTCCAAGCTGATGGCAGATGACCTTGAGCAAATGAGATGGTGAATAGAACAGAGAGAGGGGTGAGCAAGAGCAGAAGAGCAGGCTTTAAGGACACGTGGGCTGATGCCGTCTGGACTGGTTGCAGAATCTGAGTCGAGGTTTGACTGCAAACTCTCCACCTTGTTAGGAGAAAAGGACACAGAGTCCAGGGACAGTTGGGTGCGACTGGGTAAAGTGGGTAGAGATAGTGATGGGTTTAGGACACAAGATTTAGCTGCAAATACCGAGTTTAGGCATTCAGCTTTTTCACGTGCGGTATCAGCAGTGCGGCCATTTGAGGTAAGGGAGGGGATGGAGGGGGAACATACACCAGAAACAGATTTGATTAAACACCACCAGGATTTGGAGGAGGGAGAGAGGTTTATAGAGTTCAGACTTGAGATAAGAAATATGTTGTTTTCTGGCTCTCCTGAGGGTAGATGCACACTTGTTCTGAGCTTTATGGAAGGAACTGAGATTTCCCTCAGTTGGGTTTGCTTTCCATGAGGCAAAGGCAAGTTGTTTCAGGACAACTGCCTCGCCACAAGCTTCAGTGAACCATGGGCGGGAGGAAGGGTAGGACAACTGAAGACGAGAGGGGATAAATCTGTGCATGAGGGAGATCAAGTTTCTTTGAAAGAATTCCCAGGATGAGTTGATGTTGGAGAAAGTAGCGATAGGCGACCAGTCTATAAGTTTGATGGCTGCTTGGAGACCTTGCCAGTCGGCTTGAGTGAAATGCCAGACTCGATGGCGGTGAGGTGGTTCTCTGATAACAGCTAGAGAGATGTCCACTTTGACAAGGACGTGGTCAGAAGAATCGATTGGAGCGGAGGAAGCGCAGCAGATATTTTTGAGGGAAATTTGTCAAAATCAGATCCAGAAGAGATGGAGTACTATTGGTTGAGATCCGGGTCGGGAAGTTGATCGATTGAGTCAGTCCCAATGAGTCGCAGAAAGCTTTTGCTGAGGTGCCATGACAGGTGAGAGAGGTACCCACACCTAGCCAGCTGGCATGATGACAATTGAAGTCACCACATAAGAGGAAGAGAGAGTTTGGATGAGAAGATAGAAGATGGTCCATGTTTTCGGATGGTGAGGTGTAGATGGAGTCATCACTGTTAGGTGGATGGTACAGGACACATATAAACATGAGGTTGGAGTGGAGGGGAAGCCGTAGCCAGAGGTATTCCTGGGGGTGTGGGGAAGTGAGGGCAGTTCATGGTGAGTGAGGAATCGAGTCTTTGATGAAGAAAGCAACTCCTCCACCAGGACGAGGCTCAGGTCTGTCATACTGGAGGAGGGAGTAACCGGGGAGAGATACTTGGGAGTCAGACATGTCTTGGGGGAGGAAAGTTTCTGTTCGGCAGATTATGTCTGGTTTGTCAGTGGCAACCTGTATGGAAAGATCTGAAAGGTTTGAGCGAAGGCCCTGGATACATCACATGTTGAGCGAAGGCCCTGGATATTTGAGGTCCACACTTTTAATGAAGAGGTAGGGGAGGAGGCTTTGGGTGCAGGGGGTGGGGGAGGAGGGGGGGTAGGACAAGGGACGAGGAGCAGAGGTAAGGAGGGTTGTTGAAAGAGTGTGGGGGGTTGCAGAATAGCTAGGGGAGGGGGCTGGATGAAGAGGAGAAAAGGCTCTGTGCTTCATCTGATCATGTGCTTGTGAAGGTCAACATCTTTCTCCCCATTCTCATAGAGCAGCCTCAGTGCTGGTGAGTCTGTCAGTTCATTCTGGCAAACTGGCAGCGACTGCAAGCAGCCATCACACTTCAGGATTGCTCTCCTATGTCTACCACCCCTGATATTAATTCGATCCAGGAAGACCTCCACAGAAACCTCTCCCTTGTGCATACATTCATCCCATCTCTTCTTCAGTTATCTTACCCATCCACTCACCCTTGGTACACTTGGCATTTGCCTTAAAACAACTTGCGTTCTCCTCTTCGAAAATAAATCCGACCGAAAGCAACTGAAGATCATTCCAACAAGTGTGTGTCCACTCTCAGAAGAGCCAGAAAACAACATCTGTTCAACCTCAAAAATGAACTTTCAAACTTCTCTCCCCCTCTAAAACCTGTTAGTACCTTGTCAAGTCTGTCTCTGGTGTATGCCCCCCCCCCCCAAATTCACCCCTTCCCTCACTTGAAATCGCATCACAGCCGACTCGGTTCGTTTGAGACTCCGAATGACTCATTTCTGTGCTTGCTTCCAGATCTTGTGTCTCGAACTCCCCTCTCTCTTTCTCTCTCTCTCTCTCTCTCTCTCTCTCTCTCTCTCTCTCTCTCTCTCTCTCTCTCTCCCTGTCTCTCTCTCTGTCTCTCTCTCTCTCCCTCTCTCTCTCTCTCTCTCTCTCTCTCTCTCTCTCTCTCTCTCTCTCTCTCTCTCTCTCTCTCTCTCTCTCTCTCTCTCTCTCTCTCTCTCTCTCTCTCTCTCTCTCTCTCTCTCTCTCTCTCTCTCTCTCTCTCTCTCTCTCTCTCTCTCTCTCTCTCTCTCTCTCTCTCTCTCTCTCTCTCTCTCTCTCTCTCTCTCTCTCTCTCTCTCTCTCTCTCTCTCTCTCTCTCTCTCTCTCTCTCTCTCTCTCTCTCTCTCTCTCTCTCTCTCTCTCTCTCTCTCTCTCTCTCTCTCTCTCTCTCTCTCTCTCTCTCTCTCTCTCTCTCTCTCTCTCTCTCTCCACCATACCCAGTCACACCCGACTGCTCGTGGACCCTTGAGAGTCCTTTGCACCTGAGAAGGTGGAGAAATTTTTGGCAACCTTCGACTCTGACTCGGTGACTGGACCAGTCAGCATTAGCTCACGAGTCCTAAAAACCTGTTCTGTTGCTCTTACATGTCCTCTATCTTCCACTTTCACCCTATAATTTCCCTTGGTCATCTTCCATCTGCTTGGAAATCAGCCAACATCACTGCATTTCATGAAAAGGTGCAAAAACGGATCCCCTTAACTACAGACCAATTAGCTTACTTCCAATCATCAGCAAGGCCATGGAATCCATCATTGCAGTTGACACAAAATCATTCCTTTTCTCCAATGGCCTCATCTGAGATCATCAATTTGGATTCACACCAGGTCAGTCTACCTTGGACATGCTGCTTCCACTCCCTCAACAATGGATATAGGTCCTCAATATCAGACATGACATCAGTGCTGTCTCTCTGGACATATCTTGAGCTTTCGATGGTCCGGTCCATGGACAGTTCATCCAGTGCTTTGGGATATCTTGCCATTTCCTTTGTGAGTTCAATCAGCATAGGTGCCGTTTAAAAGGGTATTGAATTATCCGCCAAAACACCAAGCAGCATTGCCTGAAATATAATTAAAAACAATGAAGCGCTTGTTGACCATTAATTACTGTTAAAAAATTAATCCGAGGTGTTACCAGTGGTTACATTTAGTTAAATTAATTTAAATGATAGCTGCATAACCTTCATGCCATCATTCCCATGCTTGGCATCATCAAATCTTTTTTTGGTCTGAAAAACAATAATAAACTTAATTACATGCAAAACCAGCAACACAAAACAAAACAAAAAGCAAAACTAACTCCTCATGCATAGAGTTGATAAATGTTTTGTCTCTAAAGTTTTTTTTTTTTCCAACTCGAATCAATAAAGACAAATCACGCTGATTATCAATCACAATGGAGTTGATAATTTTTTTTTTTTTTTAATTATCTTTCGATGGAGATCATGCTGTTCATGCAAAGTCACAAAACGTATCAGTCATCCTTATTTTTAATTCCGTAATTAAATAATTTAGCAAAATATCATCAATTTTCTTCACGTACATCAAGATTAACGATGCGGTGACCAGTGTGACCACTCCTCATTTTCATAAATGCCAAGGTGAGCCAATGCAAAAAAAGTCAAGAATTCACAAGGTTTCGGAAAAGCGATGATAATAGAAAACCTATAGAAAACCAAGACGTCAAGGTCAACAACGAAAAGCCAAGATCTTGTGAAAAAAGCCTAGGAGTGGTCACACTGTTCACGACTGGCACTGCTCGTCGTGGGGGATCCTTTCTTTCGATGGTCTGTCTAGTCGATCACATAAACAGGTTTTAGTCCGTACGATGTCACCTTCTTCAGGGCACCGAATAACCCAACAATTGAATAGTTTGTCTTCCGTGATTCTACTTGCCGAATGTGCTTTTTGGGAAGACGAAGTACAGTGGAAAGCTTTGAAACCTTGGCCACCATCGTCGATTGTATCATCGCACCACGTGCACAACGATTTTCCGGGCTCGTCTAATTTTCTGATAAAGTCGCCGTAAAGTTCGTTTACAGACTTCTTGTTCACAAGAGTAACGGTTTCTTTCTCCATCCATTCCCAACGAAACTTATTCTTGATTCCCTTATCAATTTCCTTGATTCGCGCAGCATCTTTCCTCTCGACGATCGCCATTTTGATATCTGCTCGTTCAGGTAAGGCGACGTTTGATCGGCTCAGCGGGACATTCTGGTCCAATGAAAGATGGTGTTTCATCACATGTCAGGGTTATTTGAAAATGCAGTTGTAAACGGAAACGAAATATGATTTAAGACCGGAGATGGGAATTTAACTGTGGGGAAAAAAAAAATCGGATTTTTTAAAATGTTAAAATTAAAGAAAACAGGATTTCCGTGAAAAATCGGAAAAATCACATCCCCGCTCCTTGCTCTCCTAAACTCTCTGCCTTTGGCATCCAAGTCCCGAACCGCTGATCTTAGGGTTGGTCCTGAATCACTGTTCACCTCCACTCTTTTATTCCTTCCTCTCTTTTCCCGCTTGTGGAAGCAACTTCCACATCTTCAATCTCATTCTTCTCTCCAGGTCTTCAAGACAGCTGCTTGCTCACCACCATCTCAGATCATCCCCAATCAAAAACCTTGATCTTTTCTACCCTTGTTAACCCCAACCAAATTCCTTCTCCTTCCAAATTTCTAGTTTTCTCTCCTTAGAGTTTCCTTCTGTGTCTATCTTGTCCACCCCATACATCCTCTGTGCCCAACATTCGTGTGTGTTTTGCGTCCTGTTTTTGTCTGTGACATCCTGATCCGTTCAGTATACTAACTCTTCCACGAGCCTCGACGATGTATACAAAAAAAACAAACATATTCTACATCCATTTAACCACACCCCCCCCCCACAAAAAAATTTGGCTTCCTCCTAAAAATATTCATCATGTCCACCCCTTGCGTTCTTCCCTACCCCTCATCGTTACGCACATCCCCTGTTTGTCCATTTGCATCTTTTCCCTCTTGTCCTTCTGCTGTTCCTTTTGTTACATTTTGTCAAGATATATTCTGTGTTCCAGCCTTTCCATGAGCCTTGACTATGTATACAAAAAAGAAAGAAAATATAAGGCTTATAATCACTCTCGTAATTCTGACACTCCTGATATTGCAGTTGGGAGGGGGGTATTGAGGCTTTATGCCTGGTGTTGGTTTAATGATTAGGGTGGTGGGCTTGTGACCCTAGGATCCTGATTTCAAATTTCCCTTGGCTGTTGAATTAATACCAGGTGTGGTTGACTCTGCCTGTCATCCTTCCGAGATCGGCAAAATGAGTACCAGCTTGCTGGTATCCTGTGTCGGAGTGGAGACCCGTCCAGGATTGTGCCCACAAGCCAAGGAGACTGCTTAGGCAGCACAGAGTACGGTCGCAATGGAGGGATGGATTGAGGCTTTGTGGGAGGGGAGCTGGGGAAGATTTGGGGGTTGAGGAAGGAAGGGGGTTTTCAAGGCTTGGAGTGAGGAGGAAATGAACTGTTGGGGTTGACAGGGGGAGGGTGATGACTTATGGTTGGGAGACAGAGGTTGAGGACTTGGGGTTGGTTGTAGGGGTGGGGGTGGGTGTGGTGGTGAACAAATATGGGACAGAATTGTGAGGAGGTTGAGGCTGGGGGGGGGTGAGGACTTTAAGTGGGGATGGGGGGAGTCACGAGTTGTGGTGAGGAGGAGGTTTGAAGATGTGGAGGGGGAAGAGGATTGGCACCTCCTTATGTTTGTGGAGCGGGAGAGGGGGGGGGGGAGTTGAGGACTTGAGGTCACATTTTACATTGTGCCGATGCTCTGCCCTTCCCTGCTCGTTAAATGTAAATCCTGGCACACATTGGTCTTCCTTTACACCGTGGAATGTTTACATCCACAATGCAGACCATGCAGCCATCACATCCCCATCCAAAGGACATTGTGCTCCAATATTGAGTGCTCAGTGCAGGCACGTCACAAAGATTGTGGCTTTAATTGCATTGACTCTGCAAAGGGAACAAATATCTGACCTGACAGCTCAGAAGTGAGGTTGCTTTCTTAAGGGTTTTTGACAAAAATTATTCAATATTTGGCCTCGTATTTATTATCCCTTTTTATTTGAGTACGTGTGTTATTTCAGATTTTTAGTTTTACTCTTACTTGTTTGCATTTAATGATTTCACATTCGGGTGACAATTATATTAAAGTGCTTTCGGTACTGACAAATGCATAAAAGGCGGATTGATCTGCCAGCATGACGACAAGGAGCCAGGTGTGTAGTTGTAACCAAGCTAGGAAGATGTGATCGGTCCACTCTGTTAGGCAGGTGTCTTCATTCCTAAATTCATTGCATTTGCACCTTGTCTCAGCTTTTTGTTGCCGTCTCTAAGTGACCATATGGCTTGTCACTCTCGTTACTTGCTTTGACCCATGAGTGCCAACAGCGTGCCAGTGCAGTCTCGCAAACGGCATTCCGTTCGCCGATTAACGAGGCTCTTAAGCTTAGCAGGATTAATTGCATTGTAGCATGAACATCAGTGGGTTAGAGGTGGTCTCGATGGCGATGTTTGGGGCGTTGGGTGGGGGTGAAAGTGATTTGGTGGTAAAATTGGTAAAGTGTGTCATAAGTGCAGTGAAGATAAACATTAATGATTATTAAACCCGTCGAACCTTTGCTCCTTTGTAGACAATTCACTTAGGCATTGTAAATGGTTTGTCAGCGCGTAACATTCGTCTGAGCGATTGTCTGCCTGGCGATCTATGCGAGATGTGATGAGCCCTTTGAATAAATACATGAAGATTAAGTGGATAATCTAACAACACACACACACACACACACACTTGAAGACTGAAGACTGGGCAATGGGATGATTGGCTCCATATTCAGTGGATCACCTTGCCTTTGGTTCTTCCAGTGTCTTCAGGTTTTCATTACTAACTGCAACAAGTCTGACAGGATGGTGCAAAGGTAGGACGCTTCCCACTGAGCTGTCTAGCTTGGGTTCCATTCTCGGCGTGACTTTAAACCGTCCGAGTGATACTTCATAGGCAGGGGTGTTGCATCACAAAGTGCACCGTCCGTCGAACGAACATCAAGCTGGGAACACCTTAAAGATCCTGCACGGCGTCTTTCGCACAGCTTCGGTGAAGACTCGCCAACTCCTTAACCAAGTTCCAAATTCCTACTCCAAGGCGTGGGCCGCAAGTGGTCTGTTATTTTCGGATATCTTGCGACACCAAGTTACACTGCCCGCCGCTGCTGTCTCAGAGTATGGTCGCTCTGTGGTTGGGAGCTCTTTCACTGTGAACAAATTCACGCAACCAGGTGTTCGCACGTCATCTGCGAACAGCCATCTTCACCTGCAAAGTGTTACCATAATCATGATGTTGGAGATTTGGCATCAATAACATGGATGCAAGGAAATGGTAATGTTTGTAGTTTGGTTGTCTTGTCTAATCTCAAAAACCACATCTGCAGAGTTTAAATTGTTCCACTGGATATATATGTATATTTATTTTCGTCCAGGATCGTGTCACTGCATGCCAAGTTCAATCTTTGAGTGCAAACATTTTTTGACCTTCTGTACACTTCTGCTTTTTATTGAACCTGGAGTTATATTATTGTATGCTCACGCGATGTTGCATCCATTCATCTGGTTCTGTTAACATTTTGAACCTCTTCTCGTGAACTTGTGCTTGGATATTCAGGAATCTTGGCTGAACATGTTGTTTATGTCAACCAACCTGGTCATTATCGAGGTTATTTGAGCCGTTTGTTCACCTGTGTTTTTAGATCCTCGTGGAGGATCTCTAAGTCTTACTCACGTTGTTGTTCTTGTGGACTTTTTTGTTTCACAGCCTACAGTTTTCATGGAAACTTCCTGAAACTTGGCGTATATATGTAAAAATACCCTGCATAGACAGTAACCATCTCCGATTTTGGAAATTCTTCCGAGAAAAAAAGTTGACTTCATAATATCGCCGCTAATGGAAATCGCCTATACCATTATCTCCGAAACTAGGCAAGCTGTTTGAATTTTGTTTGCGGGAATAAAGCCGGGCATTAGCACAGATAATTTATCGCAAACCTGATACATCACAATGACGTCATATTCGTTTTTATTACGTCATCGTTAAGAGGACAAGGATCTTAGCTCATTCGAGCTTGTTTTTTGGGGGGGTTGATGGTGACAACCACCAACATTTAACAAGCAAGTCAAAACACAGACTTGTCGACTGAGTTGAACATCAACATGTTTCACGGCCGACCCAGAAATCTCATTTTCAGGTGGTTGGCTCCAAAGTTTCAGGAAAGCTCGAGACTTTTTGGCCCTGACTTAAAATAATATTTGGATGGGCTCAGCCCAGGTGAGATAAACGGCTGTGTCAGGTCTGTGTTTCTTTTTTTTTTCCTTCAATTTACCATTGCATGGCTTGTTTAGTCAAAGATCAGAATTCCTCTTTTCTCTGCAACTGCCTGTTCATTCGATGAAGATCTTTAAATGTAGAAGGGACTTCCCGTGGAGAATAATTTATTGATAACCCTGATGTCATTTGTCATGTGGCAATGCAGCCATATTGGATTAAGGGGGAAAAAAAATTGGGTCTCATCTTCTCCGAAATCAATCAACAAAGAAAATCGATACTTGACATGCGTCGTCAACTCCTCATGGGGTATATAGGGTGATGGCGATGACGTCACCGGTGAATTGGTATTCCTGCCGTAATTGGTTGAATCAAAATCTTTATCTGAAAAATTTTAAATTTTTTATGTCTGATCTATGACCTGGTATGAGTGAAGACAATTCAACGTATGATGTCATTGGTCATGTGGTCTGGTTGCCGTGTTGGATTGAAAATAAAAATGTAAAATCTCGTCTCCAGAACCGCTTAACAGATCGATGCGAAACTTCATACACGTGAACGACTTGCCATGGGGAATATAGCTTGATTTTTTTTTTTCATATTCATCTTTATTAATGTAATTTAGCCTTAATGTGCACAAAAGTGGACATGAGCTATCCTATTAATTATCAATAATGTTACGGATAATGGCAATGTACGTGACGTCATGGGGTGCATGGATTATTTAAGGGGTTCATGGCCCAGAATAGCAGTGGGCCATAATCGTAG
>NC_140969.1:5645377-5647877 GCF_056783735.1 Eptatretus burgeri
GCATAACCACATTACAAGGTTTGTCATGTGCTGCCAAGAGACTAATGGATGTGGGCAAATATGGTGTGGGAATTGGCAGATTTAAAATAAAACCCTCATTAAAAAATCCTTGCATAGTACAGCTGTCATGCACACACTGCACGTTCGCTGCAATCCATGACATTTTGCATTAAGTTACGGAAATGCTTGCCTGCAAAACTTCTCCTAATCTCTTCTGTGCTTCAAAGCCTAAGCAAACCGTTCCAAGTTCAGCTGCTGCTTTTATAAATCAGTCGTGAAACTAGAAAGCGTGAAACATCAGAAAGTGATGTCATTTTGCGTGAAACGTGAGCATCCCTAATTTTGCATTTTAATTTATGGCCGCTGTGTAAATGCTCGTCAAGCAAATGAAGCGCTCAGAACTTAATCAGGTTTTTTATTTATTTATTTATTTATTTTTTCCGCATTCCACTTCGTTCACCAACATCCACCATGCTTCTTGAACCTGCAGGAAATACATCTCGGCTCATTATAATATTCCTTGACTCTGATGGCAATCTTGTGTTCAAGCACGTGTGTTCTTCATTGATCAAACCGATCAGAGCGTCCACTCTGAATCTGTGAGGTCGGCAGTACGATTGAAAGATTTCAGGATTTGAAAGACATGTTCCACATGTTGGACCAGCTTGTGATTTTATCCAGATCTGCAGAGAGCGAAGAGGCTGCTGCTTGCCGATCTGAGAGATGACAGATGGTACGGCAGAGGGTGGAGTCGTCAGCAAAGAGAGAAAGAGGATTTTCCAGAGTGTCAGAGAGATCATCGATGAAAAGCAGAAAAAGAACAGGACCCAGAACATTTTACACCTTGCTGCTTATAACTAGTCCAGCCTTTGCACACATGTTGGACATTTATTAAGAAATTGCAGCAACACGACACACACATTCAAATTGACACATGTTTTTGGCAGAATGTGTGCACAGTGCTCTCAAAAAAGGCTGATACAACCTTATTTTTCATTATCTCCACCACCGTTGGTGGATGGGGGGGTTATGTTTTCACCCCTGTCTGTCTCGTTCTGTCTGTCTTCGTCTCTGAGCAGAACATCTCCAAACGTTATGGATGGATTCGGACGAAACTTGTTGGACAGGTTGGGTGTGTGCCAAGGACAAATTGATTTGATTTTGGAGAAGATCCGAATCCAGAACTGGAAATGAGGAAGTTTTTAAGTGATTTATCACCATTGATAGACAGATCCAAGAACGATATATAGTAAGACAACTCAAAAAGTTGTGGACGGATTTGGACAAAAATTGATGGACAGGTTGGATGTGCGACGAGGACGAATCAATTCAATTTTGGTGAAAATCCGGATCCGGATACTATAATTTTTAAAGTGATTCTTTTCCATCGAGAGATGCGGCCAAAAAACGATAATACCAGCAATATCTCAGAGTTACGGATGGATTCGGATGAAACTTGGTGGATGAGTTGGGAGTTGGACAAAAACAAGCCGATTAGATTTTGGTTGCAGTCCGGATCCAGATCTGGACAGTCGGTGGGATAAAAAACGAAAAGTTGAATCTTTGGGCCTCTCACTCTCTCACCACAGGCAGGTCGGTGGTTTTTCTGTCTTCTTCCGTCTCCTCTCAGGTCTCCCCCCTTGCTTTGTCTGCGATTTGTCCCCACCATATTTCCACAGGGCCCTCAACGTCTGCCAACAACCCCTTCTGATTAAACTACCAAAATCACGAATCACTGCTCACCTTCACTCTTTCATTCCTCTTTGTTCCCGCCTTTGGAATAAATTCCCTCACTCTCTTCAATCCCATTCTTCTCTCCAGGCCTTCCAAACAGCTGTTCATCACCACTTATTATCGTCCCCCATCCAAAACCATGATCTTTTCTACCCCTGTGAATCCGCCCCAACCCCACCTCCTTCAAATTCCCTGCTTTCCTTCCTGAAAGTCCCTTCTAATGTCCATCTTGTTTTCCCCATGTTCTCTGCCCAATCCCTCTCCTTTCCTCAGATCTCCTAATGTCTCTGTTCCCCGCTGTTTTGTTCTTCCCTCTCTGTGTTTGCTCTCATACTAGCCTTGACAAGGGAAACAAAACAAACTGTTCAGCCTGGCAGAGGTATGCACTCCACTGAGTACCGCTGTAGTTACCTCCGCCACTAAAGGTGGACAGCTTATGTTTTCAACCCTGTCTGATTGACATTTCAAAAAAATTTGTGCGGATTCATACTAAATTTGGTGGAGAGGTCGGGTGTGTGAAAAGGACAAATCAATTTGATTTTGGTGAAGATCCGAATCCGCATACGAGAATGTTTTGATTTTTAAAGTGATTCTTCACCATTGAGAGAGAGATAGGGCCAAAAACTATGTGTGGCATGATATTTCAAAAAGTTGTGCACAAGTTATGATAAAACGAGGTGGATGAGCTGGTTCGGTGACGAGAACAAGCCGATTAGATTTTGATTCTGGTCTGGATTCAGATCCGGCCTATCAGTGGGATACAAAA
>NC_140969.1:5660377-5667877 GCF_056783735.1 Eptatretus burgeri
AACACCGTCCTTGCTGTTGCCAGTGGATGTCTTGCAACTCACCATCGGGTGAAGAATAATTTTGTCTCTCAAGGGACACTGGATACCAATGACCAGTCGCAGGGCCAGGCTGAATGGCAGAGCTGAGCTATTCAGGTAGCTGAGGCGTAAAACTGTATGTGCGTTAAGGGTGGACTAGTTGGCCAATGTGCGAGGAATCTGAGGGGGTAGAGCATCACCTGTGGCCAAGTGATTCTCATCCTGCTTGAAGGGGAATTCGCGCATTGCATCCCTCCAAGCCCGTCCCTCGGTGCACTGCAATTACAGCGGAGGGTGGTGGGCTCTTGACAGAAGAGTCTGAAGTGAAGGCCCGCTGGGCCGGTTACTTTGAGCGATTGTACCAGGCTGATCCATCAGCTGTTGAGTTAGATGTGAAGGGTGTTGCTATCCCTCTTGCTGACCTTCCAATAAACTGTGATCCACCTTTGTTTGTGGAAGCACAGACTGTGGTGAACCGGTTAAAATGGGGTAAAGCTCCTGGGATCTGGGGCATTCATGCTGAACTTCTCAAGGCGGGTGGAAATGCTGCACTCATGTCATTGCATGCAGCTCTTTGTGCTTTCCTGGCACTGGACGTGCGTCCAGCGCATTTCCACATGGACATGTGGCTCGTTTTCCTGACACTGATCCTGCTCACCAGATTCTCTCAGCGAGGGAACCCCGTGAGTGGAAGAGGCCAATGGGCCGACCACGTTTCTCGTGGTTGCAGCACGTTGATCAGCATCCCAAGGAGATGGGGATGGATCAGGCATCTGCCTGGGTGATGGGCAGACGGAGGCCCCTGAAGTGGCGGCGGAAAGTGGGCACAGCGATGTGATGCTCTGGCGCCTGCTCCCATACCTGACCTGTCTGTTGCAGTCCAGTCTCTTGTCCATGTGTGTGGGCTTGCGGTATACTGTTGAGCCTATTTGGCTGTCTTGTTTCCTGGAGATTTTGACATCCAGGGATGCTATTGAGCCTTCTTTTTCAACTTCACAAGAGAATTGGAGCTCTGGTTACCTCGAGTTTAGGTGGTTGTGGAAGCTTTTGAGTTGATTGGCGTTTATGATCACAAGTGTATCATCTCCGAACCGTAGCCATTACTTGGGCCTGTGCTCATCAGTTATGGCGGCATCCTCAAAGGCTTGCATGATGAGCTCTACTCCAAGGCCTGAGATCAGTGACCCCATTGGTTTTCCCTGTCGTTGGTGATACACTGCTCAGTTGAAGGTGTGAAGTATGTCGAGTTCATGCACATATTCACAAGGGACATGATTTGCACAGAACTGAGTTTGCTGTTCTCTGCAAGCTTTGTGTCTTTGTCAATATAACTATGCAAGGTTTGTGTCGCTAGTTGTGTGGGAATTTACGTGAACAATGAGATGACGTCAAAGGAGACCATAAAATTGGAAACCGGTCGGTGACTGCATGTTTCCATGCACTTGTGACAGCATCTGAAATCCCATCTTCGTAAGTAGCGCTGCGAGATAGCTCTTCCGGGAGTCGCAGACAGTACGTGCGTTATGACAGTGATGTCATGACGTTCATCTCGGGTCACAGAACAACATTATCATCATTGCACCCGACATCAGACCATTGATGACTCCAGATTGTGTTTGATAAAGCAGGAGATAATGTTCCATGTGGCAGATGGCACTTATCGCTCCCAGCATCGTGCAGCAAGGGCTGTATGGGACACGGTGCTGGCGCTTTGACCACTCGTGGTTTGGAGTCGCATCGTATCTGATATTTACATATATATATATATATATATATATATATATATATATATATATATATATATATATATATATATATATATATATATATATATATATATATATATGTATATATGTGGCCACATATATGGCCACTGGAAGAGATTCACTCTTGAACTTGTCTGCCTCACCATCAGCCGTGACCTCTTCTGGACTGTTCATCGAGCAAAGCTGGCTTCAAAATCCAGCTGCAGACTATGCATACTCCATCGATTCAAGTTCTTCCTTGAGAGATCAGATCTGCTCAGTCTATCCAGGTCTTTTTCTCCGAAGTTCAAGAGTACTGCTCCTCCCTTTGGGCTCAGACACAAACATGACAGCTGTCTCTCCTGGATTTTGTGAAATTTAAAGCTCTCCAAATTATTGGAATATTCTGCGATTAGGGCGAAGTTCAAGGTCTGCTGCTCTCACAGAGCAGGCAGGTTGGTGTCTTCTCTGTTTTTAGTGCCTCTCCTCTGCTTTCGTTCTCTTTGATCTCTCAGTTTCCTACCCCTCACCATAGTCCTGCAGCGTAGTCTGATATTTCAGATCAATTGTTCAAATTTGCATAAAAGCACCAAAATTGGTACACATGTAGAATAATGTATTCCGAACAATTCTAGATATGGAGCCACCCGAGATTGTGCCTTGGTCAGCTTCGGCGACCATTTTCCAAAATGGCCACCATTCTACTTTAGCGAAATTGGCTATATGCTCTTATTTTCTTATTGTATTGGTGGTAGATTTCAGGAAAGTGTAAAATTCAGTAAATTGACCATGAAAAGGCGTATTCAAATTCAATGAGCCAGTATTGAATGATTCAATTCAATGATTCAAAAAAGAACAATGAGCCAGTATTTTCGGTAAAAAAAGCCATTATTTGATTTGTAAATTGCTGCTCTCCTGAAACTTTTTGCTGAAAAGTACCCATTATTGCCTGGAGAACAAGAGTCAAATGATATTCATCACATTCAATGGGTTTGGAATCAACAAAAATTGCATTTTAGATTACATACTTTACTCTATTTTGAAAAGGGAACTGATAATCGTGATAATGACAAACTCAGAAAATGTAGTCAAATTATTGCACACTTCACTTTGAAGCGGCTACGGTTTACTGTCTACTACCATTCTACCAGGACACATGGTACATGCATACATCAGTCTAGTACAACATGAGTTTCTGAGCTCAAGTGTACTGGCTCTGGATCAAGAAGTCAACACTTTTACAAGCAATGCGACTTTGCATTTGCACATTCTAAGCCAGGCCGATATCTCCAGATATAAGCCAGTCTGTGTGTACTGCGTCTGTCTACTGGCATTCTCCTTCACAAGCACACAGTCCAGTGCATTACAGATTAGCCTTCTTGCATTTGCAGCGGTTTCTACAGCCTTTTTGCAGCCGCACGACACCAGCTCGAAGCAGCTTTTTGAAGCCTCAGGGAGTGTGGTCCAGAGCGGTTCGTAGGACCCATCCTCTGTTTGCCGCTAGCCCCAGCTTGTTGGTGATGGAAGCATGGGTTGAGGTACCAAGACTCTTCACATGCTGTTCCAAAGTATTGTAGGTAGGTGGGATGCGCTGGATGGAGTTCCTCTTGGCGAAGAGTCTCTTTCTGGCCTTGTTGACATCCATATATGGACTGGTGCGGTCATAGAGGAGCACCACAAACCTTTCAATGTAGTGCATTGTGTCATCCTGGATGTTGACTGGCGTGGTGGTCAGGGTCACAAGATAATCTGTCAGTTCTGGAAACGAGTTCCATGTGGCCCAGGCAGATTTCTTCCCATGCCCCACGAATGCTGATACAGTGTCACATCCGGTCATGGCGTGGAAGACAGGGAGGGCACGTGCCTTCTGTGGACCGAGGGAGGCAGCTATTTCATGGGCAGGGATGTAGCGGTAGTTCTTTCCCGTCCCAAAGGCAATCCAGAGTTCATCCACGCATGGTAGTGCCTGGGCTACCATCACCGCCAAGACGACGACGTCGGTGTCTACGGTTAGAACTTGAATCCGACGTGGTCATGTTCTGCAGCATGGGCCACATGTTGCATGATGTGAATATCCGCCTCTTCTTGACCACATGGATTTTCCCCAATACAATGGTTGGAAATATAATAAATCAACACAAATGACATTTGTATTGTTTTCCTTTGTAAATATACATCACATGGAGTACTTATCACCTCTGAGAAACCTACAAAGAGAATAACAATGACAGATATCCCATGTTGTTAAAGTAGAATGGTGGCCATTTTCCAAAATGGCCGCCAAAGCTGACCAAGGCAAAATCTCGAGTGGCTCCATATCCAGAATTGTTCAGAATACATTATTCAACATATGTACCAATTTTGGTGCTTTTATGAAAAGTCGAACAATTGGTTTGCTATGCTGCCAAGTACACATTGTACACATTGTACAAGTACAACCAACTCCAAGATGTACACATTCTTCAAGTAAACCCACTCCTTTTTAAACTTCCAAAATCCATGCTTACTGCACACTTCTTTAGTTTCTCTTTTCTCCCATGTATCTGACCACCTTCCAGAAGCTGTGCTATCCCACTCGCCCTCCAGCTCTTCAAGCAAATGGTGCACTGCCATTTCATGTTACCCCCCTATTCCTTTCCCACAATCTTTATCAACTCTTAAAACCCAACCTTTTACTTGCAGCTTGTAGTATTTCTGTCTTCTGTCTCCTCTTTTCCTGTTCATTAATTGTGTCCAGGAATTTCCACACTGTTGCTCTTCCATGTTCCTCCAAGTTATAAAGATTAAAAAAAAAAAAACACAAAACTTCACAAAAGGTTTATTTGAGTGAAGTTAAGAGTCCTGTCACTATCTCATACTTTTCAGATGTACACATTGAAATGACAATTCTCATGTCGAGAACATCTGACCAACATAATCAGTTATGTCCCCCCCTTCCACATCTCCTTCCACCTCTCCTTTTCCCTATCCTCCTGATAAAGCTCACTGCCAACAAATTGTACGCTCCAGTGTTGGCAATTACCGTGCATTGCCCAGTCCTGAATTTGGATTAAGTGGAGATCACCGAGACACTGTTGCTCACCAAAATACAATTTTTCCAGAAGCTATCCTGATTAGCTATTTTTATAGCAATGTTGTCTGCAGGCAAGTGACATGGCTTTGCTTCGTGTTATTCTCCAGGGAACCCCAGTCTTTTCCATAGTCTATTAAAAGAGAGGAGGAATTATACTGACTGCCCCTCCCCCCCCCCAACTCCCCAACTCCCCTCCCAATCCCTACATGCCACCTCCTTCCCCATTCGTTGTCCAGCATGCAGCAAATTTGCAGTGCTGGCTGATTGATTTGTGTAATCACCCACCAGATTGCCTTTGGAGCCGGCTTGGTGCCTTGAAATTGACAACATAAATCTTCATCATGCACCATCGCCAGGGCCAGGAGCATAGGCCACATAGTGAGCGCTACTCTCGGGCCTGTGGCTTTTGACCTGGCCAGAGATTCAGCCCCAACTTTAATGCTTTTGAAGTGTTGACGAGCAGAGGTCTGCTCTCATGATCTCCCTTTCCTAAATATTTGATTTGATTTTTTTTCCAAATATTTCCACTCTTCAAACATGTTGAGTCTTACTTGATTTTTCTTTGACTTATGAGATAATTTTTGTTTTTACTGGGCAAGTCAGTTCACATTGGCTGGAAATTTATTCTGACAAATACAAAGGCCTGTATGAGTGAAAAATCTACTTTTTGCCTTCACTTTTCCTTCGTCTATGATTTGATATCAATTCAAATTCGTCCCCCACCACGAACTCCCCCTCTCATTTCCCACATTCTCCCTGTGGTTTCAGGCTACTACAAACTATGTTTGCTTGTATTGCAACAATTTAATTTGATTGGACTACGATACAAACAACAATGCATTCAGAAAGTATTCACACCCCTCGACTTTTGTCACATTTTGTTGTCTTACAGCTTGAATTTAAAATGGATTAAACTTCTTTTTTTTTGGCCACCGATCGACACGAAATACCCCATAATGACAAAATGAAAACATGATTTTGGAAGTTTTTTACAAGTTAATTAAAAATGCAAATCTGAAATGTCTTGCATCAATAAGTATTCAACCCCTTTTGTTATGCCACTCCAAATTGAGCTTTGGTGTATCCAATTTCCTTTGATCATCCTTGAGATGTCTCCACAACTTGATTGAAGTCCACTTGTGGGGAATTCAATTGATTGGACATGATTTAGAAAGAAACACACCTTTCTCTTTAAGGCCCCACATTTGACAGTGCATGTCAGAGCAGAAACTCCACCATAAATTCCAAGGAATTGTCCATAGAACTCTGAGATAAAATTGTAAGGAGGTATAGATCTGGGGAAGGGTATAAAACAATTTCTAGAGTATTGAAAGGTCTCAAGAGCACAGTGAGCTTCATCATTAGGAAAGGAAAAGAATATAGAACTACCCAGACCCTTCCTAGAGCTGGCCATCTGACCAATCTGAGCAACCAGGCAAGAAGAACCTTCGTCAGGGAGGTGACCAAGAATCAAATGACCTCTCTGAGAGAACTACAGAGTTCATTGGTTGGGATGGGAGAACCTGCCAGAAGTGCAACAATCTCTGCAGCACTTCACAAATCTAGGCTTTATGGGAGAGTGGCCAAACAGAAGCCATTCCTGAGGAAAAGGCACATGACAGCATGCCTGGGCTAAGGCACATCATCACCCATCTAACACTATCCCTACTGTGAAGCATCATGGTGGCAGCATCATACTATGGGGATGCTTTTCAGTGGCAGGGACTAGGAGACTTGTCAGGACAGAGGGAACAATGAATGGAGCCAAATACAGGGAAATCCTTGAGGAGAACCTGCTTCAGAGTGCAAAAAAAACAAAGACTGTAGTGAAGATTTACATTCCAACAGGACAATGACCCTAAGCAACACTGGAATGACTTCAGAATAAAAACGTGAAAGTCATTGAGCGCCCCAGCCAAAGCCCAGACTTGAATCCCATTGAAAATCTGTGGAAAGACTTGAAGATTGCTGTTCACCGACGCTCCCCATCTAACTTGACAGAGCTTGAGCAAATCTTAAAGGAAGAATGGGAGAAAGTCCCCAAATCCAGATGTGCATAGCTGATACAGACATACCCAAAAAGTTGCAATCTCTGCCAAAAGCACTTCCACAAATTATTGACTTGGGGGGGAGGGGAGGGGGTGCCGAATACATATTGACACAAGTCATTTCAATTTTTCATTCTTAATTAACATCTAAAAATTTCTAAAAACATTTTTCACTTTGTTATAATGGGGTATTTTGTGTAGATTGGTGACAAAATTTTTTTTTTGGCGAGCGCTCTCCAAGCTGCTTGGTTGTTCGTTTCTGTAAAAGTATCCGTGCTCTCAAGGGAACATCGATTAGACAGACGTATGTTTCCACCTGTGTTGGGGCCCTGCTCTGCCGTGCGGTTAGTGCCTCGGGAGCTGTCTCATCCGCTGAAAATGTTTAATTTTATTTTTGCATGATATCACTTTGTTTAACCTTCTTTGCGATCTCCTCATATAATCCACCCCTCACTTCGACATCGATACATATATAAAAACCAAAAGGTCCATCCACCCAGGTGTTTGCCGTGATCTAGCTGTGAAGGCAGAGAGCAGAGATCGACATTTTGTGTTCTGGGCCTTGATATATTTTTCAATTACATTTTTCCAATTTCCCACTTGAATTCCTCTTTCA
>NC_140969.1:5672877-5690377 GCF_056783735.1 Eptatretus burgeri
ACGTATTGGCAGATGCATTTAATATAATGACATTCAGATCCAGTCCTGTGGTGGGATGGAGATAATGATAAAGTGACAGCTTCGCTTTGATGAAAATCGGGTTTGAACGTGAATCTATGCCGGCATTCCTTATCTCAGCAAGGCAGGGCACGAGAGCTCTGTTCAAGAAACCACACTGAGACGAGTCACGTTTGCCCTTGTTATAGGTCACAAAGAGCACTGAAGCAGACATGCGTTGGGATTTGGACTGAAACATTTTCTGCCAGTGATTCGCCGGTTATTATTCCTTGCAATTGAAGCATCGGGGACATTTTCATTGGATTGAGTTTAAAAATGATTTTCCTCATTTATGTCCACTTTTCTTATTGTGATCATCATCACAGAATGAAACATGATGTGCATGCGAGTCAGCACAGACACAGAGAGACGACGACTGTTTGTCTTTTCGAAGGATGCAGACATCAACATTTTTGTAAGCTTTTGATACCAAGATCCTACTGAGAAATTACAGGACAGTAAGGGTTTTAAGAAACTTTAAGAAACGAAAACAATCCTTATGCACCTTTACTTTGCAACCACTTAATTGGCCAACATGTCAGTATTAATTGGCATTACATCATAATCATTGACATGAATCATTCAATGGGTGATCACATAAGGTCGGTTTTGTTCATAAACCGATGACGATACGTGAAACGACCAGATCGGTGGTGTCATGGTTGGAGCGTCCACTCCGAGTCTGGGAGGTCGATGGTTCAAACCCCGGCCGAGTCATGCAAAAGACTTTAAAAATGGTACGTGCTGCTTCCCTTGCTTGACATTTAGCATTTAAGAGGATGGAGCATGGACAAACAACGCTGGGAAAGTCATGGCAAATCACCCAGTATAACCCTTGCCAAGAAACTGCGTCGGCATCACCAGCGCTCTCTAAATGGAATATGGTGCCGGTTTTTACACAATACAACAAATTGAATGTGAACTCGTGCTGATCCTAAATACATTTGACCTTTCTTGCAAACAATCTTGCTTCTGCTTCAAAGGCCAATGTTAACGAAATCTCCTTCTTGTGTTTTCTCTGCTTTTCTTTAACAACACAAGTGTAAATTTTTTTTTTTTTTAATTTGACGAATCATTTCGTCATTATGACCAATGGCCAAAAGACTTTGTCATTATAAATACCTTGGTAGCTCGACAGCACTAGGCTTGCAATATGCTGATCATTTAATAGACCTTGTACTGCATGAGCAAGTGTCCATTCTGCAATGCATTACGTCCATGAAAATTCACTCCCAGTTCATCGCAGAGCCTGTTATTTTATACCATGCCTGAAAACAAGATGTCAGAAGGTGTGCATTGAACCGAGTTGTCACTTTGAGTTTCCACTGCATTCTTACAATCCATAATTCTTGAACAGCTTATCTGCCACACGTAGATGTGACCAGGCAAGATTGCTGGGTCGGGGTTGCGGAGCTGCATTTGGCTTTATCACAGCTCTGTCATTGAATCCAGAAAGCTTGGCAATGCACGCTCACCAATGTGTTTGAAGACTTGTCACCACATTCCTGTGAATCGCACCAACGTTGTCCTCATACATTCAGGAATACACGAGACATTTTCCTTTTTTCTTTTAATATTTTTTTTGTACAGGGATCAAGGCTCATGGAGAAATTTGATGACGAAGGGTGAGAAGTCAGCACTTGAAAAATGGAATCGAGGAGAGTCTGTCCTCCTATGGCATTGGACACCCAAACATGCAAGGAAAGACAAATCGAAGTGACAAAAGGAACAGACAAATACGCATAACACTGTGGTATCGGGTAACAGTTGAACACAGGCACACAAAAAAAAAACCAATACAGACAGACAAGAGTATAATTGTGGACAGAGTTGTGAGTGGATTCGGTCAGAAGAGAAAATAATTGGATGAATGAATGAGAGATAATGTAAAACTGTGGTGGGTTGCCATTATTGTAAAAGACTGAAGGAAAGAAGGTGATTTCATGGATAGGCTAAAGGCCCAGTCACACCTTGACGTTTTAGCCAGCAATGGCAACGTATTAAAATGTATGTAAAACGCTGGCTTACGTTGAACTTTTGATGTTTTTTTTTTATAGATTCGGACGTATTCATAACGACTTGGTCTTATCCATAACATATTAGTAACGGACACAGAACGTTTCGTTGTGCTATAGATAACTTATACCAACGAATGCTGAACCTGTTGTCGGCCTTCACAACCGATGCCCAACGATAGTTTAACTTATGCATAGCACGCTGCACGCATAATACGTGATAGACGTGATTGTCTAACTTATGCCTAGCGTGCTGCACGCATAATACATGATAGACGTGATAGTTTAACTTATGCATAGCGCGCTGCACGCATCGCCGACGATGATGTGGCGTAGGTTATTAAAAGGCTGCCATACAACGATTCAAATCATAACCGCCGCAGAAATGGAAGTGTCAACATCGCAGTCACACCTTGGCGATCTTGCCAGCGTATGCCGACCTCTGAAAAATGCATATAAAACGCTGGCGCACGTCAAATACGGTATGGGTAAGTTTGGTATGCGCGAATAGAACGCTAAAGTACGCTATCATACGTCGTATTAAATGGAGTACGTCTTGTAATTTTAAACATGTTGAAAATTTTACGACGTACTTACCGTATGACACACGCTCCGCATGCGATGGGAATAAGTTGTACGCACGATATGCGATCGTTGATACACATCGACACACGTTACTTGAAAGGTGCTCATAAGTCGAAACACGTCAAGGTAATAGTTAGCATCAGTGTTCCAGATTCCCGTTTTTTTTTTTTTCTTCGGTATGACGGTGTTCAGTGTACAGTGCGGTTATGATTTAAATCGTTGAGCGGCAGCCTATTATATTATATTATAACCGCACTAGAAATCGAAGTGTCAAAATCGCCATCATACCGAAGGAAGGAAGAAAAAAAAAACTAAATTAAAAAACACTGGAACACTGACGCTAACCATTACCTTGATGTGTTTTGACTTATGAGCACCTTACAAGTAACGTGTGTCGATGTGTGTCACCGATCGCGTAACGTGAGTACAACACGTAACTCATAGGTTAGAAATAAGTTTCGGGTCCGCTAAACATTACCTCGACGTGTTTCGACTTATGAGTAACTCACAAGTAACGTGTGTCAACGTGTGTCGACGATCGCGTGACGTGCCTACAACTTATGGCCAGCGTTATGCGGAATGTGTGAGTCATACGCTGGCATAAGTCTTAAAATTCAAGCATGGAAAATTTGAGGACAACCGAAAAGTACAACGTTTAAAGCCAGCGTACAACGACGTATGGCAGTGTTTTTCAGCGTGCTCTCAATGTTATCAAAACTTACCCATAACGTATTCGACGTGTACCAGCGTTTTAGACAAATTTTCCAAAAATCGACATAAGCTGGCTAAAACGTCAAGGTGTGACTGGGCCTTTAGATTGGCAATTTCCGATGAGAGGAATTCAGTGGACAAAGAAGCGGCGAAAATGCGGGACTTTCAAAATGACTTATGAAAGCGAAATGAGGCCGTGTGTGTGTGTGTGTGTGTGTGTGTGTGTGTGTGTGTGTGTGTGTGTGTGTGTGTGTGTGAGATTCGGAGTGGTGTTTTCACGTGGTGTGTTCCTGCTTCTTGACTCCGCCCACGTCTCGCTTCGATGAACCGCCTCCTGCTTCCAGTCTCTGCCCGCTACTCCAACCTCGCACTCTGGACTCTGCCCTTCTCCACTCAAGCTCCTCCTTCAGAACACAGGCTCCACACGTGCGAGTTGGGCCAGAGGCAACGCGACTACTGTCGGGTACCCCACCACGGAGCATCCCCTCCCCAAAACGCCCAAGTACCGAGAGCATAACCTCAACTCCCCTCCCTCCCTGGTTACAAAAGTCCCTTCCCATTGGGGTTTATTTTTCTGTGTGTGTCTGAATGTGCTGGCGCCTGTCTGTTAAGTAAGTCTGGAGAAGTGCATTATTGTTGTAACTGTTATTAATCTCGCGTCAAGTCTGCACTGTCTGCTTTCGTAAGTTGCTTGTATTATTGTCACACCACACCTCTCTCCTCTTTTGCTGTGTTACATACCCAGTATATCTTTGTCGTGCCACATACTTTTCCTCACCCTTTTTAAATAAATTATCATTATTAGGAATGTTCCCAGCTCGCCTTTGTCTTTTCTCTCATTGGTCCAGCATGGTTCGAATCTAAGTTTAGCCGGGTCTTTATTCCCAACGATTTATTCCTTCTAGCCGGTACGTCCTTGGCAGTGTCGTTTGGCTGCATCCGATCCAGAGAAGTGATCCGATCTGGTTCGGACAAGGCATACCGAGGGTGTTGTTCCCCAGTAATCAAACCACGTGGTTAATTAGGTAACCCGATTTCATAGACGGGAGGACCCTAGGTCATGCGGTTGAGTTATTGGCGTCCACGGTCGGTTAAGCGACCCGCCTCATCGCAGAATTATCCGTGAGCGACGGCCTACAATTCCCGGGAGTCTGGTGGGAATCGACGTAGCTTCCTCCACCTAGTGGTCTTCTCACCCAACCGCGCCGGCCCGCAACAGTTTGGTGTCAAAAGTGGGATTGACCCATAAAAAATTTACGGGATTCGAACCCCCAACAATTTGGTATCTGGAACGGGATTCGAGCCAGGGGTGTGTTTAGCAACCCCCCCCCTCTTCCCCCCGAAATTAAGAGCAGGATTCAAATTTTATTTAAATTGTCAATACGGACCATGACGGACCAATAAGAGCTGCTTCAGGTGGGTTCTGAAACAATGTTAGAGGAATCCATGGCTCAGGACAACACTTTTCAGGGAGATCATTCCCTGTAGCCATACCCAGAGTTAGCATTGGGGGCAACTGTGACAGCGACAATGCTTGGGCACCCCCTGCATCAAATTTCCCCCACGGAGACCGAGCGATCCTTATCAGATCCACACCCGATCATAGCAAATCGGCTCCGCCAAAGCCGTTGGACACGAACCGGTTGATGGAGATGATGAAACTAATGATGGAACGCATGGAACTGGGGCAAAACCAACAGAGGAATGATATGCAAACACTGATGGGTGATATTAAAAAAATGAATTGAAATTTTAGAAATGGGATCAGGACTGTACCTGGGGAAATGACAGAGTTGAGGGGGAGTGTGGAAGCTGTTCGGACCGCGATGACAATGGGCAAGGTCGAGGTAACGAGTGAAACCACGATAATCAAGAGAGAAACCTGTGAACTCGGACAGGTAGAGACAAAGAACCAGGAATTGGGCGTCGCAAAGGAGGTAATAAAAAAGGTGACAGAGACGCAGGGAAACAGAGAACGGGTAAGGGACGAATTGTACAAAATAAATGAGGAGCAGACACAAATAGAAATGGTAAGGGACATTGAGGTTGAGCTTGTGGAGTGTATTGGGGCCCAGTGCGATGGTCGGATTAACCCCCCCGCAGGAACAAGGGGAGACTATATGCTCCCCCGAGGCAGACTGTGACGAGGTGAGTCCGGTAAGGTTGTGCGAAGTGGAGCGGTTGCATGGTGCGAAAAAGCACATGCCTAGCTTTGGGGGGATAGAAGCCCCGGGATCTCTTGGGCTAACCCAAGCCCCCAATGTAATGGTGCCGGAGTGTGTGTCAGAGTGTGAGTGGAGTGCAAATGACATGGTATGTGTGAGTGCACGTGAGAAAATGGGACACGGACCGACCCGGACGGGAGTCGTGGGTCGTGTAACGGATGGGTGTGGCGAGTCTAATGAGCCGGACGGAGTTATTTCGTCAACCGTGCCAGCTACGCTGGATGCTGCGTGCGGGATCCGGTCCGTGTTTTGCAAACCACCGAAGCGCGGAGCATTGCTCGGTACGTTAATGGTTCCAGGAGAGCCGGCGTTGAAACGATCCGTGCCTGGTACAACACCAGAGCGTGGACGGCCAAAAACGAGGCAAATTGAGGGGTCGAGTGAATTTGGAAAACACATATCTCCGTGTGAGCATGTGTACAGGGCCCGACGTGCTGCGTGCCGCGAGTGGTGTTCGCGGAACAAGTCCCGATGGTGACACCGCCGTGCCCGTGTGTGTGGTAAACCTCGCGGAGGGGGCCGTGAGCAAGTGGCGTTAGCAGGGATCTCGCAGCACAAAGGGCAGGTGTGTAATGCACGGTGGTTCACATGGGGGATAGCCTGAAAGCGAGCATTTAATGTGATTAATGGGGCGACGTTACGCTCTCATGTGTCGGCCAAACGGAGGGGACGAGTGTGCTGTAGACCGCCGCCCTGGAGGCGTAAGGCTCGCCGAGCCTTGCCACGGGTAGACGATGCCCTGCCAGGATGTAGCGAACATCCTCGTCGGGGGCAAAGGAGCATTAGTTAGGGGAACGGTTTAGTGTTAGATAGACCGGCCTCATGGGGACATTATGAGTAGTGCTCCATGGGGCCCGGTAACATGAGTTAGGGGGAATTTAGGATAGAATTTAGAAATGGATTGGAGACATGAACAGACATGGAACGTGTAGTGGGGACATAGATTAGCTACATAGAGTTAAATGGAACGTGCATTTGAATAAGGCATGACGGGGAGCATGAGATAGTTCGGGGGACGTAGTTTGTAGAGTGTTGGAGTGAATTGAAAAAAATATATATGATGAGTGAACGTGGGTCAGCGGGCCCGAGTGTGAATGGAGTGAATGTATAGTGCATGGTGTGAACGAATGATTGGGGGGAGGAGTCATTCCCACCCAAGGGAACCCGGGGTTGGTGTAATAATAGTTAGTGGGTTAGTTAAATTAACCAATAGGATGTCGTTATCTTGTTGGTGTTGAACGAAGGCACGAAACCTTTTGTCGGGTGCAGGAGACTATTGATTGGCGGGGAGCATGGCTGGTGAAATATGCTTCCTGAGTAGAGGGCACCGAAGTCGTCGGCCAGAGTAGGCCATGCGTCCAAGCGGCCGAGTTAGTGTAATGGACACGGGTACCCACGGGAAAGGGGCCCAGAGCGCCAAAATGCCACGTGGGCATCGACGGGGAAAATTCCAGGAAGGGCATTCCCCACGTTCACAGGCTCGGAGACAGCCTCAGCGACCGGGGGTGCCGAAGATCGAGTTCGGCAGGTGGGTAGGCCTGCCAGGGGAGCCACGCTGCCCATCCACGGAATTGTGCAAGAGCACGGGAGAAGATTTGCGGGCCAGGCCCAAATTAACAACGAACACCAACACAGGCGACGGGAATCGTGGTTGCTAGAACCGATAATTTAAAGAGACAGGCATGTTGAAAAGCCCCGGGGATAGATTAACGTTTAATAAATGCTAGGATAGATAGGAAACGTGTACCCCTTTGCACCATCCATCCCTTCGCTGTTCTGAGGCCGCTGGACTCGCCTTGGAAATTTCTGAAACCTGTGGGAGCTATTCTGAGGCTGCATTGGGTCTCGAGACAGATTCACTTGTCTCTTCCTCAATCCTTTCAAAAGGGTTCTTAGGATTGGGAATAGACAGTTTGGACAGGTTATTCGAACAAAGACGATCAGGGGGTTAGGGACACAGGTGATTATAAAAAAAGTCTTAATGTAGTTGTTGTTTTTTGTGACAACCGAATGGGGGTGGGTATGGACAAGGACAGGCATCGACAATAGGTTGGGGGGAGACTGTAGGGTTGGACCGAGCCCGTCTTCGGACCGGCCAATGCCACCACACTCCCTCCACAACCTCATGAGACCACACCGAGGCCGGCCAGCTTCATGTGCTGACCTGTTGTTGTATCGCACCTTACCTGGTCTGCATTTGCCATGCCTTTATCTGCCTTTGCCTTGACTCCATTTGCCATACCTGCCCATGCTTTCATTTGCCTTGTCATATCACTCAACCTTACCATGTGCACCAGGACCATCTTTGTGGAATTGTTTGCAAGGACTGCCCTGCAGGCAGCGCGTTACCGGGGACTGCATTTGTGCAGGCCAGACATCTATCTCCTTGTATATAAAGGCCAGTTCAAATGGACTGTGAGATGGTGTGTGGCCTGCTGTGTTCGGGTGAGTTGCCTCCAGCAGCCAAGAAAAGGAAAAAAAATTAATAAAACCAACAAACAAAGGACCATTGAGGGCCCTGAAGACGCCTGATCATTGATTGTCTGCTGCTACACTCATCCCCGAATGTTGCCTTTATTGTGTTGTCTCTTCAAGTCACAGGTCCTGGGCCATGGGTAATGTAAATATTAGAAATGTATATAGTTCTTACCCACCTGTTTGTTTAGTTCCAATTTCCGGCAATATAGCTAAGTTGTCCGTATGAGTCTGTTAGTTTATACAAGAGAAAATGTAAAACGTATCCTTGTAAGAGATGTCTCAACTCCTTTCACACAAAGAAACGATTAAATCAACATTCAAAATATTGTCATAATCAGAAATCAACCGTAATCAATTTACCAAAAGCAGGCTCAAACATATCATTCAAAGATTTTAACAAATCTATAAAACATCCATTTGTGATAAATGCTGATTTTGGAAGTATCCTTGAAAAGATAGATACTGTTTCTCCAAATTCAAACAAATCATACACAAATAAATATCAAAAACATACTCCTTGTTTGTTCTGTTATTATATCAAATAATCTGTTGGTGATGAATACAAGTTAGAACTTTATAGAGGAGAAGATGCCTCAGAGGAGTTTGTAAGACGATTGGAAAAAGACTGCATAAGACAAAGAGAAATAATGGTTAAAACCTATAAACCAATGTCATTAACATAGGTAGAGAAAAAGGAATTTAGAAAGAACAGTATCTGTCATATTTGTGAGGATAAAATTGAGGGAGAGGTCAAGGTTGGGGATCACTGCCATCTTACTGGTAAATATAGAGGTCCAGCTCATTCCCGTTGTAATCTTAATTACAAGCCTCCAAACTTTATTCCTGTTTTTCTTCACAACAACGCTCACTATGACACACATCTATTTATAAATGAACTTTCAAAGACATCTGGAGATATTTCTGCCATTCCTAACACATCAAAAATACATATCATTCACAAAAACAATTCAAACATCCCCCATAACCCATATCAGATTTCTTGACACATACAAGTTTATGGAAAGTCGATAATCTAACAGCATCAAATATTAAAAACTTACCGAATCTTAAATCACATTTCTCAAATCAAGAAGAGATTGATCTCTTATCACAAAAGGGAATATATCCATATCACGATATGGATTCATTTGAGAAGTTTAAAGAAACACGACTTCCTTCAAGGGAAAGTTTCTATGGCAAGTTGAATAAAACTCATATTTCCGATAGAGATTATACACAAGCTAAAATGGTTTGGGAGAAGTTTAATATAAAGAATCTTGGAGAATATCATGATTTGTATCTTAAAACTGATGTATTGTTATTGGCTGATGTGTTTGAAACTTTTAGAACAGTCTGTCATAATAACAATTATTATGGATTCGACCCCGTTCACTATTACACAACCCTGGGTTTGGCTTGGAGTGCTATGTTAAAAATTACAAAACAAAATTTGGAATTAATCAGTGATATAGATATGCTTTTAATGAAAGAGGAGGAATATCTCAAGAATGTTCCAAGAGATATGCTAAAGCAAATAACAAATATCTTCCTGATTATAATAAGAATGTGGACAACTCTTACCTGATGTATTATGATGCTAACAATTTGTATGGGTGGGCTATGTCTCAATCTTTACCTTATGGAAAAAATTAAATGGGTTAAAGAAAAACATTATGAAAAAGTTTTACAAGACATTGTTGTCTCCTCTCAAAAAGAATTGGATGAAGCTTAAGTTGGATATTATTTTGACATTGATTTAAAATATCCAGAAGAACTTCATAACAAACATAAAGACCTTCCTTAAGCCCCTGATAAAGAAAGTCCAAGAAAAGAATGGTTAAGTGATTACCAACAGTCATTTAACATATAAGGTAAATCTACAGAAAAACTACTTACTACATTAAATGATAAAGAAAGTTATGTTTTGCATCAAAGGAACTTGAGACAATATTTATCTGCTGGATTGAGAGTTCGGAAAATTCATAGGATTTTGAAATTTAAACAAAGTCATTGGTTTAAGAAGTATATTGATTTTAATACAAAAAGGAGAACAGAAGCAAAAACAGATTTTGAGAAGGACTTTTATAAATTAATGAATAATTCTGTATTTGGAAAGACTATGGAAAATGTTAGGAATCAACAAAACATAAAACTTTCTACATCTTGGAAACAGGCTTCAAAGTTAATTAATAGACCAAGTTTTGAACGAGCGGAAGGTGTTTTCAGATAACTTTTATGCTATTCATTTGAAAAAAGAGAGTTTTGAAATGGATAAACCTATTTATATAGGAACATCAATTCTTGACTTGTCAAAGTCGTTAATTATGACTATTACTCTCATAATTTAAAATTAAAGTATAGGGATAATGTGTCATTGTTATATATGGATACAGATAGTTTTATATCAGAAATTAAGACAAGTGATGTATATGAGGATATCGCCCTATCGAGTGCAGCCTGTGGCTGCTGGTTGCATCATTGGTTGGGATGCGGCTTTGCCACTGATGCAGTGCCCCCCTTACCAGTACATTGGTACTCATTTTGCCGACCTCTGAAGGATGACAGGCTGAGTCAACCTCCTGGTGTATATTAATTCAGCGGCCAATGGAGCTTGAACTCAAGACCCTAGGATCCCAAGTGACCACCCTAACCACTAAGCCAACACCAGGCTTGTATGAGGATATGATTGATAATATTGATATATATATATATATATATATATATATATATATATATATATATATATATATATATATATATATATATGATACAAGTAATTATAAGTCAGGTGATGTGTTGTTTTCATCAAAGAATAAAAAGGTTATTGGTAAGTTTAAAGATGAATTGGGTGGGAAGGTCATGAGTGAATTTTCGGATTGAGATCAAAGTCTTATGCTTTTACGTATATTGATAATAATAACATTGAAAGGTGTGATAAGAAGCTAAAGGGAATAAAGGAAAATATAATCAAGGAAACAATAAACCTTAAACATTATTACAACTGTTTAACCTTAAAGAAGTAAGAGTACAGAAAAATGAATACAATAAGAAGTTATAAACAATAATTATATGCAGAAGAGGTAAATAAGAAAGCATTAGGAGCTTTTGATGATAAAAAGATATATTTTAGAGAATGGAATCAATAGTCTCCCTTACGGTTGTAAGTATGTGTTAAGATATTGGGTTGAGAATTTTAACAGGCTACCGCCATCTTTTTACTGATTTATAAATGATAGAACCAAGCAATAACCAAACGAGAGTGGAGATGTAATCAACCTTGGTATATCAATGGAAAACATAAAGAATGTGAGAAATATCAAATAAGTCTTATTGAAGAAATAACCGGGGTAAAAGTAGATAAAACAAATAAGCGGATAAATTTAATTACAAATAAGTTGGAGGATATAAAGAAAAAAATTAATATCCTTGAATGGACTGAAAACTTTGATGGTTACCAACTGAACAATGGAAAAACAATTTACTACAATCTCAAAATGATATGTGGCTCAGGAGGTGGTCAAATAAGAGCATTAAGAGAAGTTTTTCATTTCATTTCTGCTCAACAAGAATACTTAAACCAAGAACTAAGTTCCAAAGTAATCTTGGTGAATATACTTGATGGTGATGAATGTAATAGAAAAATTAAGTTATTCCCCAATGTAGAACATGGACAAATATTCATTGGTTTGCTCTTTGAATGGAATGAAAATATGAAAGGAAAGAATGTTTTAATCAGTGTCTCAATTTTATATTTGCTTGTATGGAAGGGGGAGGAAATCGATCTCTTATTTTGGGGCTTGAGTCAGAAAGTTTTTTCCCTTTTCCCCCATTCATTTGAATGGCTGCCTCAGAAGCCCCATTTATCCTCAACTAACATGTAGCTTGCTGATGCATGAGAAATAAGAGAATTGAAGCATTTTAATGTTTTAAATTTTAAAGGAAGAAGCGTTTTCTTCAATGAAGATATTGAGAGAATGGAAGAGGAAAAATATGAGAGATGTATGGAAGGCAGAATATGATCGTGTTTTGGAATGAAAGCTTTTTTGGGGGTGGTTTTCTGAAGCGATGTGGAGGGAATCGGATGGCATTGAAATGGCAGAAAAGACAAGATAATTGGAAAAAAAATAAATATAGAAAAGGGATGATAAACTGACCTCAAAACCGAGACGATTAGCTCCTGGCTATCCGAGGAGGCCGAAACTGCACTCAAAAACGAATTCAACAATATTGACCAAAAAGGTACGATTTATCAATCTGACTCCTTTTGACCCATTGCCAATCATGTCATCCTTCCACCCTTTGTTGTGCTCCTCTTCCTTTAGGTACGACCGTTATTGTCATAGAAAAAATGTCTTTTTAATGTTCTCAGCTGATTCAGTCGCTCATTGATAACAAGTCACTTTGCTCTCGCTGATTTGTTTTCCCATTTATTTTATTTTTTTCTGATTTATTTCTTTATTTTAATTTAATTTTTAATTTTCTTTTAATTCTCACATGTCAGTTCGCAATTTTCTTTGATCTCTGAATCTTGTCCCTTTTTCATTTGCCACTTCTCAGCAAAGGTGTTTCTTCTTCGCTGATTAAAAACTGTGCGAAACTCCAGTATCTTTGATGACAAGATTTTCTTTGGTGTTCTTGATGAGAACTTGACGTCCAAAACTGCCGTCAAAAATAATACCAGAAATGGTGACATTGAAGCTTTAACGGGCAAAGGATCAGCTCCACTATGAGCCTTAGATCCTGTTACTTAATAAATAATAATAAAAGGGAATCTTTTTGCCACTTTCATCGAGGTGCAAGAATCTGATTGCGTCATATTGCCAGTAAATCTGAATCAACATTTTAAAGTTAGCATTTCCTGTAAATAAACGGAAGAGAATCGACATTTATAAATTGAGGCGACTCATTCATATGTTGATTGTGGTTGTTTCTGTCTCTTTTTTCTGATTTCTCGACGTGGAACCATCATTCGAATACAACATCGTGGTTATGCATGTACAAAATGCGAAGTTGCGTCGGTTGGTTTCTCTTGGAATTGGTAGACTACACGGCTGTTAAACCCATAAAGAGTAGCCTCATAACAGCCTTCCTTTGAATCTGTGATGGATTTTGGCAGGCAAGGACAGTACAATATGACAGATGGCTCGCTTTTGCTCCTTTAATGTCACTTTTGGGAGGAGCAGTTTAAGCTATGAAGGTTGTGAAAGCTCTGATGGTATCTTCGGTTTTCCTTAATTCATTGTGTCATTGTTGCAACTTTTTTGTTATTATTCTCTGTGTTCCTGTTTTAAACTGTTTGTTTGTTTTTTGCATTTGATTCGCTTCCACCTATTATGCATATGTACCCTTCTTTCTCTTTGGCAAGCTCTGTCGCACTGATGATTGTTTTGTGAATTGTTTGTATTATTAGAGGATTTGTTCATCTGACAGATATTTTACTGAGACGCATGCTTTTGACACAAATGCATGCTCAGGTGGCATTCTGTGCGTTTTACTGCTCATTCCACGATTCAGACACAGAGCTGCAATGATGAGTTGTGGGTGTGTTGAGCTTGTTAAATGCTAAACATCAGTTACCTTGCAATATTTTAATTGTTTCTCTATAAACAATGCCATTTCTCTTTTTTGGAGAAGCATGTTTTGTGACACAAAAGCATGCTGATGGACTTTACTGGCGGATGTGATTTCATACTTAAATTTGATGTGTTGTCATAATGCATCATTTTATTTGCAACTTCTACTTGATGTGTCTGTGAGCGAGATGTTGAGGCTCCACCTTTTCACTTTTATGATGGACATAACTTCCCCACCCACCGTGCCCTTCTCCCCCAGCCCCATCATCGTCTCCCAGGTTTGCTCTTCCTTTCTCACTGTGCAGACGTTTTGTATGTGCATCCACCTTCCGCAGGCATGCACAGTCGTGCATTGTTTTGACGAGTGCAATTGTTAACAAGAATAATTTTAGCAGCAGCAATCTCTCTAATTAGATGGGAATGTCAAACAGGCCAACCTGTTGCATCAGAAGTAATTGCTAATAACAAAGGAATATTAGTTTCTGTGAAGGCTCATGTTGATCATCGTCATTGAAGAAGATAAACAATAGATTGTGTCAAGTTAAAGTTGATGGGGACTAAATTCTCTTGTATCTCGTCAGGTGTGTGTAATTAATCAATCATGTCTTCCATTGGTGTTTATGGTGTGGCTTTGCCTTGTTTTGCGAAAAAGTTCTTCCTTTGAAGAAGGATTCACACCCCAAATGTCACCACACTCTTTTTATTTATTTTTTTTGTTCACTGTTATTTGCATACCTCTTCTATTAGGTATGAACGAAATAGATATCAACAAGGCCTTTGATATGGTACCATGCCATATTCCCATTGACAAAATACTCAACACAACAATGCATAACAACAGAAAATGAGAAAGCATCCCACAATGCAAAGCCCACCCTTGTCTGCTTTCTACTCGAACTAAACTGAACGAAAACAGCAGCAAAGAAAAAAAGTGTTCATTTTATTAATTTGTGTTCTCCATTGTCTCATATTAAAGGTTTGTTGAAAATTTGATGGGAAAAGCTCAAGAAAAAGACGTCGTGCAGAGCACGACACTTGCAAAATCCACCCCCTCTCCAAAGGTTGCCATGGTTACATCAAATTGTCCATTTCATTACGATTAAAATTGACAATCTTAATCAAGGGTCAGGTCAATCGCATGAAAATTGATTATTTTCTAGATTGAAATTGATGATTTTAGAAGTTTGACCTTTGACTTTTTCTCCTCAAAAAGAGTTGGTTTCCCAATTCAGTGATGCACAATATGCAGATCCTGTTTAACTTTCAAGTCAATAAGATGAAAAATGACGATTTTAGAAATCTGACCTCAACCCGACATTTGACCTTTGACCTCAAAATCATTCAGCTTCTGAGTTCAGACTACCTCTACAACTTGGTAAAGTTTCATGACGATCAGTTTGGAATTGTGACCTCCTGTCAACGATTGACAAACAGACAAACAAGAAGAAGACGTCATGCAGAACACGACACTTGCAAAATCCATGAAACAAATTTCACTTCGAAAACAATTGGTGGTTGAATTCAACGACTAAATATGCAACTCCTCTTCAAATTTCAAGTCAATTGGATGAAAATTGAAGATTTTAGAAGTTCCAGCTAAGTTGTTGACCTTTGCTCTACATTAACCTTTTGGCTGGGGTGTTGCCCTCAAAAAGAATTGGTGGTTGAATTCACTTAGCTGATATGAAAATCCTTTTCAAATTTATAGTCAATCGTATGAAAAATTGAGGATGTTATAAATTTGAAAAAATTGTTGAGCATTGGCCTATGTTGACCTTTTGACCTGAAAAACAATAGGCTTCTTGCTGATGACAAACTCTACCATGTGCTGAAGTTTTGTGAAGATCGGTTTGAAATTGTGACCTGTTGGCGATTGACAGACAGACAGACAGAATCACCAAATTGAATGACCAATTATACTTTTAAAATCTTCGATTTTTCAAGAAGCAAACACACAAGCATTAAAAGAAACCCCGGCCATCTCGTTGACTTGCAGCGGACGGGCTGATGAGGTCTTTTTGTACTCGCTGTGACTTTGCCCTTTGACATTTTGATACATTTGTCAATTGGTCTTCTTCCGTATTCCCATATTAAGGGTTGTTGAAAATTTGATGACAAAAGCTGAAATGCTAAACAAATGTTACGGCCTGCACAGAGTCCTGTTATCATGATCATTATGCATCATTATTGGTATCATTGTCATCATAATTTTCATTTCCATCATTATCATTATGTGCCATTATCAGTACTATCATTATTATTGTTGTGGAAATGACTCCCAGTGGGTAAAAGATGTTTAACATCGTGTATATATTTACTTCGTGAATGTTTAACAGAAGTATTCAGTAATTAAATGTGATATTGGATATGCGTCATTATTATTTCTAGACAGATGATGTCCACCTATCCTCAAGTGTCTAAAACCCACCATACCTTTTTACTGGTTATTTAATGTCCTACCCTCTGTTATCTGTCATTTATGTTCTCTTTTTCAAGTTTGCTAAGCCTTGGGGTGCAAGTATAGGCAGCAAAACGAGCATTGTGACTGCCGTGGCTTTCCTCCAAGCTTTGCGGGGAAGGGTCACAATGGTGATTGAGTGGGTAGTGGTGTTGGACGTCGTGGCATGAGGTGGGGGAGGCCATAGTTAATCATAGCCTGAGTAGCAGGAGGGGATTTGAGGAGTTACCAGACTGAACGCTGTCTTGGGTCTGCTAAGCTGCCAGCCAAGCCACGTCTCTGCCCCCCCAAATCCAGCCAGCCACGCCTCTCCCCCCCAATCCAGCCAGCCACGCCTCTCCCCCCCCCCCCAATGTCGCCCTGGGTGGCATTTTTCCTCGATACGCCGCTGCTTATCGTTAACGTTATCGTGATGTTCGCTTATCATTTTGTACCCTTATCGTTATCATTATCACTGCTTAATTCCGAAGAAGCCGTGAACACTTTTGATTGTTTTACCTGCAGAGAAATAAACAGCTTATGAGGAGAGGCCTCCATGTTACTCCTTGCAACCATCTTCACGGAACTCATCTCCAAGGCTGAAAAGAAAGAGAAAAAAACAGCCTTCTCGCGCACCTGTGCAGTGGCCGGCCTAATAAGGGGCTATTTATAGTTATTTGACCCAGTTATTAATTATTATTTTTTAATCTACAAACAGGGCTTTGTACTGTTTGTGTCTCCGACCTTCTTTAATCTATTTATTCAAGACCTTCTTCCACCACCACCGGACACAACACTCCTGTCCTACCCATATGACCTCACAATAGCTATGCAACAGACAATCCTTCAACATTACCTCCACAAAATATCTCTGGGAATGACCAATTGAGGTTGCCGGATCCCTCAGGTCTATCGCCTTCACAACCATGTGATGCCGGAACAACCACCACAACAACAACAACAACAACAACAACAACAACAACAACAGCAGGCAGCAGCAGACCTTCATCTATCTACTTGAGAAAATGAATGTATCTTGCCTCCTTGCTCATGTTTCTTCTCTCCATTCAGACACCCATCTTCCCCTTTCAGGTTGGAGGCACAAAGAAAAACAAGAAATCCCCCCCCCCCTCTCTCAGGGAGATGACTTGCCAATACTGCCGAAAGCAGAGGGTGTTTGTGGTTATCAAAATAATCCAAGGATTTTAATACTTCCTGCAATTTCTTACTCTCACTTTGACGTATTTAAGCTTATTTTGTTTTTATCATTACGGTTTCATCGAACTGGATAAACTGAGTCGACGTTTGTTTATCCAATATTTAAATTGTGTTTTTCAGAGCACCGTGGTCTTGGAGAAATCTGTGCAAGACCTCATGAACCTCATGCATGACCTCAGTACTTACAAAGAGCAGTTTCTG
>NC_140969.1:5695377-5872877 GCF_056783735.1 Eptatretus burgeri
GAGGTCACAGACGTACAAAGTTAAGTACAGACTTTATCTGAACCTGTGATTTACGATGTAGAGTTTCTGCCGGAGCCAACGTTCATCCTTGGAGGAGGAGGAGGAGATTGGGACCATACTCTCTGCAGAGCGTTAGTCCTGCTTAAGCAGTCTCCTTGGCTATTGGGCACAATCCTGGACAGGTCACCACTCCGACACAGTATACCAGCATGCTGGCACTCATTTTGCTGACTTCGGAAGGATGACAGGTTGAGTTAACCCCACCTGGTATTAATTCAACAGCTGAACGCGATTTAAACTGAGTATCCTAGGATCCCAAGCCCACCACCCAAACCATTAAGCCAACACCAGGCATATCCTTGAAGATGAACCTGAGAATCCGGCTGTCCACCCAGGGATATGTAGTTGTAGTTCCAGATCACATTAGAGCATTTAAATTTCATCAGGTGTGGCAATAAATTCAAATTGTTGCTCATAGCTTGCCGGCTCGATGACGGAAGACTGCATGTGCATTTTTGCCGTCTCCATCCCTACCCCGTTTTGGATCCCAAGCAGGCACGGGCAACTTGCTCGTGATGGTAATTCTCAAATAGCACTGGTTATTATCCATCGCACATTGAAATATAATTGATCGAGAAAAGCTATGAATTTTCATCGAGCCAGATGAGCAGCAGTACTTGAGATTAATATTTTAAAGGATTGTTTTCATGTCGTGACTATTCGTGTGCTTGTCATAAGCAGAGCAAGGAATGGCTTTATTATCGACACCTGTGTTGCCGTTTCTCTCCATACCTCAGAAACATTGTAACAATGCCCTCGGAAGAGAGAATGGTGATAAGTGCATCCTGGGCAAAAGATGATGACATCGCTAGGCTCCTCAAATCGTTGCCCAGCTGGAATCAGCTCTCACAGGCCAAGCAGGCGCGTCCTCGACGTGATGAAGGAGAGTGCGAAGAGGAGTACACACGGTATTTGTCCTTATTTTTTTTGGAGAGCGATGCTTATGTTTTGGAAATCGATAGTATGTTGAACCGATAAAGGTGTGAGGTTGCTGGCAAATAAAAGCTGTCCCCATTTTTTGACACACCGACGAAGAACAAAAGGTACATGTGTGCTTGAAGGTTGCTCAAGTGTTGCTCGATGCCTGTTTATGTTCACCTTGTACCTAGTGATGCACTGGCATTGCGAGATCAGTTTCACGGATTACAAATGAAACCTTCCTTGTCAAGTGGCACATAATCTTTAATTTGGACGCGATGATAATTAAATAAAGGATTGGCCTCTTCAGCAGTCCCACCTGGAATCCCTCGATGTGGATAAACCCAGGTTATCAAACACCAAACGAACATCCGTGCTTGTCCGTCGTGCACTTGTATGTTTGTATTTCATGTAAAAGTACACTGATGTCTCCGCGGGTCTTTTTTTTTTTTCCTGCATGTGATCGATGTATGTGCAAGCTGAACGATGAGCTCTGAACCACAAATCTGAACAAAAGTAAAAGGAAGTTGATTGTTAGCACGTTGGCTCGGCGCAGTGAAGCCAAAATTGTTAAAACATGATAGCTGGAACCTATAAATCCAGGTCACATAGTTTGAAGATGCCTTTTCCAGTGGTACTCTTCATATATGAGACTTGTTGGGCAGTATTCACACTTCCATCCTTTCCCGTCACGCACATCTGTATCGCACAAAATCGTTTTGACAGACCATGGCCATGGAAGGTGCTTTTCCACTCGTGTTAATTTTCACTTGGACTTTCTCTTTCTCTGCAATGGCTGATAATGATCAGTGTGTCCTATTGTTTATGACTGAACCCTCTCCCTTATTAGACTCCTTACCTTTTCTGCACTGTAATTACTCTCCTTGTCTTTGACCGTGAAAAAGCAATGCTATTGTCGTGTGGGCAGTTCCTCATCCAGCAGGTACAGAACGGTATTAATTATGCTGTTTGTGCTGGAGTGACAAACTTCACACCCCTGTGAGCATTTCCAACCCTCCCATTGACCTTCTCCTCTACTCTTGACACTCTTGTCCCAATGTACAACACAGCTATTTTCTCTTCCCCCTCCCCCTCAGCCCCCCCCACCACTCTCAAACCCCAACAACTATGAATTTTTTTCTTGCTTGAAACCTCCATGGGCACACCACAAGTACAACCACCAGATTTCAACTTGTTCCATCCAGTGGTTGAGGAGCGCATCCAAGACAGACACACACAAACACACAAGCACACAAGCCAAATTGTCAGGAAGTAGGGATGACACGGACACTCCATAGGTTTATTACAACACAAATCCTCAAAAAAATAATCAACTAAGACACAAACTTCCAAACCGACTCGCACGAGGTACCCGTGTTATGCACTGGAGGGGGCCAGCATCTCAAAAAAAAAAAAGAAGTTTGTACCAATAAATTATACATTCTTGTGACTCCTTCAGTCAAACATAAGGCACGGACAGCCGGTTGGTGAAGGACTTCCGCAAAAAAAAATTGCTGCAGCTCTCCCCAGCAAAAGTAATGTGGGTAATATTGTTGTGGAGCTGGGTGTCGGCGGCGAGCACGACCGCAAGGTGGAGCAGTAGAGTCGGCTCCACCGAACACCCGGAATCTAGATCGTGCTTTTCAGAGAACTCCGAAAGGCACGGGTCCCTTTCAGGACCTATAGGAACTCTCTAGGGACTCTGGCTATAGGGACTCATCTATAGAGACTCTGGGGACTCTGGCTATAGGGACTCATCTATAGAGACTCTGGGGACTCTGGCTATAGGGACTCATCTATAGAGACTCTGGGGACTCTGGCTATAGGGACTCATCTATAGAGACTCTGGGGACTCTGGCTATAGGGACTCATCTATAGAGACTCTGGGGACTCTGGCTATAGGGACTCATCTATAGAGACTCTGGGGACTCTGGCTATTGGGACTCATCTATAGGGAATCTGGCTGTTGTGTGCTCATGGCTTCCAGATTCGTAACAATATTTCTATGACGTCAATGGCGAAACTGCAAATGCCGAATGCACGAATGTCACGGATGGAAACCCTCACATAATTTTCTCATTCTGCTGACACACAATACAGACAAATGTGGCGGCGAGAACAGGCAGATGCAAAACCCTTCGTACCGATCGAAAATTTAAATCATAATTGCATTGAGGAAGTTATGAAACCTCTCACCCACCCGAGAATGGATAAAAGTGGGCTCATTCAGGTGGAAAATCACAATTGTATTGAGATATCAAGCCGGCGAATGTTTCTGTCGAACATGTGATTAGCGTTTACTTCCACATCTGGAGCAGTTTCGTATGGATCAAAAGTCAAATTCATAATTGTGTTTCGGTATTTATGAAACCTCCTCGGCACCTCAACTGAGTACATCTGCTGGCACCCCAAAACATTCCATAAAAGGTTGGACCGGGCGAGCCCTAAAACTGAGGGAGTAGTTTGGAGACGGACAGACGGATACTCCTGTTTTAGTGTGTGTGTGTGTGTGTGTGTGTGTGTGTGTGTGTGTGTGTGTGTGTGTGTGTGTGTGTGTGTGTGTGTGTGTGTGTGTGTGTGTGTGTGTGTGTGTGTGTGTGTGTGTGTGTGTGTGTGTGTGTGTGTGTGTCAGTGTGTCAGTGTGTCTCCTCCATAACTCCAAAACCACGAAATCTAGCAGCTTGAAAGTTTGCATGCACACGAAGAAAACTCCAACGAAGTGCATGACTGAAAATTGGGTCTTTGGTTTAATTAAAACATCCCCTTTGAAGATAATTAACAGCCTTATTTAATTATATAATTTGTCAGGCTCATTCTCGACCACCTCACTCTGTTGGCTTAACTATGTTGACTATGCCGAGTATTGGCTTAACTATGTTGACTATGCCTGGTGTTGGCTTAATGGTTAGGGCGGCGGGCTTTGGATCCTCGGGTCCTGAGTTCAAATCCCGCTTATCTGTTTAATTAAGACCAGCTGGGGTTAACTTGGCCTGTCCTCCTTCCGAGGTCGGCAAAATGAGTGCTAGCATGCTGGTATACTGTGTCGGAGTGGCGACCCATCCTGGAATGTGCCCAACAGCCAAGAAGACTGCTTAGGCAGCACCAACTCTCTGCACAGAGTATGGTCCCAATCTCCTCTCCTCCTCACTCTTTGGGGTCTTAAGGTGTCTCCTGGGTAACTTTGCTGAGGTCTGTAATTACCATGTTTTTTGGCCTGCTCAACCATGCCTCGACTTGGAACAGGCCGCAACGATTTCTTTACGATAATTTTTTTTATATATACTTTCCACACTCATATTATTGAATGCCTGTTCATCTTGGCTACGAATCGTTGTGTACATCACTTTTTTAAGTTCTATAGTTTTCAAATTAGGAGCTTTGAGCGATCTCATGCATTATTTGATATGATTTTTCACGATCGACTCTCATGGACTAATTAAAGTATTTCATCGAAATATGATTTTGGTTTTGAGGATCCAGATATCGTCCGGACTAAATCCGTGTCGAAATCTGTTGTGAAATCTGATAATTTAAAGAAATAACGAGTCTTATAACTAAGCCTATATACCTATTTACTTGAAGCAAGCAACGCAATCGTCCCTCCTCCTCCATACATACGAGGTGTGTTCAAAAAGTATCCAACCTTAATTTTTCGTGCGTAAACAAATGAAGCGAGGGAAGCGTGGTTTGGTGCACATATGTAGGCGATCCTAATTCGTATGCGTGAATATTTTCCCGCCTGCAGAAGCTGTCAGTCGCCGACAGACCACCGATGAGTGAGGAAGTGTAAGTGAGTGCCGTCGGATTTTCGTTTTTGACAAAATAACGGAAAAACTTGAACAACGCTACTGCATCAAATTTTGTGTAAAGCTTGGTGATTCCCAAGTGGAAACGATCCACAAGATTCAACAGGCCTTCGGGAACGAAGCAATGGGTACCACACAGATAAAAGAGTGGTACAACCGCTTCAAAGATGGTCGCACATCAGTGGAAAGTGAAGCACATTCTGGTAGGCCCTCAACATCCCGAAATGAGATCGTCATTGACCAAGTGAGGACCCTGCTGATCCAGGATCGTCATATCACGATCAGAGAACTTGCAGATGAGGCGGGCGTCAGCATTGGATCCGTTCATTCCATTGTGACTGAGGATTTCGGCTTTAGGAGAATCTCAGCGAAGTTCGTGCCAAAGCTGCTAACGATCGAGCAGAAACAACTCCGTTTGGAGATCGCACAGGACATGCTGGAGACTGTGAACAGCGATCCCAACTTTTTCAACACAGTGTTCACTGGCGATGAGACTACAGTGATCCGTCATTTTGTCAAAAACGAAAATCCGACTGCGCTCACTTACAGTTCCCCACTCATCGGCGGTCTGTCGGCGACTGACAGCTTCTGCAGGCGAAAAAATATTCACACATATGAATTAGGATCGCCTACATATGTGCACCAAACCACGCCTCCCTAGCTTCATTTGTTTATGCACGAAAAATTAAGGTTGGATACTTTTTGAACACACCTCGTACACAAGAAAATGTGAAATTTCGAAAGCATTCAACTTATCTTTTTCTACTGCTTGGAGAATTATTATGAGTGAACAAAAAGTTTAGGAATGTGCCAAAATTAACCAGCTTCATTGAGCTGTAAGATTTCATGCATTCACTGCTACACCTCGTGCCCTGCCCCCCAGATGGACTGCTTATCCATAGCGTCTGCCAGATCTGTGCCTAAATTTTCGGAGGTTTAGCGAGGTGCTCTCCAAGAAATCAGAGCAAATCTGGTGAAAAACATGTTTTAAAATAAAGTTATAACGTTTGCACGGACTGCAAACCAATATACCAAGTGACGTGGGCACAGACGAGCAGGCAACGTTGCGGATTATCTGCAATGTTTATTTCACGGCGATGAAACTTTGCGATGTCTCCTGGGGTGTTCTACGTTAAACAGCAACTCTTTTGTGGATAAAGTCATTATTTGAACAAATTCATTTATTTATTTAACTGCCGCATGCGCAGTGAAGACCGGCTTTGAAGCTAAAGTGATTCCATATGGTATGCATGCAACCACAGCCTGTCCAGCCATCAGAGTAACCAAATCAACTGTTGTTAAAGTCTAATGACCTTCCTAATAAGAGGAAGGTGTTTTAATAAATCAATAACCACAATGGAGCCAACCAGTTTGCTTGTGAACAAGTGTTACCTGTGGTTAATGGTGCTTCTAATAAAGAGGTAAATCTTCTCGCTATTTTCTGTAGAGATGAGGACCAGCAAATGGTGTGATAGAACCTGTAAGTTAGGGTCTGTCTGTGTCACATCTGATGGGTAGATAATGGCAGATTTTCCATTATTTAATTTTTTCCCTCATTTGGTTTAAATTTTTTTTATTAAATTCCCTAATTATTTAATTTCAATGGTAAAATAATCACTTTGGAAAAAAAATACATTTCTTTCCATTATGAGGCAACGCCTGGTGTTGGCTTGATGGTTAAGGTGGCTGGCTTAAGATCTTAGGGTCCTCAGTTCGAGCCCCTGTCGTGCTGTGAAATAACACCAGGTGGGGTTGACTCAGCCTGTCGTCCTTCCGATGTCGGTGAAATGAGTACCAGTGTACTGTTAGAGGGGCACTGCATCAGCGGCATAGCCACGCTTCCAAGCGATGATAGCTACCCCAGCAGCCAAGCTGCCATAGGCAAGAACAGATTTATTCCCCAATTAAACGACTCACTCCCACTCCATCATCCCTTGCTCCCACCCCCAAACCAATACTTAATGCTACCATTCCATTAGTTTGTATCTACAATTCAAGTATCCAATAATTTACTTCTCTTCATATTTATAAATGGAAGGTTTTAGATTTTCTATCATGTAAAAATGTTACCACTGATGAGAAACATATCCCTTTTCAAGGACTCTGTAAGTTCAGGCCAACCATAATTGCAAAGTTCTGACCGATTCGAACACGTCTTCTGTCATTTATGGCAAGGTGTACACAGGTCATCACAGCTTGAGGAATGTGTGCGTGAACATCACATTCCATTATAATGAGCACCTTGTGCAGATTGAATTGGGGCTTTGGAATTGGTGACAATTGACAATTTTTCCCACAAGCGCTTCTTTTTTCCCCCACAAGTGGAGTTTACTCATGGGGGGAGGGGAATGTAACTGTGCCTTGCAACATGTAAAAATAACAAGCGAGACGTTCCAACAATTATGCATGCCAAGCATAGCTTAGCTATTCACTCTTTGAGTTGTGATGAATGTTTAAATGGAAGAAACACAAATCTTTTTGCCAAATAGGTCTTGCAGATGTTGTTGAAGTCCTCCTGGTGGTCTTGCTGGTCATCTTTCTCCATGATAAAGAAGCATGAAGCTGTCATACTACTGAGCGTAATGCACCACAATGCAAGTGTGGGCCCCAATTGTCAAGGAAGAAAACCTGATGTTGTCGCACACGACAATCAAACCGGAGGAGTGGACGTCCTGGATCAACAGATTCGCACTTATTCTTCCAAATAGATAATATAAAGTAGCTGGTATAATGCGCAGCAATGTCATACACATCGTTGCATCGAATGTACACACCTTTTCTGAAGGTTTCATTCATGTTGTGGAGTAGCACACAACAGGCATTTATTTATGCCAGACTAAGTGATTCAAATGACGATGCCACACATGAAATTCCGGCCTCGAAGCCATAAACTTCATCAAACTGTGGTCGGTTAATGGAATTGAACAGCGTTGTTGGGTCGTTTCCCTTAGCCCCTTTCACAACAAGCTTGATACTCCGACATGAAAGACTGAAAGCATGTTGTAATCTGTGTCGAGTGTGGAAGTGATGTTTTCAAGGAATGTAGTGTTTGTTACAGGTGTGCAGCACGAGTAACACAAAATGCAGGTGTCAAGTAGTTTCACAAAATAGTTTTGTGTAACACTGTGCATGTAAATTGCACGTCTCGCCAAAAATATGATTTGATTTGATTTAAATTTTGGAATGCATTTGTTGCATGTTTATCAATATTTCAAAGTCTTCTCAAATACATAAAAATAATAATTAAAATTGTGTTTAATTCTGTTTTCCGGGTTTTTTTCTTTTCTTTTCCAAACTAACGTATCGAGGTGATGTTGAACCCTTACAAATTGTCGACGTGAATCAAAGAAACTACCTGTCTTCCGTTTTGCTGTCATGAATCGGAGTCTTTCTTTAGCACATGAAGAAAAATATGATATCCAACATGCTTCTTATCATCTCTAAGGTGTGGATTTGCTTCTTTAATCTGAAAACTATTTTAGGTTTGAACATTTACTCTGAAGTAATATATGCATTTGGGTCAATACGATTGTTTGTCTGCTTGTCTGTCTGCACAGAACATGAGTTTGTCTGATAATTACATACTCTTGAAATGATAATGAAACATAATACTAATGATAATGATACTGGTAGTGATACGTTACGATAATAATGATGATAATGACAATAATAACTCGCAGGGCATTCAGTAGAGCGCATACCTCCACCCTGTAATGTCTGATCCACGAGAACATATCAGACCCAATACATTTTTTGAAATATCATGCTATACATCGTTTTTGAGCCCCATCTATCAATGGTGAAGAATCACTTAAAAAAAAATTATCAGATCTGAATCTAGATCCGGATCTTCACCAAAATTGATTAATTTCTTCCTTGTCACACACCCAACCTGCGCACCAAATTTCATATGGATCTGTGAAATTGAAATTTAAAAATCTGTGAAATTGATCATATGAAATTCGGCCTATGTTGACCTTTTGGCCAATGTGGACCTTAAAAAATAATTGGTTGAATTCCGTGACCTGATGTGCAAATCTTCAAATTTCAAGTCAATGGGATGAAAATTGAGGATTTTAGAAATTCCAGCTTAGTTGTTGACCTTTTGGCCTATGTTGACCTTTTGGTCGAACTTGACCTCAAAAATAATTGGCTGGTTGAATGCATTGACCTGACATATAAATCCTCTTCAAATTTCAAGTCAATCAGATGATAATTGAGGATTTTAGAAATATCACCAAAATTGTTGCCCTTTGGCCTATGTTGACCTTTTGACCTCAAATACAATAGGCCTCTTGCTTATGACAAAGTCTACCATGTGGTGAAATTTCGTGAATATCGGTTTAAAATTGCGACGACGTGTCGGCGATAAAAAGACAAACAGAATAGCAACAAAATCGACTGATCAATATACAGTACTTGAAAAATCTTCAAATAACAGATGGAAAGGGGTGAAAACATAACCTCCTCCTTCACCTTCGGTGGCGGAGGTAATGACATCGCTACATAATGATAATAACAATGATAATAGTACATATTGATAATAATGATAATGCAACATAATGATCAAGATGATAATTGTCCATTATGGTGATGGTGCATAATGAAAATGGAAGATAATGATCATGATAATTGTCCTTAACGATAATGGTACATCATGATAATGGTACATAATGATAATGATGAAAATAAAAAATAATCATGGTTGATAATAATCGATAATATTGAAAATGAGAATTATGAAAATAATAACAATGTTGATAATTATAATGATAGTACATCATGATAATCATGATGATAATGGTACATGCTGATAATGATGATGATTGCCATCATGATAATAGTACAAAATGATAATGATTGTCCAGTATGATAATGTGACATACTGATAATTGTCCATAATAACAATGGTACATAATGATCATCATAATAATGATAACAATGATAATATTGATTGGGATCATGATAATATTGATAACGGTAACATTGATAATGATCATAACAACATGATGTTGTTGATAATAATGATGATGATAATGTTTCATAATGATGATGACGATATTGAAAATCATAATTATGATCATGATAATAACAATGAAAATGTTTATAATGACAAATAATGATAATGAAAATAAAAATGACTGATAATGGTAATTGTACATAATAATAATGATGATGATGATGATGATGATGATGATGATGACAAGAATGGTACACAATTATAATGATAATGATACATTTTACAATGGTAATTGGTAATTACAGCGGTAATTACAATGTTGGTGATCACGGTGCTTCGTCTTTATCACATGCTTTCCTCACCTCGTGATCATTTGGCTCTCCCGGACACTAAGCGGCTGTCCATGTTTCAAGTTTGGCCGACATCGGTACTACCGCCTGTCGGGCGGGGGTGCCTGCTATTGATAATGATAATGATAATGGTACATGGTAATAATAGTACGTGAGTACATCTACTAATTACGTAACTTTGCAACGTGAGCACATGGAATGTGAGTATGTCTATTAATGACATAATAATTACATGTAAGTACTATGTCTATTCATTACATTTCATTGAACTTGAGTATGTCTATAAATTACGGACTATTGGATCGTGAGTTGGACTGTGTCTACTAGTTATGTATTATTGGATTGTGACTTTTTATTTCATGACGTCCATTAATTACGTACTGTTGGAACGTATCTTTGAGACATTTGGACCTCTTTATACCCTTCATACCCCTTAGACCCTTTGTGGTCTTTTTAAGACCTTTCAGACCTTTTTCCACCATTTAGACCCCTACAGACCCTTTAGACCTTTTTCAGATGTTTTGACCTTCAGACCTTCACACCTTTCAAACCAGTTAATTCCATTTATACATTTGACCCTTTATAGATAATTTAAGATCCTTTTGACCTTTTCTGACCTTTTGCTCCTTTCGACCTTTGCCCTTTCTTTAGACCATTTAGACGTTTCATTTAGTAAATACTTCCATTTGTCTGCCACACAACATACACCACACAAAACAAGTATCGGTGACGATCTGCAATCTCTGATTGCTCTTTCTAGTTATATCCGCAACCTTAGGTGGTTGGAGGTTATGATTTCATCCGTTAGTCTGTCTGTTTGTCTATGTGCAGGATATCTTAGATTGTTATGGACGGATCCACCCCAAACCCACCTCCTTCAAATTCCCTGCTTTCCTTCCTGAAAGTCCTTGTAACTCACGCCCCTCTTGTCTCATGCCCCCCTTGCTGTGCGTTGTGTGTTAGCTCTCATACGAGCCTCGACAAAATATACAAAATAAAACTTGATGGATGGGTTCTGTGTCTGCCAAGGACAAATTGATTCGATTTTGCTGAAGAACTGTATCTGGATACTATCACTTTTTTTGATGATTCTTCAACATTGAGAGATTGGGCCAAAAACGATATATAGCATGATATCACAAAATGTTATGGATGGTTCCAGACAAAACTTGGTTGACAGGTTGGGTGATTGCCAAAGAATAATTGATTCAATTTTTGTGAATACCAGTGGTCGACAAAACATAAATAGTTCAGCCTGGTGGAGGGACTGTAGGTGCTCTATTGAGTGGCGCTCTAGTTACTTCTGCCAATTAAGGTGGACGAGGGTTATGTTTTCACCCATGTCTGTCTCTATCTGTTTGTCTCTGAGCAGGATATTTCAAAAAATTGGAGACGGATTCGGCCGAAATTTGGTGGACAGGTTGGGTGTGTGACGAGGACAAATCGATTAGATTTTGGTGAAGATCCGGATCCAGATACTATAATTTCTTTTTAGTGATTGTTCATCATTGAGAGGCCAAAATCGATATATAGCATGATATTTCAAAAAGTTTTGGACGAGTTGTGACAAAACGAGGTGGATGAGTTGGTGAGGTGACAAGAAACCGATTAGATTTTGGTTCAGCTCCGGATCCAGATCCGGCCCATCAGTGGAATACGAAACGTAAACTGGTCAGTCTGGCGGAGGTATGCATGCCTCCTAGTGCCGTTCTAGTTAATTTCTGTTTTCCATCATGGAATAAATAACTGTCCGATCCATCCGCATTTTTGAAAAGACACTAGGTTTAAATAAATTAATTTCAGGTTCCTATCTCCATGGGACTGGTCACATCACATCAATAGTCCAGTTACCTTTTCATCATGCCCATCATCTTCATAGTATGCCTTGTTGGTGCAAAGGTAGGAGATGTATGAAAATGTCAGTATACCAGCTGGACTTGACACTGCCCACCAAACAATGAAAACCAAGACAACCGCTGCCCATTCCATAACAATCCCGCCTTTATCCTTCAGCATGAGGTGAAACCATTGTGGTGGATTGCTCTGGAAGGTCTTCTCCAAACTCAGATGCCACCTTTTGTTGTTGTCATCATCATTCGACATAGGCATAAGAACTGGTCGTCTCCTCAAATTTTACACCACCGGAACCACTGCTGCCGCTTTCGACACAACCCATCTTTCCAGCACTGCCGCTTTGAGTTCAGTGATATTGCACCCTGACTACTCTCAGATATTATCAATCAGCCTATTTGATCTCCTTTACGGAGATACCACTTACATTTGGTGCCCTAAGGTGTGATGTGTGTTCATACCACTCCTGCATGAGATATTCGGTGTAGAGGCTGAAGAGTACAGAGGGACAATGGACAGCCTTGTCATACTCCGACTGGTGTCTCAAACTCATCTGTCATTCGGCAAACTCATCTGTCTACACCAAAATTCTGAAGTTTTGCAAACAGTAGTGCGTGGTTGACAGAGTCAAATGCCGCTTTTCCGTCAACAAACATCAGGTGGAGAGGGCATTTACCTCCGTAGTAAGCTTCGGCCACACCTATTTTTTCAGGTAGATCCCATCAGTTGTGCCCTTACTGCGAACAAAGCCACATTTGGTGTCTCTCACTTCGATGCTGAGAGAGTATTTGCCTCCGTCGTAAGCTTCGGCCACACCTTTTAGAAGGGAGATCCCATCAGTTATGCCCTTACCACGTACAAAGCCACATTTGGTGTCTCTCACTTCGATGCTGGCAGTTCTTTCCAGTCTGCATTGACACACATTGAGAATGATTTTACTTGCTTGGCTGATTAGTGCAAGCGTTCTGTAATTTTCACACATAGTCCATGGGCCCAGGCATATATCGGTACGATCTGAGGAAATCAAACTTTAGGGCTACTAAGTTATTGGTAGGGACTATATGATTATTTCAATATGTGATAACCATTCCAGAAGAGCAGCTTAGTGTATGTATTTTGCATCATTACCATTTTACCATTCTGAGATATTGACGTTTTGGGGGAAAATTAAAAAAAAAAAAACCAAGGACCACTGGGAGGAAGTGGCAGAGCTGAAGTCCACGCAGGAGGAAGCAGACACCCGAATGCTTCTGCATGCAGCGGAGGCTGGGTACAAGGCTGTGGTGATCACTGTCGAAGATACAGATGTCCTCGTGCTGTGTCTTGCCTTCAATAGGACATCCCATGCCCCGTGTATCAGAAGTGTGATACGCAAACCCGCACACAGTTCCGAGACATTTACAAGCTTGCTCGATCGATGGGAGACAGTGTCTGTGATGCCCTGGTTGGACTGCACGTGTTCTCCGGTTGTGATACAGTCAGTGCCTTTGCAGGCCGGGGAAAGATGGGCGCCTTGAAGCAAATGAAGTCGGATAAGACCTACCAAGAGGCCTTCAGTCAGCTCGGTCATTCATGGGAAGTATCCACCGAGTTCTTTCAGAAGCTGCAAGAGGTCACCTGCCACATGTACGTGCCGTCTTCCAACACCACGAAAGTCAATGAACTCCGACATCAACTTTTCTGTGCCAGACGGGGAGAGATAGAGTCCAGTCAGCCTCCACCATGTGAAGACTGCCTCATCATGCATGTCCTCCGTGCAAACTACCAGGCTGCGATTTGGAGGCGCTGTCTGCGATGCCAACCCTATGTTCCAAGTCCCAAGGGTTGTGGATGGACCACTGATGATGACGGGAAGCTGGCCATCGAGTGGATGCAGGGTTCTCCAGCACCGGATGCAGTGTTGCAACTGCTTTCCTGCAAGTGTGGACGGTCGTGCAAACTCCCAGACTGCACGTGCCTTCCCAATAGCCTGAAGTGCACTGACATGTGCAAGTTGCGAACCTGCAGCAACCAGCCCGCTGATGTCGAGGAAGAGGTTGTAGACCTCGAGGACTCTGTGCTGATAACAGTGATGAAGACTAGACTACTGATCCATGGTGTGAATGTTTTGGCACAATCACAAGGACATTCATGGCTACAAATATGCAGGAGTAAAACATAGTACATAAACATGCCACAGTAGCGTGGTGAAATTTGGGTTATCCGTAAATTTCACATTTTGGACGCTTGTTGGAACTTGGGTAGGGGAAGGGCAATTTTTTTTTTTTTTTTGTATACCTTGGTCGAGGCTCGTATGAGAGCTAACACACAACTCACAGCAAGGAGGCATGAGACAAGAGGGGCGGGAGTGGAAGGGACAAAACAGTGGGGAACAGACACATTAGGTGAACTGTGGAAGGGAGAGGGATGGAGATGGGACGGGGAACATGGCGAAGAGAAGATGGACATTACAGGGATTTTCAGGAAGGAAAGCAGGAGAAATGAAGGAAGTGGGCTTGGGTGGATTATCGGGGGTAGAAAAGATCGAGGATTTGGATGGGGGAAGGGGGCAATTCCTTTAACTGTGGTAAAAACTTGTAAAATTTTCACAGGGTTTCTGAAGGAGAGCATCAGCAGTTTTGAAGAGCGTTCTGGAGTCGTGATCTCTGTATGCTTGGTTCATTGTGTTCATATTTGCCACCATCCGTTCGTTAAGATTCTCTGTTATGCGAGTGTGCCCTCATTCCTCAGACCTGTGAATTCTGGAGTGCCTACAGCCTGCCTCTTGTGCTCATTTCGTTTAAGTGTTGTTTCAGCCAACTTGGGCTGTTTCCTCCGAGACGTTTGCGTGCCGCAGGTCTCAAGAGTTGCATCGTGTACGGTATGCATGATGACTTCAAGAGAGTCACCTTGTGCAACACTGGATCTAACCAGTCAACGAAAGTCTTCAGACGTTCGTTCCGACTTTAGGGCTTCAACATTTTGACGTTTAAATCGCAGTCCATGTACACAGCAGCAGGCCGACTGAACTTCCACTTCAGGTTGCAAATTATTAGCTGATGGTCAGTGTCAAAGCACGCATCGTCGGAATGACAATCAGTCGGATCAGATGATTCTTCGCTTCTGTGCCGATTAGAATGTAATCAATGGCATTTCTTGTGTTTTTTGCCCTTCTGATCCAAGTCACCTGATGAGAAGATCGTTTGGGAAACTTGGAGTGCGCGACAGTGACGTTGCTACCCATGCTAAATTCAACCAGCCCATCTCCTCTTGGATTTCTGTCGCCATAACCATGAGGTCCCGTGATGAGAGGAACGCATTGGTTTCCAAGTTTTGCATTGAAGTCACCAGCCACTACAAGTGTGTCACAATTATTTTTAATGGAATCGATCGCGTCTTGCATCTGCTCGGAGAAGTCATCAATAACGTTATCCGCTGCAGTAGATGTCAGCGCATAGGCAGAGACAAAGACAAACAGAAGGGTACATTTCCTCAACCGAGAACAAGCAGCCATAGTTCGATGAGAGATGTCATAGGTGGCAAGGCAGCTGTGTTTTTGCCTGTGTGGTCATCAACATACCAACATCTGCGTCGTGCGTTTCACCGCCTGACATCACAATGTGACCATTGCATGATTCTTTCTGTCAGAATTGAGTTTCACGAAGAGCAATGACATCATAACGGTAGTTTTTCGATGTGGCCCTTAGATGTTCAGGTGCTCGATCATAATTAAGTGCGCTGACGTTCCAGCATCCTCAGCTAAAGGTTCCCACGCTTCGTTCTTCACGCATCTTCGACCGTGCACCGTCCGACGTAGGCTTCAAGCGTGAGGCGTCATTACAACACAAATAATTGAAAGCACGTCCTTCATCCCCCAGTAGCTTCAAGCCCAGTTGGCCTGCTCAGGGGCTCCACATTCAAAAGGGTATCGTCGTAGTTCTCTGTGTTGTAATTCATTTGTAGGTTTTGGTGAACAGGTTTCCGCTGGTGTGTCACCACTCCTCCACCAGTGTAGCGAGTTGGCCGTCAGCAAAGTTAGGTCGCCTTCCGCCCTTTTGTGGATGTTGCCTTTCATTCCGCAAGGTTTACTCACAAACCCACCCATCGAGAAGACCATGATGTGGGTACTTTTGTTGGGAATGACTGAAACCTGCAGTCATTGGATTAGAATGCATGCCGCAATGCTCAAGTGTCTTTCTTGCTCGACGCCTCCTCTCCTTTGACCAGACTTGTCAAGTTATTCTGTTTCCTACTAATCGCAAGAGGCTTCGCGGCGTACATACGCCTTGAAAACGAGTTGTTGGAGATTACGTCGGGCATTTCTTTGGCTCATCTTCGTTGCTTGATTGATATCACCAGATTCATCTACATGGTGGAGTTTTGATTTGATGAGTAATGACGAGTTCTTCTCATTTCGTCAATCTTGGGTGTTTTTCCACTCGCCTTTCGGCAGCCGTGAGATCTCCTATGTGACCTTTCCTATGATGTTGGTCATCGATCCATAACAGAAATTCCAACGTGTCTGGCGAATTGCCGTTGACTCGGGCCGACTCGGGCCGACTCGGACCAGCTTGTAAAGCACGACGTTGAGTAAATGGAGAAATCCTGCAGTCACGGATTGTTTTCGGCTTTGTGACTATGCACATTTGTTATCCGTGCAACAAAACGTTTCATTTATGCATAACGTCATTAAATTTGTCAATTTCATCCGGAAACATTAATCTATGGGCCTGTAACATGATTTGCCACATTTGGAAGATGCTGGAATTTGGTCTCAGTTGCAAAGCCTGTAATGAAATGTTATCGAACATTTCTGTAAAATAGAATCCACGGATGAATAATTATAATCACTGCCAAGCGGAATTCGCGTGATGAAGCGTGGTATCGTACTGCTTAATGGAAGGCGGTCGTACTCCAGAGCATGCCAGATGGCGTGATTGGTGTAAGCTGTGGTGGATTGATTGGTTTGATCGGTGTCTCATACACACACATACACATACACACACACACACACACACACACACACACACACACACACACACACACACACACACACACACAGTCTAACACAAACATACAAACCTGTTGGGTCGTTTGGTTTTCGTTTTGCCTTGCGAGTCGTGGTCTTTTTTTTTGCCTCCAATCATCATGACTGCACCGATAATCCACTTCTGGTTCTCTCTTAGGGCCGTAAATGCAAAGGAGTCTGAGGTGCTGACTGGAAACCTCTGGGAGCAGGCGATTCCTGAGCAGGCGATATTGCAAGACTGCTCTGAGCTGAAGTCTCTAGCCAATCTGCACGAAAGCCTGGAATGGCTCGCCTCGCGCCTGCGGACGTACTTTGTGGGACTGCTCTCCGAACCGGGTGAGTACGATCCTCGGTGAATGGAAATCACCGATAGGTAATCGAATGTGATTGGTGTGTGCAAATCGTGGCTAAAATGGACGTGATGGATGAAGTCGAGAGAATGTTGATTGAGGTATGCTGACCGCCGCCGGGAAGCTCGGAGAAGCTGATGTTTCGGCCGTTAACCCTTCGTCGGACGAAGGCCGAATGCCTTAAACTTGAGCTTCTCCATACTCCTGACAGATTTCTGGTATTTAATCTCAACATCCTGCTGATTTAATTTATAGTTCGACCTGTCTGCCGATGCAGAGCGACACTCGCCTTCACTTGCAAGACTGGTTCTTGATTCTAAAATGGCCATGTTTGTTGGCAACTGAGGAAATAAATGATGCCAGAGCAAGAACCATTTAGCGTCGGCATGCACGTGGATTTGTTACAAATAACTAGGTTACTTGGTGTAACAATAAACTAGCTTGATCTGTTTTAAAAACGTCTCGTTAAAACGTCCTTGTACTTCCATTGCCATATGTTGCGCACTTGACGCTGTTGCATATTTATTCTCCCTGACACGACATCGCTCAAAGCATTTATTTTTCCTTTTTTGTAATCAATACAACGCGGGAGCAGCGCAGATGATTCTCAAAATAAATGAGCAGCGGCGAAGTTCACGCTGACCTTTTTGGAAAATGGCCTGCTTTATTTCCTGCTCACTCTTCGTCTCCCACTTGAAAATACCTGAAAAAAAAAAAACACTTTGAAATTAGTGAGAGTTAAAAGCAGAGAGTCCAGGCCACATGTCAGCCAGTCGGAGAAAGGGTGCTTGATGAAGGGCAGAGTGGATGGAGGAGGGGTAGAAAAATGATGAATCTTCAAATGCCACTCCTGCAGGCACGGCATCATTCCCGAGATATCCGTTGCGAAAACCATTGCCTGGCAAGCTTAGCCTCAAGAGGGTCACATGCCCAATTACTATGCTGGCTGTGGAACGTTTAATCGCCGGGGTGTATTCCGGGCATGGGTTTTAAAATTCACACTCCGAACAAGGACGAGTGGCAGCGAAAGCATTTGGCTTCACGCATGGCAAACTCCCCCACAGAGCTGAAAAATAGCAAACTTTTTATGAGATGAATAATACATCGTCCCCCCTCCCCCCTGCCCCCCCCAACTCCCGATGTATTTCTTTCTTTATTTTTTTTTTTGTTGCCCCTTGGTTATTCAGAATCTGAATCGACGAAGATCTACCTGGTCTGGGAATCGGGTATGTTTCTGATGCGTCGTACTCGTACCACTAACACTGCAGAGAATGTCTTGGCCAAATATTTCCGAACTCTGCTTCAAGTATTTTGTTTGTCACCCATCGCTGACAAAATGATTATTATCGCGAGATTTACAGTGGAATCCTGAGCTTGGCGATCGATGGAGGTATTCCTGGTAACGAGCGAGACTTCATGACAAATGTAATGCTGTATACGGCCTGGCTGCTTCTTCCGGTAGGTGCCGAGCTGCCAAACGAGCAGGCAACGGTCAATGAACAGATCACGCAGACGCTTACTGGACTAGCACGAGACTTCCAAGAGATGGCCGACCGCTGCTTGCTGGTACTTCACCTGGAAGTAAGGTAAGCTTGCAAATTCATTGTGGCTGCCGAATCATTTAAGTATATAATCCAACAATGAGATTTTGAGCAATGAAAAATGCATTGGCCTCTGGGAACTACAACAACAACTTGTGACTGGAGTTAATCCGAGTTAGGAACTGGAAGGGAACACTCGGGGGAGCGCGTAGTTCCACCCCGCAATGCCTGATCCACGAGAACGTATCGGGCCCAATACATTTTTTGACATATCATGCTGTATATCGCTTTTGGCCCCATCTCTCTCAATGGTGAAGAATCACTTTTAAGAAAAGAAAAAAAATCCGATCCAGATCCAGATTTGATCTTCACGAAAATTGAATCAATTCTTCTGCCCACCAAATTTCATCCGGATCCGTCCACAACTTTTTGAGATATCCCGCACACAAACAGATGGGGGTGGAAACATAACCTCCCTCACCTTCGGTGGCGGAGGCAACAATGCTTTTGTTTGCGTGGAGTGCTGGCAATGTCTGTTTCAGTCTTCGTAATGTGAAAACGGGGCCATGACCTTTCGAGGGAGCTTTATGACCCTGGAATTGTCTTGCACTACTTCATATCCGGCCTGTGCTTTTGGTTTAAACTCACCACTGAGCTTGTCTATGACAAAAACGATACTTAATTTACTTTTTGGACTATCCTCTGGCTTTTGATATACACTTGGAGTTAAAACTTCGACACGCCTTCAGTGTACAATTCTTGAAGAAGTCGAGCCACATCCAGTGCATGGCGTAATTAGCTTTTGGTCACCGGCATTATGAAGATAAGTTCACGACGTAATTGTTTGCCGACGTCCATCACTCTGCTCTGCCTTTTGGAAGCAAAAGTTCAGTCCAAAATGGAAGTATCGTCGTATAAATGCAAGTGCACAAGGTTTGATGTGCTCGGGGAGGGAGAAGAACAGGGTGTGGTGGTAGTGTGAGGTTGACCTTGGGTGGAACACCCGAGGGCACAGTTAAGTTTGTACCGACTCGAAGAACTTGACCTCTTCCATGATTTAGCCATCGAGTGATGCTAATCTTTTCTCGTAAGCCTGATAAGGCATTGACGTGAGAAGCACACCTCCGTTACATCCAGTTGTTTGTGTTGTGCCACAGGGTCCATTGCTTTTACTACCTCATACCGCTGGCAAAGCAGGGCAATTATGCCATTGTGGCAAATGTGGAGAGCATGGATTATGATCCACTTGTTGTGAAGCTCAACAAGGATATAACGGCAATGGAGGAGGTTATGAGCAGCAATCTGCAACCACACAAGTTCCACTACATCTTTGAGGGTAAGAGGCTTTTTCGGAACATCGTGGATTGTACGTTTGATGATGAAACTTCCTGATAATACCCGTGTGATGTTTGGCCGATGGCACAGTTAATGTCAATGGTTGCCTTTTGGCACATGACAACCCCCACCTCCCCCAACCCCCTCCTCCTCATCCCCCACATTCCCTCCAAACCCACCCTCCCACCCTTTATGTCGACAATAGTGTATTGTTTTGGCCCTGAGTTAAAACACTGCCATGTCAAGAGAATAATTTGAACCTTGAGAAGTCTTACAGATGGCCATCTTCACCGTGAGGTTGTCATGGAAAACTCAGCCGGTTCACCGTTGTTGTTCTGTGTATCGTGATTCCTTTCTGGTCGAAAGTGTTCGGTATTGAGGCAGCATCCACGTCGCTGCACTTTGCCTTGCCATAAGCAGTCCTTCAAATAGCTCTCCATTTCCCCATCTGTTCCCACCACATCACACTGCCCATTTCTGGTAAACATCCCTCAGCTATTCCTTTTCTTTTCTCTTCTCTTTTTAATCTCAGGGGAGCTCCTGTTGGCTGCAGCACTGAGATTTTCAAATGTGTGAAGAGATGGAAGGACAAGGATCCCTTTTCATATCACAAGCATTATTGATAAATTGGCCTCCCTCCCCCCTTCCCCTTTACCCCCCCTCCCACCCCCTTCCCTCCCCCCTTTCCCTCCCTTTGTTATTCAGTCTCAAAGTCCTTCACAATATCTCTCTAAATTATTGCTTACACAAATTTATTCTGAGATTTCTGAGAATTTTTGGGCTGAGAGGATAGAACAAATATAGTTCTACCTCTGTCCACCCATCCCCCATATCCCTCCCATTCATCCATCCATTGGGACCATACTCTGTGCAGAGCGTTAGTGCTGCCTCAGCAGTCTCCTTGGCTATTGGGCACAATCCTGGACGGGCCGCCACTCCGACACAGGATACCAGCAAGCTGGCACTCATTTTGCCAACCTCGGAAGGATGACAGGCAGCGTCAACCCCACCTGGTATTAATTTTACAGCCGAGTGGGATTTGAACTCAGGATCTTAGGATTCCAAGCCAACCACCCCAACCATTAAGCCAACACCAGGCATATATCCCTCCCCTTCCTCTTGAAAGCTTGAATGGAATTTGCAAGAATGGATGAAATGAATGTGAAACTATGTTCAATGTTCATGTCTGATGTGTATGTATGCACAAGTTGAAATGGAACTTCTGTCTTGGGCAGTCTGAAAGACACAAAACCGTCCACGATGGAAGGCATTGCCGGCTGCTACGTTGCTACTCCATTATCAGTCAGCCTACGTGTACTTTAGAAGCCTCGTTTGGCAATAAAAGCCCACCCCTTTGGAAGGTAGTGGGTCCACTGGTGCGTTTCTGGATTACTGGCTGTCATCAGCATGGAGTGGACTTCCCTGAAGTGTTCTTGTCATCCCATGAAGGATTATTTTTGAATAGTACCTCTTCACTGATGAACGTTAAACTGGGTGTCCCATCTGCCAGCATTCGTTGGAGGAAGTTAAAGATCTCACAGTTTCCTTCGTGAAGAGTCGGCGAGCTATCACTGGCACCATGAACAAATTACAAATTCCTGCCTTAACCTCCAGAGAGCACTGTATTAGCGGCACAGGCACGCCCTCATCCAATGACACCACTCCGCAGCCTTTTGCTGCATATAAAAGATGAACTGGAATGATGACTGTGAACCCCTGTGCCGCATCAGACCTTCTGCAAAGGTCCTGACCAACAAGGGTTACCTGCCACACGTGCATCCTGTTTCAGCATCCCCTCCAATAACCCCAAACTTCCTGCTGGGTGTGATCAGAACTTTTCAGCTTTTTTTGACATCTGACCAATCATGTTTGGCATAATTTAAGTGTCTTCACAGTTTATTTGGGCTGATGATAAATTATTTTTCAATGGCTAAATTATTCTATTTTAAGGCTGTCAGGATAGCCTAGAGGTATGCACACTTGCCTCTGAGCTGTGTCTAGCCTGGCTTTGAATCCCGACCCAGCTATAAACTGTCATCCTGGTGTTTGCCATGCAGGGCGGGTCATCAATGTGTGTGTGTCGTCCATCAGGACATTAGGCCAGAGGACCCGTCTGCCAGCATTGGTTGTTGGTGGACATTAAAGTTCCCGCAGGTGTCTTTCGTAAAGAGTCGGCGAGTTATCGCTGCCACCCTGAATAAATTCCAAATACCTGCCACGAATGACTGCTGGGAAGGCAACGACAAACCTCCTCGCATGACGTTTGCCAAAGATCTTTTCTTTTTCTTGGCAGCACCGATGCTTCGTCAAGATACACTACATTTGATTGGCTGAGCTGCTTTTTGGGGATTCTGCATCCTCATTTGTGGCTTTGTCTCGATGTGCACAGGATTGGGCCATCTTATTGCCTCGATCCTCATCAATGGAGCACAACATTTCAAGCGCATCAGCGAATCGGGCATCAAGAAGATGTGCCGCAACATTTTTGTGCTGCAGCAAAACCTCACAAACATCACCATGTCTCGGGAAGCGGACCTGGACATCGCCCGGTATGTTTCTGTCAACTTTCCCATTTCATTTTTGCAACAGCAGGAAAATTGATAATCGGTTTTGTTCCTAAGTGTGTGGCAATTAATTTCTAAGTGAGAATATATCACCATTAGAAGGAATGTATTTACCATTATACCTAGCAGCAAATGGTTATCCATGGTCTCGAGAGAAGAGTTAGATGTCAGGGCCTGTTGATGCACATGATCCTTTTTATGTTTTTTAATACACACGTCGAGCGAGGTTCATGGAAGAGCTGAGTTAACGGGCACAATGAACGGTCAATGAACTGATAATGGGGCAAATGGGAAAAGGGATGGACAATAACAGATCCACCATTGTAAAAGGAGAAGGGGTAAAAGCAAAAGGAACACTGTCGAGGAAAAGATGAGACTGCGGAGTGGAGATAAAAGGGGGGCAGGGGGGCTGGGGGTTGAAATAAAGAAGGTGAGTATTACTCTTATAACTTGGAAGAGTAACAAGTCATGGATATTTGGTAAATGCATGAGAGCAGGAGGAACATGACATCGAAGGCCTGAAATTTCATTGAAGGACTTGGCTGCAACACCTTGAGTAGTAGTTTGAGGTCCAACCCTAAATCGTCGAGGACGGTGGCCATTTTGTTTGCCACAGACGAGGTGAAAATTACTCTCAGTGAAATATTGCTGAGAGAAATGTGGAGCCAGCAATACTCTCCAGGTAGGGTCAGGGTTCTGGTGGAGCAACAGGGTCTGTGCAGGAGAGGGTATTTCAGACGTTGACGGTGATGTCACTGCCAACAAGGTAGTTGGGTCTGTCAAAGCGTAAGAGTGAGCAACCGATGAGGGATGCAGATGAATTGGAAACACAGTGAGAGAAGTTGCCATTAAACAAGGAATATCAGAGGATGCTTCATCATCCGAAGTTGAAAGGTATTTGAGGGACGCACAGTAAGAGAACGGGGAAGGGTATGTGTGCGCAGGAGTTTTGGGTTATTAATGTGGGGGGTGGAGAAACAGATGGGAAGGTAGGGCAATCAGGGGATAGCGGCATATGTGAGGGTGAATTGGGAATAGGAAGCCATACGGAAGGGAATGAAAAAGTTGGGAAGCAGGAGGAGTTGTGAGGGCCTCATTGACAGATTCCTGAGTTTCATGGCGTAAACACAGACCTCGGGTCAGTGCGGAACAGAGGATGGGATAGCGCGAGAATGTCACGAGGGCAAAAAGGGAGCAAAGTTGTGTCACAAAATGGGAAGCACTCTGGGTCACGGAATCGACTACCGCAACATAGAATGATGAGTCGCATTTTTCTTTTATTTTCGTTGGACGTGGTAGGCCAAGCTTGTGAAGCTCATTTGTCACATGATTCTCCAACGCTGTTTTTTTGTTGTTTTGTTTTTTTACCATTTCCAAGCCCTATCCAGTTTTCCATCTTTACCGATATTTAAAATCGAATGAAACATTTCGTTTTGTTCCACAATACAAGTTCCAGCCCAACTTTTGACCCCACTTGCAACTTCATTCAATCATGGATCTTTGTAAACCGCAGAGCGTCTGCCAAGGCTACCGTCACCGAAATCAGCTCGAGTACCACTTCAAAGTTCCGTGACACAAAAAAAAACGAGCTGCGCCGGAGGCCTCATGTTGTTTCTTTTCTCATTCCATCTGTCTTCTCTTTTCCCAGTTGCGTGTCCCCCACATTCTTCGAATCTCACAAAGAAAAATTCCACTTTACGAGGATACAGATACTCGATGCACTTTCACACCATATTGTAATTTTGTACTAAAATCGGCGATAGCACCGACTCGGTTCAGTTCATTGTGATGAGATTGAAGGCTTTGAAGAATGAGGTTTGATTGTTTTCTCGAAAATTTCCAATCCTTATTTGTCATTTTGCAGTCAGTACTATGAGATGATGTACACAACGCCCGATGAGCTCCTCCATGTCCTAGTTGATCAAGGCATACGCTACTCGGAGCTGGACTACACCAACGCACTCGCGCTGCTGCATCGCAGCCAACCTGGCACCGGAGACCAGGCGACGCAGAACGTGCGCATGCAGAGGCTGAAGGAGATTCTGCGGGAACAAAACGCCATCAAACAAGCTGCTCGCGACAAAAAGATAACCACTGTGTGAGACGGACGCCATGTTACCTTCGTGCTAAAGACAAAAAATCCGCTCTGCGAATGAGCCTTCTCTTCGTGCGCATCCACCTGCTGTTCCCATGTGTAACTACCCTTTGGAAAGATGCATCATCGGCGATCATGATTTGTTAACTTCGATAATCCTGTTTATAATTGAAACATCTCTATAATGGATCATTCCCAACCCTGCAAGAAAATACCCAGTGGGTTTGCACTTTTTTTTTCTTCTTTTTTTTTTTCTTCTTCAAACATACAAATATTTTGTCACTGACAACTTCTCATCATGCTGGTATTCCTAAATATAACAAACTTGGCTGTTGTCCTTTGTCTTCTTTGTTTTTTTTGGGGGGGATATATTTTTTTTCTACGTTTTGACACGTTTCTTTTGGAATCAAAAAGTGAAGGTGCGGATCTATTCGTTTACTATATTTAGCTGTGGGTTCATTCTGTCTGTCTCTCTGCTGTGCCAATATGATGCTGCAGCTGCGCAGCCATCTGCAATGAATGGAGTTCACTTTGTGTTTTGTTCAAAAATAGAGTTTGCCTTCTGGCAACCAAACTGGTGCCGAGTTAAACCAAAAATTGAAAACATCAACCCCGCAGCGCTGAGCTCAACTTCAAGAGGCTTATCCTCATTAGCAAGATGGCTTATTTCATTCCATACACTCTGCAGGACAGCTCCGCAGTGATCCGCTTGCTTTAAAGCTCCTTGCATCCAACCAAAGCGGTGGAGGCAGTGTCACACGGTGCCGCATTATCGAGTACCACATTATTTTGAAGGGATTAACATGTGGTTTAAATAATCTTTCATATCTTTGGTACAAGTTCGAAGCCTGTTGAGCCTTTGCCCTCATTGAATTGCATTGTCCTTACAGGTGAGGTTGAAAGTTGACCACCTTGACTTCTTGCTCTCTAACGGCTGCTCGTACTAAAAGAGAGCCTGATATCGAACCTCAAACAGATTTGACCACATGATGTACAGAGATGAATCAAATGGGAGGGGGGGTGGGGGGAGCAAAAAGGTAGAAGCAAAGAAATCGTTTGCAGCACCATTGTGTTCAATATCTTATTCTCGTGCTGTGAAAATTGCCTGTGTGGGTGTTCACGGAGAAGAAAAAGAACATTGGAAGATGTGGGTAGAATGAGGAAGCGAGAGGTTGCGCATCACATCGGACGATGGAGGACGGATGAGCACGGGGAAAAAGGTGCCGGATGGTGAAGCCGGTGGGCAGAGAACCGTGATTTTAGAAGGAAGCGCATTCTGGGAGCACAAAATTGGTGTCGGCGTTTATAGCATGCACAGCGTTTTATTTTAATGAAGCAAAGCCGAAATAAAGGCGAACGCTTTGCTTATTAAATTGGTGTATGAAAAGCATTAACCTTATCAGAAAATTGCTTCAGGGAAATTTAACACTGTTGCTAAATTTCCAAAAGGGCTCTGAGCTTTAATTAAAACTTCATCTCATCTTTATTTCATTGAAGTAACCTTAACTTAGTCTCGTTTAGTGATGGCGTTACATTACCTTGAGCACAATTAGACATTGTTGTGGTATTTTGTTCTTCTTCTTTTTCTTGTTTTTTGCTTTACGAAACACGTGACAAATCCGTTTATTTACCAAATTGACATTGACCAAATTGCAGCGGAGTCGTTTAGTGGGCAATTAATGAGGGATAATGATTTAATCTTCACTTTATCGTTGACTATATTATGGTGAAGCGCCATAATGACGTGTCACTGTTACGTGTCATATCCCATCACTTTGGCCATTTAAAGGAATTGGTCGTTTGTGGGATTGCTTAAAGATTCTCGTTAGCTACCACCCGCCGCCAGAGTACGGGGAAATCATTTATGTCACTCTCTCCGTTTGTCATGGCAATGGGCAGGCCTCAACTTTGAGGCAAATGCTGCTCCTGTATCTCCAGCTTGCTGCTGATGTGGCACGTCACACTTTTGACGTGATTCATTCCTTCGTTGATGTTGTCGACTTGAGCTGTTTCTGGGTTTTTTGGTTTATTCTTGTAGGAAGTCTTTGCATGTCTAATATGTTTCTGAAGTGGAAAATTAATCCACTCGAATTTCAAAGCCATTTGAACTCCCTGTGATTAATGGCTTTGCATTATGATTTTTGTTTCATCCTTTTTTTTTTTTCTTTCCTTTCCTCCCTTCATCGAGTTTGCCATTTGCATGGTTGATGTGTGTTTTCCACCGAGCATTGCAATATGTTCCTAATTTATTGCAAGTTGCAAAGAATCTACTCAAAGCAGGAAGCAAGAAATTTAAAGTAGACAGCAATGCTTCTTGATGGTGGTTTTGGTGGTATTGTTATTTATTCCCTGTGCAGGTCAATTGAGCCCTTCCTCTTCCTCTCCGCCCCTCCCTCCTCACGCCCCCATCCGATGTCATATCTCCCCTCTCCACCTCCAATGCCTGTCTTCTCCATTGCAGGAACACTGCTCAACCACCATAATTTGGACCGGGCAAGTACCAACAGAGATTTGTCTCTTCTTTATGAAAAGCACCGACACCTGACCGCCCACTTTTAAGAACACATTAATCATTTTACGTTCGAGTTGATGTTTCTTTACAAGATGTCCTTCATGAAAACATGAAAGTAAAAAGTTGTTTAGATGATCAGGGCTAAGTATGCACACATGGTAAAGAAATTAAACACAGACAACTCATAAACACGGTCAAACCCTCGTAGCAAACCTGATATCTGGTGGAAGTTTAACAAAGTCTTTTTGACAACTTCTGCAGTCTCGTTAAAAGTAATCACTCATTCATGGTGTGTTGACTATCTTGTCTCATAAGATCCATTGTCTGTGTGTCAGTTTAGCATCTCCTCCGAAACCATTGGTCTCATAAAGTTGAAAATGGTTCCATATCAATTGTCACGAACCCAGGCAGTGCGGAGTCAAAGAATAATTTGATTTGGAAAAAACGTTTTCATTATTCACATCCATAAATTCCCAGATATAGCGAGCAAGAAGTACACTTCGCACGGCTCGGCGAAAAGTCGCGCGACGCTGTTGATTGGCTGTGCGAGGATATATGCACTGTGATTATTGGCTCCTGGCAAGTGACGTCAATACGCCTTTCCTGTAAATACTTTTTCTGCCCTCTTATCCTACTTACCATTCAGTGCTAATCGTTAGCTCACCAGTTAAGACATTTTCTTCTTATATGTGAAATGTACAAGAAAAACTGTGGCAGGATGGAGAGATAGGAAGGCTCGCGAAGATGGAAGAGAAACGGAAAGCCCAAGAAAGATGGGCAGTTATGAAAAAGTGTGTCTTGGGCCCACAGGATTGCTCATGTGCTATTATCATGGACTTTGTTGTGGAGCATGAGATACAACCATTTGCTTCGACGCCATTTTGTAAACCACTTTCCCACCAGTTTGGAACCAGACTTTTGTGGCAAGAATTCACACTATGAAGACGAAGTGAGTCAAGTTCATGTGAAAGCCACATTTGGATGTGAAGAAAAAAAAATGCAGAAGCTAATTTTTATTTTACTATTTCTTTGGTTTACAATTTTCACAGATTGGCGGGAAATAGGAATAGGTGGTTTCTGGACCACTCGCCAATGTGTTGTCTCAGCTGGCAACATGGGACATTAAAATCTCGGACAACTGAACCAGCAGAGCTTGCCAACGGATTTTTGCAGGTGGGCCAGAAACATGATTTTATTCTTTCTTGTATTCTTTTGTAAAATTTATATATTTTTTATTCTTTAATAAACAATCAGACCAATTATCCCACTGTATTGTAGCTTTACAGTTTGTAATCATATTTTCCTTTAGCCAGCGTTGGTAAAATGAACATAATGGATGATTTGCTTCAATACTTTCGGCTCCACAATACTGATGATGCTCAACATCAAAAAATACTTAATTTATAAAATGTAAATAATGACTCTGAGGTTCTAAGGCGTTTCTAGCTCGCTTGCTATTTTTACTGAGTCTATGCTCTTTCTTTTCATGTTCTTCAGTGACGGAAGACTTCATTTTACAATGTAATTCACAGGAGAGTATGTTCCGTTTCTGATATTATTTCATACTCGTTGGTACCCATGGAAATTCTGCACAATGTAAAATGTGACCAAAAATACGAGTTCCCTGACGAGCAACTTCAACACAGTAGAAAGGCCATTAGTCCCAGCAAAGCCTGCGCTCTATTTTTCTCAACTTATGGTTGTTTGTCCGTGCTCTATCTTTTTTTAAATGCTCAGCCTCAAGCAAGGAAACAGCACGTACCATTTTAAGTCGGTATGACGTGGCTGAGGTTTAAACCACCGACCACCTAGTCTCAGAGCGGACGCTTTAACCATTACAACACCGAGGTTGGCATCCTCTATTTTATGCAAAGCACAGTTAAATATCAAGTGAATTTAATATTGTCTAGCTATGTGCTGCCTAAATATGGTGCTTGACAAAATAAACCCCCTCCCACCCAAAGTCCTCAATTCTGTGCTCCCCCACCCCCAAAACGTCAACTCCTTAACTCTTCTCCCCACTCATCCAAACCACAACTCCTCAACTCTTCTCCGCACTCATCCAAACCACAACTCCTCAACCCTCCCCCAAAGCGGCAAGACCCCTGCCATGACACTCAGCCTCTCCTCCACCAAAGTCCTCAGCCCCCCCCCCAACCACAAGTCCTCAACTCTATCCCAGCTCTGTCACCTCATCCCCCCCCCACCCTAACATTCTGTCCTTCCCTTCCTCTTCCTTCCCACTCTTCAAAGCAAGACAGAATTCTTACATCATCACAGATTATTTCTTCCCTAACACTCATCACCGCTAAGCTTGGTGTTGGCTTAGTGGTTAGGGTGGCTGGCTTGGGATCCTCGGGTCCTGAGTTTGAGCCCCGTTTTCCACTGAATTAACACCAGGGGGTTGACTCAGCCTGTCATCCTTCCGAGGTCGGCGAAATGAGTACTAGTGTACTGGTCCCGGTGTATCCCCGGTTAGAATAGGTGTACCATATCCCTGTGCGTCGTAAGAGGCGACCAGGGTTGGCGTTGGGAAGGGCATCCGGCCATAAAAACATTGCCTCAAGAAGGGAACCATGATTGCATGGAGCCCACAAAAAGCTCACCCCTGCTCAGCAGGGGAAAATGGCTATAAAAAGGCTTTTTTTTCACATTCACCACTAATCCGAACATAATCACCATGTACAATGTCCTTTGCAGAGCGTTAGTGTTTCTGAAGCAGTTGCTGGGCTCCAATCCTGGTTGGCTCCCCACTCCAACTCAGGAAGTCAGGGCAGGAATTAAGAATTTTGCCATGTTCCCGGTGATAGCTCGCCGACTCTTTGCGAAGGACAATGTTTGATCTTTACCATCCACCAACTAATCCCAGCTGACGGGATGCCAAGTTTAAGATCCGTTTGAGGGACGATGCATGCATTAATTAATCACCCTTCCTGTGAAACACCGGGACGACGATTTATGAGTGTGCTGATATTCAAATTCAGGCAAGATAGCTTCGAGGTGAGTGTGCCTACCTCAAGGCTATCCTGCCATTTCTTCATTACCTCATTAATATGTTGCCGGGGTGGTGAGAGTTGAAATAACGTCCCAATTCCCACCCTTATGAGAAAAGTGCCACTGAAATTCAAGTGAGTGTGAATAGCCTAATTGTGTTAATAAATGATCCGATATTAATTATCTTCTTCATGGTATATAGTTGTGGACCCGGGGTCGGGGGCGAGGAAGACCGTGAGGGTTGAGATACCGTGGGTTCCCGCCAGACTCTCCAGAATCGCAGGCCGTCGCACATGAATAACTGTGACACAGTGGGTCGCTAATCGACCGTGAATGCCAATATCTCGACCACGTGACTTAGGGTCCTCCATCTGATTCTGTTTACCTAAAGGTCACATGATTTAATTACTGGGAGATATGCCCTCGGTATGCACTTGCTCAAACCGGATAACCTTACCAGATCAGATGCAGCCGAGTGTAACTGCCAAGAACGAACCGGCTGGGGAACAGATTGTTGGGTGATAATGCCCTGGTGAGACGAGAGTGCGAACCATGCTGGAGCAATGAAGGAAAAGACAAAACGATATGGGAACATTTCTATACAAGCATTTATTTACAATGGTGAGGAAAGGTATGTGACACAGTGAATTGGGTATATTCGTATGTACAGCAGGGGATAGCAAGGAATCCGTGGGATACCGCAAAAGGCAAGCAATTTACAAAAGCAGACAGAGCAGACTTATCCCATTATAACTTATACAATGGAAACTTAAACTAGGACAGGCGCCTTCACACACGCACACACACGCGCACACACACACACACGCACGCACGCACGCACGCACGCACGCACGCACACACACACACACACACACACACACACACACACACACGAGGAAAATTAGATATAGCCCAGAGAGAAAAAGAGATGGTGAGGATAAACGGCCTCCAAATACCTGGCACGGTCGACAGACCAATGTAACCCAGTATGCTTAGGAAGAGGTAGGAGGGAGGAATACTGGTGGTGTTTAGGGTGTGGGAGTGGGAGGTGTGGTGTAGTGCAATGTGGGAGGGGGTGGGTGTGGTGTGCAAGAGGAAAATGTGATTGTGAGTCAGTAATGATGCTCTTTTGTGCGTCCAAAGGAGATGGGATAGAGGGGTGGATAGAGAGAGAGGAGAGAAGATGCATGAGACGAAAGATCTTTAACCTTGGCGTGTATAGGTCTGTTTGTGTGTACCTCTGTGGGACGCTCTGCCTGAGCGTTCCCACCTTGAGATGTGGTGCGTTATCTCTGGCTGCGTCACTTTACTGGAGTTCATGGCAAGGTGCACTCTGCACTGGTCCGCCGAGCTGCACGGGGGTGGCGAACGCGAACAGCCTGGCCGGGAATCTCAGCAGTGGCCCCGGACCAGGCCCTCAGGGAGAAGCACGTCCTGGCAATCACACATCAACAGCAAGCGAAGGGGAGACAACGAAGAGCGGAGAGGAGCAGAGAAGAGGGCGAACGGCTCTGCCTTTTACAAGCCACGGGCAAAGGGTGTGATCATGACCAGAAAGTGATGTGCTGTAACACAAATCCTGCTTCTCAATTGGACCACAGCAGCCCGAGCCACGCCCTGCCAGGCTCCCGGGGCAGGAAACTGTCTCAGTCGCCCATCCGGCTCGACACAGCCCAGAGCTCCCCACTCAACACAGGGCATGCTCTTTGAGCCGACACCCCGGCCCTGAACGTGCTCCGAGTGCAGTCTGAATGGCGAACGGCAACGGACTTCCCCCACCACCCATGGGGCCCCCTCTCATGAGCCAAAATGCACACTCGGGCCCCGTACCGAACTTCCGGATCGCCCTTCCTGCGACCTCTCCTCACCGCTTCTGCCTTGTTGGGGTCTGGCGACTGGACGAGAGTTGTTTCAATTCTGCGTGCCCACTAAGGACAGTATCACTGTGAGATGCAGTTGAGCTGTTTACGTCAGTTGCTCGGCCCCACATTGCGTGGTCCAAGTCGTGCAGTACTTCTCTGTATAGTGGCAAATTGTAGCGATGTTGTGCTACGAGGGGGTGCGGGAATATTTTTCCAATGTGCGGGAGGTGTTTGTGGTTGAAGTGGTGAGGTTTGGTGAGCGAGGTGTGAGGCAAGGTTGGATGCCGGTTGGAAATTGGCGCAGATTTGAATGAAATAATGGTGCGCGATGCCCTTGCGGTGTAGTACGTAGTGGCTTGTGATGATTCCAAGATACGGAAGACATCGTAGTGTGCTTGCTATTCAATCGCATATTGAATGGTGTGTGTGCTTGCTATTCAATCACATATTGAATGGTGTGTGTGCTTGCTTGCTTGTTTTGTACCGTGGCTAAAACGAAAGGGTTGGAGTAGAAATCAGAATAAGAGATAGTTAATAGACCTACCGATGAGACCCACGCAATACACTGCCAACCTGGGGATCACTGTATGTTGGGTGCCATTGACTTAGAGGCATGCAGTTTTTTAGAACTGCAACTATATATATATATATATATATATATATATATATATATATATATATATATATATATATATATATATATATATATGTATGTATGTATGTATGTTTACACACAGACGTTTAAATTATATAACTTTGAAATTTATTTCACTTTCTCGTGAGATGACAATCTCACGATATGTGATGGAGAGATGGACTGATAAATGTATTGTAAATTTGATAGGGAGTTTCTGGGTTTTGAGAGCATGTCGATATCTTTTCGAGAGTACACTCCAAGTTTGTGTATTTTGCAAATGTATGTTTAATCTCTTCATTATAGCTTTTGAATTTGATTAATGTCGTGTTTTTCAGCCATTTCTATTTTAGTTATTGAAACAATTTTCTATTTGTTATTGAAACAATTTTCTTCATATTCTTCTCATCTTTGCTCATTAAGAAATGTCTTTAGACTTATTCCACAAAAATGTATCTTGGTTTGTTTTACACTTTTGTGAACTAATTAAGAAAGCTTTTTTTGATATCAGCATTGAATGAGATTTCCCTGAAAAGAATCTTTCAGACTGTCAATATGTTTATTTTCCTCAACATTTTAATTTCAAATTCTCAATACCATAACTTCATTTCAATCCATTAGGCAATACACATTTAACAACAAATTATTTTTGTTTTCAAACTTATATCTTACATATTTACAGGATATATTTATTCTGTCCATTTCTGAGTAATTTTCATAATGAGGGTATTAACTTTGTCTTTCAACATGATCATCGGCAGGAGGAACAAGTGCAGGAACTGACCATAAGCATTTAGTATCACTATTTATTATTTTTATTATTGCAGCTTTTCTTTTCAATCTTTTATTTATTTTGGAAGAGCTATATAACTTGATGTTGATAGTGTTTTATCTAAATATTTAAGTCAACGAATATTCTACTAATGTTAAAACCGATTCCTTATACTCCTTCAACTGCGCATTCGTCGTCTTATTTTGTCATTTCTCTATTTCTTATAATCTTCGAATTTGTCATATATCTATTTCATATAATCTTAGAATTTGTCATATATCTATTTCATTTAATCTTAGAATTTGTCATGTATCTATTTCATATAATCTTAGAATTTGTCATATATCTATTTCATATAATCTTAGAATTTGTCATATATCTATTTCATATAATCTTAGAATTTGTCATATATCTATTTCATATAATCTTAGAATTTGTCATATATCTATTTCATATAATCTTAGAATTTGTCATATATCTATTTCATTATCTGAGTTTGTCATGTATCTATTTCATATAATCTTAGAATTTGTCATATATCTTTTTCATATAATCTTAGAATTTGTCATATATCTATTTCATTATCTGAGAGTTTGTCATATATCTATTTCATATAATCTTAGAATTTGTCATATATCTATTTCATTATCTGAGAGTTTGTCATGTATCTATTTCATATAATCTTAGAATTTTTCACATATCTATTTCATTATCTGAGAGCTTGTCATATATCTATCTTCAATGCAGATTGTCATTTGAAAAACAGTACCTTAACCTCAAATACCGAGATTTTATCAGTAATTTGATGATCTGAAATATCCTTTTTTGGATACTGTGGCTTTAAATCAGATATAAATGTTTCATGATTTTTGTTGTGATGGATTGGAAATGATGTTGGCCATTACGAGAGGTTTGACTCCAAATAAAGTGACCTTTCTACATCATTAAGATTTGTATTAAAATGATGGTATTAACATTCCCCTCATAAGCTTGATCTTTCATTTCTACCCATATATTTCTATAAATGGAACGGTGATACTTGTCTTGAGTTTTTAATCCCTTGTTTCTTTCAAAAGATATGAAATGATGTTGGCCATTACGAGAGGTTTGACTCCAAATAAAGTGGCCTTTCTACATCATTAAGATTTGTATTAAAATGATGGTATTAACATTCCCCTCATAAGCTTGATCTTTCATTTCTACCCATATATTTCTATAAATGGAAGGGTGATACTTGTCTTGAGTTTTTAATCCCTTGTTTCTTTCAAACGATATACCTATTTTTGAAACAACGACAAGTGGGGGTGGGGGGAGTGAAAACCTTGTGCCACATTTCCTTATGTAATACACAGGTGGCCCCAAAGAGAAAAGTGAATTTACATAACTGAAGGCAGTAAATGCTATGGAATCAAATGAAGAAGCGAATAAAGTGGGACTTACAAATTGAGTGTTTTAACATTAATCCCATTGCAAACTCGTAAGGTAAATCTCAGAAATTATTTAATGCTAACGCCTTCACATCTCTGCAGTGCTGTTATTGCAATCCTAACCCTCACATTTATGTTAACTGACAAGGGTAACGTCAGCAGAGACGTGGCAGTAAAACTAAAGCTCACTCCTTAACTTATCTCAACAGAAACTTTCACATCGAATCATGGAGTACGGTCGTACTCCATATGTAGAAATGGCATGGAAAAAAATGGCTGCCCCATCAAATTGTACAAAATGATATGCTGAAAATCTTCCATATAGTGAAGTCAAGCCTGTAAAAGCCATGCCTTTTATTGTCAAGCGTTTTCATAATTAACAAGACTGATAACGATGCCAGAATGCATCGTTAAAGTACCAAATTGGAAGATCTCAAAATCGCTGAATTGTACTTCTTCGTTCTTTCTCTCATAATCAATTTTGACAGACAGCCTTGCATAATAATGGCCTGAGAAATTTCCATGATTCTAATGGGAGGAAGCGACATGGTCTCTTCGTTATTGTGCCCATGCTATAATAAATAAATAAAAATTTTAAGGATCAAATAAAAGCAATACACCACAAGCTGTTGAATACCATTTATGCATGTGTAGACTGAGAAACTGTCAAAGTCTCCCGAAAAACTCACTCTGCCACAAACAAAATCTCTGCCTTGGATTGCCAGGCCTCGTGGATTGCAAGATGCTCCAAAATGCCTAATCTTGGCCAAATTCCATTTGGATGTCATCGGATTACTGTTTCTCTAATATCTGTTAAGCCAATTTATCATCATTCGATGCAAAGGGTTTTAAATCATCCATATACAGTAGATGTCACCTTTCTTGTTTCTTTGAACTTTATAAGCCCCCTGTGGAAGAAATACAATTAATTATATTCATGTATTCTCAATTATATTCACTTGCTGCTTTTAGTTGTTTTAACTTGCTGTTACTGCTTTTAACAGCAAAAGAAGGTGTTACTTTTGTACTGGAATCAAATTGACTGTCAGTAAAATCTCCCTTTACAGTCTTTTGGTGTCGATAGTGATGTGATTGAACAAAGAATAAGATAAAATTGTATCTTTTGAAATCTCATGTGCTATATCTCACTGAAATACATATAACCAAGACTGGTATCTCTAATGTTTAAATGAAATTGCCCAGCTGCTAAAGAGAAGAATGCATTGTTGGTGCCTCATTGTCGAGCAGAAAGTAATCCACCCTGTCTGTGTTTTGTGTGAACCTTGTTATCACCCTCTCCTCAAGGCTGAACTGGTGTTCACATTTCTTTGTGCTTGTTAGTTCTCCCCTCCATTTATCCTTGCCAGATGTCTTGCCCTCCCCAGACTTTTACTGTCCAAAATAGTATGGATGTCATCAGAGTAATGTTTGCTATTGCTCTAAAGGGGATTGCTATCTGCATTTTTTTTTTATATCTTGTCGAGGCTCGTATGAGAGGTAACACACAATGCACAGCAAGGAGGGCATGAGACAAGAGGGGCGGGAGTGGGAAGGACAAAACAGTGGGGAACAGAGACATTTGGTGATCTGTGGAAGAGAGAGGGATGGGGTGGGTAACATGGGGTATACAAGATGGACATTACAGGGACTTTCAGGAAGGAAAGCAGGTAATTTGAAGGAGGTGGGTTTGGGGTGGATTAACGGGGGTAGAAAATATCGAGGATTTGGATGGGGGACGATAAGAGGTGGTGGTGAACAGCTGTTTTGAAGGCCTCGAGGGAAGAATGGGATTGAACAGAGTGAGGGAGTTTATTCCAAAGGCGGGGAAAAAAGAGGAATGAAAGAGTGAAGGTGAGCAGAGATTCGTGATTTTGGTAGTTTAACGAGAAGGGGGTTGTTGCAGCAATGCCAACCCTCCCGATTTCATCGGGAGGCTTCCGAAAATTCACCCAAGCTCCCGCCCTTACGATCACTATCCTTATCCTCCCGAAATTTTGATATTTTTGCACTGTTCACTAATCAGAATGTACTAGTATGAGAATTGAATGAAAAGCATCGTCTGCTACGTAGAGCACGTGGTAACTCCATAACGTTCGCTGCTTCCAAATTGTACGTAAAAAATTGCAAATTCAAATGAGGAGCAGCGAAACATTGGGTCTGGATCTCGCTTATGCGATCATGCACTGAGATTTAGTGCATGCGGCATGTGTGCAATACAGTGCATGCGGTATGTATGCACAGTGTATATGCATGCGATACGCTCACTGCATGCAGCTGGGCCCCGTACCAGCCCGGCGGTCGCGACCACCGTGCGGTGTTTAACAGCCGCTAGAGTTCTACGAGTCGCGCTGCAGCTGTGGAACATCGACTTCGAAGTTACCGATGCTTCAAGCCCTCGATGTTGATTATGAAATGGCAGAAAAGAAGCTTACGAAGACCAAGAAATGGTCTCAGAAGTACAAGACCGAATACAGTCTCCAATACCCGTGTATTCGAAAGTCTGAAAGAGGAATTCATCATGCGTATTGTACAGTATGCAGCGTTGATATATATTTCAGTTGAGCACGGAGGTCGCGATGATATTCGGAAGCACGTTGGAAGCAAACGGCACACAGACATTGCAAAGGAGGGATCTTCGAGCACGAGTACCGGTACATTTCTGAATTATTTCACCAAACAAGGGACAAGCGAGGAAGAGGATGTTACCCGAGCGGAACTTCTCTTTAGTGGATTTATTGTGGAACATAACTTGCCCATATCAGTCTCAGATCATGCTGGACCTCTATTTCAAAAGATGTTTCCAGATTCAAAAGTTGCTTCAAAGTATGGATGTGCAAGAACAAAAACTTGCAAGATGTGCAAGATGTGCAAGAACAAAAAAAACAAAAAAAAACAAACAAAAAAAAAAACAAGAACAAAAAGCAAGAAAAAAAAAAGAAAAAAAAAAAAGAACAAGAACAAAGAAGAAAAAAAGAACACTGGTCAACAATTTTTTACTTTCTGAATGTTGTCTCGATTTCTACAAGTGAATTAGGGTATTCTGGCACTGCTGAATCAGGAAATGGCATCCATTTCTCTCCATCAGGTCAGGTTTTTGTGCTAAGTTGATTTGAAAAAATCAGATCTTGTGACAAAATCAATTACATTTTTGTGGCATTATCAGCTGATTTTTGTCAACACATATCATCCTAAACATGTTTTTAAGAAAAAAAAATGTTTTGCCAACAACATTTATTGATTACATGATAGAAACATCGATTACTGTCATCTGAATGGTGGGCATTGATAAAGGTAAGTACAAGTAAATTGCATGTTGCGTCACCACTGTTCAAACTTCAGGGCTTGAACTTCCGTTTCTTCGAACTCCTGGAATGTTCAGCGGCAGGGAGGTCTCTCTTCAGATTCCAACAGTAGTCAGCCATCATGACTGCGTCCCAGCGACCCTGATACCTGGTCTCCATCTCCTTCATGTCCTGATGGAATCTCTCCCCCTGCTCGTCACTCATTGAACCCAGGTTCTCAGGAAACCGGTTCATATGTGAAAAATAGGTAGTGCATCTTGATGCTCATGTTGCAGCCCAGGTTTCTGAAAGCAGTCAGCATGTTGTTGACAAGTTCTGCGTAGTTTCTGCCCTTATTGTTGCCAAGAAAGTTCTTCACTACCAAAACAAATGTCTTCCACGCTTCCAGTTCCACTTCGTTCATTGAGTTTTTGAACTCTGGATCTCTGATGAGCTGACGGATCTGAGAACCATCAAAGATGCCAACTTTCAACTTCTCCATGGTCAATCCTGGAAAAGCCTGGCACAAGTAAGTGAAGCAGTCACCATCTTTGTCCAGAGCCTTGGTGAACTGCTTGATTAAGCCGAGCTTGATGTGCAGCGGTGGGAAGAGTATTCTGTCTCTGTCCACCAGAGGGTCGTTGATGACGTTCCTTTCTTTGCATGGCACCAATTCCTCCCGCACAGGCCAGTCCTTCTTCGTGTAATGCTGAGCACGGTCCCTACTATCCCACATGCACAGAAAACATGGGTACTTGGTGAAGCCAGACTGTTGTCCCAACAAAAAGTTCACCATCTTCAGGTCAACACAAATAAACCACTTATGCTGATCATAACCAATTTTCTCCAGCACGTACTTCACCGCTTCATACTTCTCCTTCAGTGTAGTCGAGTGAGCCGATGGGTACAGAGGCAAACTGGTTGCCGTTGTGTAGCAGAACACATTTCAGTGATCGCTTGCTGCTGTCAATGAACAGTCTCCAATCTTTGGGTTCGTACTGTGGCACTCCAAGCTTGAGCAGAAGCGCATGTCATAAATTAGGCGCATGTAGGTATTGTACATTCTTCAGAGTTCGTTATTTCAAGAAATACAACTTTTTTGTATCACATTATTACAAAATCTTCCCCATTAACTTTAGTTTTGATCCACGAACTTTATGCTTTGCCTCACCAATTTTTGGAAGATTTTGAGGTTTTATGACTTCAAACTGATCCCTTTTCGACATAATCACCTAGAACTATCGTACCTGAATACTTCTTGTCATTAAAATAATTATTTCCAATTAAAACAATTATTTGACATGACATTTACCCCACCAACTTCTTCTAAAATGCTCACACATCGTACATTTGAACAAAAATGTAAAAAACGACATGTGGCCATATCTCAAAAACTTGACCTGATTGAACAAAACTAATGTGAGTTTTGGATTCAGCGCATCAGATTCGTCCTAAATCAGCTTAAAAAATGCAGACAACAAATTTGTTGTTGACCAGTGTAATTGGTGAGTTGTCAAATGTTACTGCTTCATCTATTGCCGATATTGGTAGACTAGCTCCATTTAGCCTAGCTACAGATGGTAGCAATGACAGTGGTGAGGCCCAGCTATATCCTGTCCTGATTTCGTACTATGACAACAGTGCTGGGATTGTGAAGCAAGGTTTGCTAAGTTTGCCTGCGTGCAAACAAGATTCCACTGGAGAAAACATTTTCAAACTGCTTGATCCATGAGTTCAGTGACAGGAAAATTCCGTGGGAAATTGTGTTTCCTTTTGTGCTGATAATGCCTCTGTCATGGTGGGCAAGCACAAAGGAGTCACTTATATCCACAAACAAAATCAGAGTGCTACATCATGGGATGCCCTTGCCATATGATGCACAATACGGCCAGAAGGCGGCTCAGGCCTTACCCATTGAATTAGATGACTTTCTCATCGATATTTACTACTACTTGGACAAAAGTAGTAAGCGCGTCAAAGAGGTGAAAGCACTGCAAGAACTCTGTGATGCCCCGACACACAAGATTCTGAAGCATGTCGCAACAAGGTGGCTGTCCCTTGGTCAGTGCCTAGACAGGCTGATTGAACAGTGGGAGCCACTTCGCCTCTTCTTCAAAGAAGAAGTACGAAGAAAAATGCAACCAACTGTAGCCAAGACTCTAACAACGAGCAAGAAGGACGGCACTGTATCTACTGCCAGTACTGGCACTGCAGGATCAAGCACTAGTGGAGCAGCATTCACCACTACCACTGCAGTGACAGCACCAAAACCAATGCTGAGAGCAGGTAGCATCACCGGCCCTTCATCACGTTCATCTACAAAGCAGATCCCTTCAGAGTCGAGAAAGACTGTGATAGTCCCATCTACAGGCAAAGAAGGACCCAAGTTAAGTTCTGCTTTTGCCAAATCACTTGATAGAAGCTCAGCAAAACCTTCGAATCAGAGGTCTTCTTCCTTGGCTGCACCTACCTCAAGCTCTCTCCTCAAACGTAAAATTGGATCTGGTACTACGAGTCTGACCTCTTCTGCTGGCAGTAAACGCAAGTGTGATCGCCCTGCGGCTAAGTGTACTACGAGTTCTACAACTAAAAGCGCATCTTCCTCAAACACTGTGCAGGAATCTAGAGAAAAACGTGTCAACAGGATGTTCTTGTCTCCACAAACAAAACTCTATTGTTTCTTCCTTCGATATGCTAACAAGCTTTTTGAGAAGGGGAATCTTCTGCTCCAAAGAGACGAACCCTGTATTCATCTCCTGCACAGAGAATTGAATGGTCTTCTGAAAGATATCTTCGTACGGTTTTGAAACCATCGGTGTCATCGGTTGCTCTGGTAAACTGAGCCTTCTCTGCCAGAAATCATCAGAAGAATGAGGAGGACCTCACGATTGGGAACCACGCCACACTGTATATAAGGGAACAAAGGAGTCCCAAGAAATCCATCTTCACTCTGAGTGAGTCAGACATCCAAGGTTTCTTCAGTGCAGTTCGCTCATATTATGTGAAAGCCTGCAATTACATCTTCAAAACCTGGCCGCTAGATGATGAATTAGCCAAGCATGCTCAGGTGCTGGATGTTAAGCTACACCAAGAAGTGGGGTTTGACTGTGTGGAGTTTTCATCAAGAAATTCCCCTGTCTGTTCAGTGGCGGTGATAGTGACATAGACAGTCTTGAGAGTGGTCGCTCACTACCAGGCAGACGCCTCCATAGCTACAATTGCTACTGAGACAGTGAGAGTGGATGAGCAGTGGCATCGGTTCACAGCTCACAGATCCTGCACTGGTGCCAAGAAGTATCCTAATTTGAGCAAAGTGATGAAGGGAATCTTGGTCATTCCTCATTCGAACGCATCATGTGAGCGGGCACTCAGTCTTGTACGGAAGAATCATACTGAATTTCGTCCCAATTTGAGTGTCAAAACCCTGGAAGCTCTCTTAATTGAAAAACTAGCTCATAGCACCCCTTGCTACCAGAGAGAATACAGCAAAGACATAATCAGAAGGGCTAAAAGAGCCACACAGCTGTCACTCAGCAAAGCTGCCATGGAAAAAGCAAGCAGCAGTAGTACCAGCCAGTAAGGTAAGAAAAATATTGCTTCTTTTGTGCTTTTTGTTAATCTTTGATTGTCCCCAAACTTACTAATATTAACATACATGTAACATTAAAAAGTGCACAATTTTCCCCTTTTTTTGTTCAAAAAGTGGGAATTCTTAACATGTTAAATGCTCCAAAATAGGGCTCAGAGGGCACTAGAGAGCGTCTAGAACCCCAGAGCTTCCAGGGCCCTAAGGCGGGCCCTGGACCCCGCCGCAGGGGTCGAGCGCTCCGCGCTCGAGATGTGCGCTTCGCGCACATTATTTGGTGTCGGTTGAAAATCCTCCCTAATTCTGATTTCCAAAAGTTGGCATCTCTGTTGTTGGCGGAACTTGAGCGCCCTGCGGAAATGTGGTGGGAACAAATCGCAGACACAGCAGGGGTGGGGAGACCAGAGAGGAGATGGCAGAAGACAGAAAGACCACCGACCTGCCTGAGGTGAGAGAGTGAGAGACCCAAAGACTCAGCCTCATCATGGGAGATACCAATGATCCGAAATGCCTTGGTTTCCACAGCGTGAAGCCGAGAAAGGTGGGAGGCAGGAACACCAGCCGAGAGGGGAGAGCAGTACTCCATCACGCTGCGGACGAAAGCTTTGTATGTGGTCAGAAGCTCAGGTGGGCCGAGGAAGGACTTTGCAAGACGGAGGATTCCCAGTCGGCGACTGGCTTTGGAGGCCAGGTTGGAAATGTGGCTTTCCCAGGAAAGATCATGGCAGATAGTGAGACCCAGAAGCTTGAAAGAAAGGACTTCTTCCAGAGGATTGTTGAGAAAGTGGATGGGGGGGGGGGTTCTCAACGGTCCTTTCGAAGAGACAGAGTGAGTGTGTGAGATTTGTCCGGATTGAAAGACATGTTCCGCGTGTTGGACCAGTTTGTGATTTTAACCAGATCTGGAGAGAGCGAAGAAGCTGCTGCATGCCAGTCTTAGGGATGATAGATGGTACTGCAGAGGGTGGAGTCATCAGCAAAGAGATAAAGAGGTTTTTCCAGAGAGTCGGAGAGATCGTTTATGAAAACCAGAAAAGGAACAGGGTCCAGAACGCTACCTTTAGGAATTCCAGCCTGGACAGGAAGAGGGGATGAAAGAACTCCATTTAGGGCCAGACGTTGACTGCGACAGGAGAGGAAGTCTGCGAGTCATGAGTGGAGATGGCCTTGGATACCATAGGAAGAGAGTTTGGTGAGCAGGGTAGGGTGCCAGACCGTGTCAAAAGCACGCGATATGTCTCGGGATATGGCTCTGATTTCATGTCCGGCACTGATGACCTCCATCCATTGTTGGGAGAGCAGAAGCAGCATATCCAGAGTCGAGTGACCTGGTCTGAAACCAAATTGATGATCGGAAATCAGGCCATTGGAGAAGAGGAAGGATTTAATGTCTGAAGCGATGATGGATTCCATAACCTTGCTGATGATTGGGAGAAGGCTGATTGGTCTCTAGTTGCAGGGATCTGTTTTTGCACCTTTTTATGCAGGGCAGTAACGTTTGCTGATTTCCAAACAGATAGCAGATGACCTTGAGTAAATGAGAGGGTGAATAGAACAGAGAGAGGATGAGCAAGAGCAGAGGAGCAGGTTCTTAGGACACGTGGGCTGATGCCGTCTGGACCGGTTGCAGAATCTGAGTCGAGGTTTGACAGAAAGCTCTCCACCTTGTCAGGAGAAAAGGACACAGAGTCCAGGGACAGTTGGGTGCGACTGGGTAAGGTGGGTTAAGAAAGCGATGGGTTTTGTACACAAAATTTAGATGCAAACACCGAGTTTAGACATTCAGCCTTTTCACGTGCGGTTTCAGCAGTGTGGCCATTTGAGGTAAGGGAGGGGATGGAGGGGGAACATCCACCAGAAACAGATTTGATTTGACGCCACCAGATTTTGGAGGAGGGAGAGAGGTTTGAGAGTTCAGACTTGAGCTTGGAAAGGTGTTGGTTTCTGGCTCTCCTGAGGGGTTTTGAGATATCGTGCAATATATCGGTTTAATCTCATCTCTCAACGGTGAAGAATCATTTCCAAAATTATCAGATCTGAATCCGGATTCGGATCTTCACCAAGATTTAATCAACACTTGTCACACACCCAAATGTCCACCAAGTTTCATCCAAATCCGTTCACAACTTTTTGAGATATCCTGCACACAACCAAACAGACAAACAAACAAGAAGAAGACGTCTTGCAGAGCACGATACTTGCAAAATCCATAGAACAAATTTGACCTCAAAAACAATTAGTGGTTGAATTCAATGACCAAATATGCAACTCCTCTTCAAATTTCAAGTCAATCGGATGAAAATTGAGGATTTTAGAAATTCCAGCTAAGTTTGTTGACCTTTGGCCTCTGTTTTCCTTTTGGCCTATGTTGACCTCAAAAATCATTGATGGTTGAATTCAGTAACCTGAAATATCTATATATCCTCTTCAAATTTCAAGTCAATGGTATGAAAATTGAGGATTTTAGAATTCCCACCTTAGTTGTTGACCTTGGGCCTATGTTGACCTCCAAAATAATTGGCTGGTTGAATTCAGTAACCTGAAATATAAATCCACTTCAAATTTCAAGTCAATTTGATGAAAATTGAGGATTTTAGAAATACCACCTTAGGCCTATGTTGACCTTTTGGTCGATGTTGACCTCAAAAATAATTGGTGAGTTGAATTCAGTGACCTGAAATATATATCCTCTTCAAATTTCAAGTCAATCGGATGAAAATTGAGGATTTTAGAAATCTCACCTAAGTTGTTGACCTTTTGGCCTTTTGACCTCAAAAGCAATAGGCTTCTTCCTTATGATAAACTGGACCATGTGGTGAAGTTTCGTGAAAATTGGTTTAAAATTGTGACCTGTCGGCGATTGACAAACAGACCGAATAACAAAATCGACTGACCAATACACTTGAAAAATCTTCGATTTTGCAAATAACAAACAAACAAACAGACAGAAATGGGTGAAAACATAACCTCCGCCACTAAAAGTGAAGGAGGTAATAAATATCCAATAATGAGCACTAAACCATGCTTTGTTTGCACCAGCAGGAGAAGCTAAAGCATAAGGGGAATGGATAAATCCAATGTAGATGGAAGGATTTAATAGGAAAAACAAAACGAGATGACCAAATATCGAGATATTTAGCATGCAATTACCTTCCTAAAATCACTTCGAGCAATACAATAACATGTACCGACATTCTCCCAGGTGGATGCTGTTCGAAACTTCCTGCCCAATGACCCAAATTTGCCTTATTTATTTGAGCACATTCTATACGACTGCCATCTACTTTCCGTAATCCGATGTGCTGAGAGTGTGGAAGGTTTTTCAATGAATCGACAAAGTTATCTTTATACAGAGCTCCATCATGGAAATGCCAAGTGGTGACGTCTATCCTTTGCCATCTCTCCGTAACAGCTTGATCTCCATCTGCATCAGTCGATTCACATCGTTTTTGCAGGTAAACAAACAAATCTCTTTTTCATTTTATTGAGTTAAAATTTTGGGTTCATTTGTCCATTGTTGCCTTGAGGTCCCACAATGCTCCAACCACAGCCCTCTACAGCCAGGAAACGTATGTGAATACATGGGTTTAAGTTTCAATCTATCCAGGATTTGGTTCAACTGAGCTTATGAATTATGTTAGAATCAGTAATATCGGGTTTTAATAATAAGGGTCTCTGAATCAGCAAAACATGATCTCCATCGGACCAGATTCAAACTGGATTTGAACTGGCAATTATTCAAATTGGCAAGTCACCTGTACATAGTTGATGGCACCCATTGTAAAAAAAAAAAAAAAAAATCTATGAGAAATTCTTTGCCTGATAGAGAAAAGACATGAGCAGAGCAATGACAAGAAAATAATTTGCAACCCATGGTATGATTTGGGAAATGTTTTTGGCAGACCAAAGGTTATGTGTTGGTATATGATGAAAAATGATGACTGCATCTTGAAAGCAATGCAACATATGATTACAGCATCTCGATTGAGTTCTGATTAGGGGGGTTTAGATATTATGTGTTTGATGTGATTGATCGACTTTGTGCATAGAATATAGATGTAAAGATTTTGCCTGATCGAATTTGCTTCATGTGTTTGCTGAACGACATTATTTCTGGATCAGCACTACGCAGTGTGTGTGTGTAAGGTTATAAATATTTCAAAGTTGGAGGCATGATTCTGTGTTTGAAACAACTCGGCAAACATTTGGCAAGGAGGAAATCGACTGCATCTCATTTACAACTCGCTAACGAGGAGACTCACTGGCATCTATGTCCCAGGCCATTCCATTAATGTCAGTGTTGTAGGATAAAAGAGTGGGGAGCGACAGAGTGACGTCATGGCCTGGATGGTTTTATGGACCGAGCGTAAACACTCGAGGAAAAAAAGGAAACCCTGTACTTGGGAAGTGCTGGAGGGGATGAGGATTGCTGAATGTTGGAGCAGAAAATAGAGCTGGCCGAGTTTGGAGAAGAGCCGGGGATGACCGACGACCACTGTTTAAAGCGATGATAGAAAGCAGTCAATTCTGGCGACTTCGCTCTGTGTGAAGCTTTTCCACGCTGTGTCGGGGCTCTGAGAGAGAGCAGGTTGGCATCCCATATGTCTGGGCATTACTGAAATGTGAACTTTGCTCCATTTTGCTGAAACTGTGAGCTGTGTCTCAGCACTCCTTTGTTCGGCCAGCTTACTTGCATTGGTTCAAACCCCGACAGAATAACAACTTCATTTTTAGCGATAGAGTTCATAACGGAAAGGAGTTCCCAACATCACACTTTGTTCAATGTTCGTCCTTCTGCGTCTTTTGTTTTCATGTCCATGTGTGTCTGTGCAAAGACCTCGGCAGCTGAACATCAGTAATTGCAGCACTTTTCGGTTCAGAGATCGGATAGTGGTGAGATCATGGCGGGTGTTTACACCGACTACTGCTCTGCCATGCCGAAGCAGTTGTTGTCGCTGTGTTCAAAAAGCTGACTCCGATGAAAAATGACAACACCGGTCAACGAGCATATTATGAGACTGAGGATTTGTCACTCCTTGGTTGTCATTTCCTTGTTCTCTGTACAGTATATGCTCCTACTGAGGCGAGTGATCTCACTGTGAAGGAGGCATTCTGTTCCGTGCTTGAGTTTGTGGTTGATCAGTGCACCAGGCGATATACTCTTCTAGCCTTGGGGGATTTTAATGCATCAAATGGTTGTGAGACATGTGTTGGTCCCCATGGGTCTGGAACTGTGAACCAGAATAGCACCAAGCTCCTTGACTTTGCAAGAAGTCGCGGACTTGGGGTTGCTGGTTCATAGTTTCAGCACCAACAAGCTGATCGTTGGACTTGGTATTCCAATGCTGGTGGTGTGGCACAGACGATTAACCATGTGCTCGTTGATGGGTGCTGGACAATGATTCAGAACTGCAGGATCTACCAGAGTGCTCATTTCCTCAATACCAACCACAGGCTTGTTGTAGCATCTCTGAAGCTGCTGCTTAAATCCAGGAGAATGGTACCATCCCAGCCGAGGGTGGATGTTGGCAAGTTCAAGGATGAGAGGGTAGCTGAGGAGTTTGCAAACAGGCTGAGTCGGGATTTGGAGGGGGGGGTGGTTCTAGGTGTTTTGGGGAATCCTGAAGAGTTGCAGAGTGCCTTCAAGACTACCATCCTTGATGTTACCGATGGATGTCTTAGAACCCACTGTCAGGCGAAGAAGAACTTTGTCTCCCAAGGGACACTGGATACCAATGACCAGTGTCGCACACCCAGGCTGAATGACAGAGGTGAGCTGTTCAGGGAGTTGAGGTGTAAAACTGGATGTGCACTGAGGGTGGACAAGGAGTCCTATGTGCAAGGTGACGTAGCAGAGCATCACCTGTGGTCAAGTGATTCTTGTCCTGCTTACCGAGGAATTTGTGCATTGCGTTCCTCCAAGCCCATCCCTCGGTGAACTGCAGTTAGAGCAGAGGATGGTGGGCTCTCGACAGATAATTCCGAAGTGAAGGCCTGCTCGGCCAGTTACTTCGAGTGCCTGTACCAGGCTGACCCAACAGTTGTTTTGTTGGACATCAGGGGTGTAGTTATCCCTATTGCTGATCCTCCAAGCAACTGTGAACCACCTTCATTTGTGGAACCACAGGCTGGGGGGAACCAGTTGAAACGGGATAAAGCTCTTGGGATCTGTGGCATCCATGCTGAACTTCTCAAGGCTGGTGGAAATGCTGTACTCGTGTCATTGCATGCAGTTCTGTGCTCTGTCTGGAACACAGGCGTCATCCCAACTGACTGGAGGAGGGGCCTTGTTGTCCCTCCTTGGAAAGGGAAGGGTGATCGCCAGGACTGCAACAGATCGCTTATGGCAGGCAAATCCAACTGAAGGCAATCTCGGTTCCTTCCACAAAGCTCAGAACAAGTATGTTTCTACCCCCAGGATAGCCAGGAAACAACACCTTTCTCATCTCAACTCTTAACTCTCAAACCTGTCTCCCTCCTCCATATACTGGTGCCGTCTAGTTAAGTCTGTTTCTGGTGTATGTTCCCCTTCCATCCCCTCCCTTTCTTCAAATGGCCGCACAGCTGACACTGTACGTGAAAAGGATGAATGCCAAACACAGTGTTTGCTTCTAAATATTGTCTCAAACCCCTCGCTTTCTGTATCCACCTTACCCAGTCACACCCAGCTGTTCCTGGATGCTGTGTCCTTTTCTCCTGACAAGGTGGAGAGTTTTCTGTCAAACCTCGACTCAGATTCTGCAACTGGTCAAGATGGCATCAGCCCTCATGTTCTAAAAACCTATTGTGCTTCTCTTGCTCTCACCCTCTCTCTGTTCGATTCACCCTCTCATTTATTCAAGGTCATCTGCCATCTGCCATCTGCCATCTGCGATCTGCTTGGAAATCGGCAAACATTACCGCTCTGTATAAAAAGGTGCAAAAACAGATCCCTGTAACTACAGACCAATCAGCCTTCTCCCAATCATCAGCAAGGTCATGTAATCCATCATCCCTTCTGACATCAAATCCTTCCTCTTCTCCAATGGCTTGATTTCCGATCATCAATTTGGATTTTGTCCAGGTCACTCGACCCGAGACATGCTGCTTTTGCTTCTCCAACAATGGATGGAGGTCCTAAATGGTAACCATGAGATCAGAGCCATATCACGAGACATATCGCAAGCTTTCAATGCGGTCTGGCCTCCCGCACTGCTCAAGAAACTCTCTTCCTATGGTATCCAAGGCAATCTCCACTCATGGCTCCCAGACTTCCTCTCCTGTCGCAGCCAATATCTGGCCCTTAATGGAATTCTTTCATCCCCTCTTCCTGTCCAGGTTGGAGTTCCTCAAGTCAGTGTTCTGGGCCTTGTGCTTTTTCTGATTTTCATCAGTGATCTCTCAGACTCTCTGGAAAATCCTCTATCTCTTTCCAGATGAGACCCCCCCCCCTCTGCCATACCATCTGTCATCCCTCAGATTGGCAAGCAGCAGCCACTTCACTCTCTGCAGATCTGGATAAAATCACAAGCTGTTCCAAAACGTGGAACATGTCTTTCAACCCTGACAAATTTCACACCCCTCACTATGCCTCTCTGAAAGGACCGTCTGGAAACTCCCCACCATCTACTTTCTCAACAATCCCCTTGAGGAAGTCCTTTCATTCAAGCTTTTCGGACTCACTATATCTGACACAATCTTTCCTGGGAAAGCCACACCTCCAGGCTGGCTTCCAAAGCCCGTCATGCAAAACTGGGCATCCTACGTCGTGCAAGGTCTTTCCTTGGCCCACCTGAACTACTAACTACTTACAAAGCCTTTATCTGCAGTCTGATGGAGTACTGCTCTCCCCTCTGGGGTGGTGCTCCTGCCTCACACCTAGCTCGACTTCACGCGGTGGAAACCAAGGTTTTTAGGATCATTGGTATCTCCCGCAATGAATCTGAGTCTTTGGGTCTCTCACTCTCTCTCATCTGAGGCAAGTCGGAGGTCTTTCTCACTTCTATCGTCTCCTCTCAAGCCTTGCCTACCCCCCCTCCCCCACTCTGTTTGTGATCTGCTCCCCCTATATTTCTGCAGAGCGCTCAAGGTTTGCCAAAAAAACCTTCTGGTGAAACCGCCAAAATCAACAATCACTGCTCACCTTCACTCCTTCATTCCTCTTTTTTCCCAACTCTTGAACAAACTCCCACACTCTCTTCAATCCCACTCCTCCTTCCAGTTCTTCAAAACAGCTGTTCACCACCCCCATCCAAAATCTTTATCTTTTCTACCCCAGCTAATCCACCCCAAACCCACCTCCTCCAAGTTCCTGTTTCTTGACTGAAAGTCCCTGTCGTGTCCATCAGGTTTACCCTGTGTACCCTGCCCCACCTGTCTCTCTTCCACAGATCTCTGATTGTCTCTGTTCCCCACTACTTTGTGCTTCCCTCTCCCACCCCAGTTGTCTCCTGCCTTGTTATACGTTTCTGTTTATTAGCTCTTTGACGAGCCTCGACATGGTATACAAAAAAAATATATAAAACAGTTACCGAGGGGTGACGCTGCTCCCAGTGCCGGGTAAGGTCTTTGCTCAGACAATTCTTGATAGGGTTCGCCAACATCTGCTTGAGCACCAGTGCCCAGACAATCGGGCTTTACACCAAAGAGGTCAACGATTGACCGTATCCTTGCTCTTCGGGTCCTCATCGAAAGCAGACGAGAGTTTTGGCAAGGGCTGCTCGCAGCCTTTGTTGATCTCTGCATTTGATTCAGTGATGGGATGCCCTCTGGAGGATTCTCGGTCTTCGTGGGGTGCCACCAAAACTGATCAATCTGATTTCTGAACTGCATTCTGGTACTGAGAGGGCTGTGAGGTGTGGTGGTTGCATCCTTGACTTATTTCCAGTTATTCCTGGAGTTAATCAGGGGTGCATGCTGACCCCCACACTTTTCAGCACTTGTCTGGACTGGATTCTGGGGAGGAGGTCAGAGAGATCAAGCTGCGGTGCGTCGTTTTTGGGAATGTCAGGGTCTCTGACCTTGATTTCGCAGACAATGCAGTCATATTTGTGGAGATGCTGGATATCCTTATGGGGGCCCGTTAGGCACAGAATGATGAGTCGGAGCCGCTGGAATTTTGGGTTTCCTGGGTCAAAATTAAGATCCAAACTTTCAGTGACATCTTGGATACTACTCCCTTGTTTGTACCTGTTTGTAGTGAGGACGTTGAGGTCACTGAGAGGTTCACATTCCTTGGCAGTGATATTCATCTCTTCACATGTTGTGAGCCAGAGGTCAATAGACATCAGGGTTTGGCCTCGGGAGTCATGGATTCACTGGATCATGGGGTGTGGCGCTGTCGCAACCTGTGCAGGATGACGGAAGTCCGAGTCTTCAAGTCCTTGGTACTTGCTGTCTTGCTCTACAGATGTGAGGCTTCTACTCTGAGCACGGATCTGAGACGAAGACATAACTTGAAGAACCAGATCTCTTCGGAGAATCGTTGGGTATCATTGGCCAGACTTTGTGTCGAACAAGCGATTGCTGAGAGACTCTGATGAGATTTTTACGTGTATAGTCCGCGAGCGTCAGCTGCAGCTGTCTGGACATGTGGCTCGTTTTCCTGAAGTTGATTTTTTTTCTCTCTCTGTCTCTGTCTCTGTCTCTGTCTCTGTCTCTGTCTCTGTCTCTGTCTCTGTCTCTGTCTCTGTCTCTGTCTCTCCCTCTGTCTCTCCCTGGTGTTGTTTCGTTCTTCGGGTGTGGTGTAATGGCGGCTGTGCGCAGCTGCTCTTCGCTGTGGTGAGTTGTCAGTGTGTTTTTGTCTCCTCCTGCCCACCCCCTTCAGTCTTTGACTATCCTATGTGTTTTTGATGTTTTTCTTTTCACTTCTCCACATCTTTGCCTCCAAGAGAGAGAAAGATTGAGAGCGGGTCTACTCTGGGCGCGGCCTACTCCCTTTGACAACTCTTTGTAAGCCTGTTTGATTATAATGCGTTTTTGTTATTTATTTTAGTTTGACTTACTTCAGTTTGTTACCTTATTGTCCGGATTGGACAAGAAGGGGGTGATAATATTGTTGTCATGGCGAATGCACCCTCTCGTAGTGAGGTGTGTGAGGGATTATCCAGGAAGCATGCGTTTGTGTGCGTGTCTCCTGAAGGAGTTCCCATCCAGGACATTATTCTTGCGGTTGGGAACATAATTGGTGATGAAAATATTCTTGCTGCATCGCATTTGAATCAGACAGTGGTTGTTTTTGTTTCTGACGTTTCACTCGTCCATGAGGTTGTGATTATGGCAATAACCACGGAAAGCGGTCATTTTATAATGGCGGCACCATTGATAAATCCCACGACGAGAGTAGTAATATCTAATGCTCCGCCTTTCATATCTCATGATAAGATCATGTCCGTGTTATGCTGTTATGGGAAAATGGTATCCAGAATGTCCATGATTCCTCTCGGTTGTTGAAACGAACGTGTAAAACATGAAATGAGTTTCCAGAGGTGGTTTATATGGTCCTTCCAGACCGTGGGGAAGATACGGGACTCAACATCTGTTTTAAAATCAATTTCGAAGAAATAAATTACCAAATCTATGCATCATCCGCTACTTTAACGTGTTTCTAGTGCGGAGCTTTCGGACATTTAAAACACTTTTGTCCCAAAGCCTCGTGCACCAGATGTGGAAAAACAGGTCGCACTAATGCAGGCTGTAAGGAGGAGATTACTGGTCCTCTACCAGTTAACATGCCCAATGAGAAAGAGGTTACCGTAACTCCACCAAGTAACGTTCCCAAAGATGAGGAAACCAGCAATTCAACTAATAACGATATCACTCTATCTCATCAAACTGTAGTCATGGATACAGAACTGAAATCGGCTCCAAGTAAACGAAGAGCTCCCGCTGACTCATCAGGAGCTGTTAAAAAGGTTGTGCTCGAGATGGAGACTTTCACTACAAACACGATCCAGGTCTCTGCTGGAATCCCTTCACACAACGTTGAACAAACAAATGAAACGTTGCCCCCGGAGAAGTGTAATGAGTCTCAAACTGCACAAACGTGTGCATTCATCACTCGCACAGATGAGGTCGACAATGTAATTAAATATGATTAATGGGTCCGTGAATGATACTCCATCGACCCAAGCATGTGAAACCGAGCAAACTGCGGCCCAAGATAGTTACACCCATTTCGTAAATTAACGTGCAAATGTGAAGCCACAGGAGTGTGGAAGCAAAGGTATAAATGTTTTTGAGGAAGGTGGTGGGCAGTGTGCTGATGTTTCGCAAACCCAACATTCGACCGAATCAGATGATGAGATGGACGTGACTGTGTTGTCACAGCCAATAGCAGATCAGCCCCAAATCCCTCCACACCTTGTTCTCTCATTTCTAAACAAAACTCAGAGTCAACGGAATGTTGTGATCATTGATCACTTTCCCGATTTGGCTCCCTTTATTCAGACTGCAAAGCACGTCCTAAAAAAAAAAACTCCGAAGAACTAAATCTAACAAAATTACAGTTTCATCGTCTCAAGAAAATTATGACAAAGGCAAAGGCTGGGTATTATCAGCATCAAACAAAAACTACTACCAAATGATGAAAACACTCACTTTCGCAACGCTTAATATAAATGGTGGTGGTGCTAACCACATCCGCCAGACTCAAGTCAATAATTTACTTTTTTTGGAAGCAAATTGATGTGATCCTCTTACAGGAAACTCACATCACTGAAGGTTGAACATGACTGGTGCAGCATTTTTTAAAGGTAAATGTTTCTTTAGTAACATGTCTTCCCCATCTGCTGGAGTTGGTTTTTTTTGTTAAAAAAAAAAACCAGGACTCGCAGATGAATCTTGCCTCTTTCAGGAGGTGATAAAGAGCCGTTTTGTTTCCCTGGAACTAGTGATTAATAATTTAAAATTTATCATTTTTTTTAAAAGTCCTTGTTTTTCCCAGTCTAGGGTAAGTATCCCTAGACTGGGAAGAAATAGAACACTTTGTGCACCCAGGGAGAATGTATATGCACCAAGTGAGATATCTGACCGAAAAACTTTCTTTTCGGTAGTGGTAAACCATTTAAAATTGTTTGATTTCAATCAGTGTATATACTTAGGGGGTGACTTTAATTGTACATTTGAGCACAAATTGGACAGAAACTCACTGGAATACATCCCGAATCCCACGGTGATTTCTCCCATTTTCTTTCCGTCACCGGTTTCCTTGATATATGGCACTTGATGCACCCAAATGACCAACAGTACACATGGTGTTGATGCACCAATGGTCATGTGTCCTTAGCGAGGCTTGACCGCTGGTACATCACTCCACGTTTAAAGGATGTTGGAGCCTCCTCAAATATTTTTCCCCTTCATCTTTTCTGACCACCACATGATCACCGTGGGCCTATCTTGTCTCCGATTCCATCGTAGAAGTGCTTATTGGTAATGTATTACTGGTCTTCTTGATGATGCCGCTTTTAAGGAAGCTTTTCGCAATCTCTGGACAGCGTCAGCCGAAAAAAAAGCCTTATTTCCCATCTAGTAATGTTTGGTGGGACAGTCTGAAAACCCATATATGGCTGTTTTGTCAACAATTTAATTCGATCAGGACTCATGAAAGTCGAACCACATTGGCCCAGTTAGAAACCCAAATTCTAAAACTGGGGAAGAAACTGGCAAAACAAGAAAATGAGACAAATTATAAATTACTCCTAGAAAAAAAGGACTCAGCTTTGAGAGTTATTGCAAGAAAAGGCTGCTGGGTCATTAGTTAGCCTCAGAATCCAGAATCTAAAACTATCGGATAGCCCTAGTAAATCCTTTTCCCACCTCGAATCCGAAACCAAGCCATCTCAGCTTATTTTTTCAGTAATGGACCCCAGTGAAAATGTGATTACAAATTCTGACGAGGTAAAAAATCCCATTCGAAAGTTCTATTCAGCACAATTTTTTTTTTTTTTTTAAAGATGTTTATCAGGATAAGATGAACCTCTTTACCTCCCATCTCCCATCACTGACTGAGACTCAGCATCTGGAGCTGGAGGTGCCGTTAACCCTCACAGAACTAGAACGAGCCCTGGGTGAAATGGACTCTGCAAAGGCACCCGGAATTGATGACATTCCTGCTGAATTTTATTTGGAATTTTGGGGCCTCATAGGTCTGGAACTCTTGATCGTAATCCAAGAATCTTTGCGATCCGGGGTCATGCCATTAAGTCTCCGCAGAGCAGTGGTTGATTTCCTTCCAAAGTCGGGTGATCTCCGACGGATGGAAAACTGGCGACCGGTCTCATTGCTGTGTACTGACTAGAAACTCTTTTCAAAAGCGATGGCAAATCGACTGCAGAAAGTCATTTGCGATCTTGTCCTACCTGATCAGACTTTCTGCATCCCCGGTCGTTCCATTTATGGTAACATTTTCTTGGTTCAGGATCTAATATGTGCTTGCCATGATCAAAATGACTTTGGGATCTTTTTTCTGAACTTGGACAAAGCTTTCGACATTGTTGATCATGTTTTCTTGTGGCGGGTCCTCGTAGCATATGGATTTGGGGTGAATTTCAGAGCATTTATAGCTTTATTGTACACTGACATATTTAGTATCATGAAGGTTAACAATGAATTGATTTCCCCAATACAGGTTCAGAGAGGGGTGTGGCCGGATTGCCCAGTTTCAGGCTTGCTCTTTGCGTTGGCAATAGAAATAGAACACTTTGTGCACTCAGGGAGAATATCTCTGGTCTAACTTGCTTTCCAAGGAGTCCTCCATTGAAGATATCTGCTTATGCTGATGATGTTTGCGTCATCATCCGGAACAACCAAGATATCACTGCACTTACAGAATCCCTGAGAACTTTTTTTTCCTGGCTTCTTCCCTAAAAGTTAATTGGAAGAAAAGTAAGGCACTGTGGGTGCCATCCCTTAACAGATACCTCCCTGTCTTGACACTTCCATCATCACTTCTGGAAAATCTAGACTGGAAGACAGAAGGTGTTGCATATCTTGATGTTTTCCTGGTTTCCACGCCTTTTGTGAAAATGAACTGGGAAGACACGAGTGAAGAAATAAGAAAAAAAATTGAACAGGTGAAGAAGAGCCCTACCACACCTATTTTTTAAGGATTGAGTCTTGGTGGCCAATAGCTTGGTTGCTGCAGCTCTATGACATAAATCTATTTAATTTGCCTGCAACCACCGGAAGAATTGCTGGGCACAATCCAGGCAAAATTGGTGGACTTTTTTGGGCCAGGCCATCACTGGCTGTGGCCAAACATAATATGCATACTTCGTCCGATGGAGGTCAAAACCTAGTTCATGTGAAGTCCTGCATCATGGTCTTTTCCTTGTCCTCCATAAAACGCCTTCTATTTGCTGAACACCTGCCAAACCACCCCTTGGCCTGTCACATTTTGCAACAGGTGGACAGATTTGGCTATGCTTTCAACTTCAACAGGGATTCGATCCAAGAGGACACATGGACTAATCATGAGGAAAATTGTACAAAAATTCATCAGTTACGACCACTATGGACTCAAAACGCTCATGTTCATCCTGATGAACCCCATTTCCCTAGACTGCTCTTTGACTGTTCTCCCAGAGATCCCCCCCCCCCCCGTTAGCACAGGGACAAATTAACTTTATACTGCCACCAGCAAGAACCTGTACAAGTCATGTTTGAAGATAATTCTCGGCATGTCACGACTAAATGGAATGTCATGTTTGAAGAGGCTACTTCCTGCCGGTCCTCTCTCCGAACCTGTATGGGAATCAATGTATTGTAAACCAATCGCCAAAAGAACGGGAGATCTCCAGTGGCACCTTGCCCTCTGGATCATCCCATGTAACACATATATCAGGAACTTTACACCAATATCCACCTGCTGCCCATTTTGCTCTGTCAACGAGGACGTATTTCATTTTTTTATTGACTGTGAAATATTTATTCCATTATTTCATTGGTTAAATTTTGTTTCTCTCAAAATGAATTTCACGTTTAAGTTTGAATCATTTATTTTGGGGTATAAAAAAGAATGCCAACATGCCAAAAAGTATGACCTGCTGTGTTTTTTTTGTAGTTATAGCAAAGCTTGCGACATATTTATCAAGAAAGGAGAAGGTAAATGGTAAACCCCTTCAACAATGCAATGTATTGTTATTTTTCAGTGTGCTTGTTTCTGTAAGGTTAAAACTTGAATTTAAATTTTCCAAAACCTCAGATATTGTTGATGATTTTGTTAGGTACGTGAAAGTGATTTGTGGTATTGCTGTATTTTTTTCTGTTTTAGTTTTCTTACATTTCAAATGAACATTTTTTTTTAATTTTCTATTTCCTGCTTTTCTCCTCTTTTAATCATTTTTAGCTCGCCTGTTCGAAGAACAGAGAGCTATAGCGATAACCCCCGGCGTGAGCGTGAGCGTGAAAATGTTAAAGTTTTTGGTGCAAGTTATTTCCTTTCTAATGTTATTATCTACCACACTATTTTTTACTTATTACAATATACAAATACATATATTGCTTTAAAATTATTTGGATCAGACTTCACTGCAATGCTTTATAAAAAATATTATTAGACTAGTTATGTAATCCCGCTGTAATCCTTTTTCTCTTCTTCATTTTCTTGGTATTTTCTGATTTGTAAATTGCACATAGATATTTTTACTTTTGCAATAAAAGGACCCTAAAAGTCAATCTCTGTCTCTGTCTCTGTCTCTGTCTCTGTCTCTGTCTCTGTCTCTGTCTCTGTCTCTCTCTCTCTCTCTCTCTCTCTCTCTGTCTCTGTCTCTGTCTCTGTCTCTGTCTCTGTCTCTGTCTCTGTCTCTGTCTCTGTCTCTGTCTCTGTCTCTGTCTCTGTCTCTCTCTCTCTCTCTCTCTCTCTCTCTCTCTCTCTCTCTCTCTCTCTCTCTCTCTCTCTCTCTCTCTCTCTCTCTCTCTCTCTCTCTCTCGCTCTATCTCTCTCTCTCTCTCTCTCTCTCTCTCTCTCTCTCTCTCTCTCTCTCTCTCTCTCTCTCTCTCTCTCTCACACACACACACACACACACACACACACACACACACACACACACACACACACACACACACACACACACACACACATTTTTCTGTTATCATTTGGATTTTTTCTCTCATACCTCAAAGCATACCATTTCCTGCCCCCTCCCACCCCCCACTGGGCCCTTGGTGCCGACGTTTGCTTGGGAACTGCACACTTTTCCATCTCACCTGCAATCCACTCTGGTGTAAGGCCTGCTGCGATTGACAATCTTCTCTCCTTCGGCTCGTGAGGTCTGCCCCTCACCAGGGACCGTGCACGCCTTTTGTCTTTCCATCATTTGCACGGTGCTGTCCAAATCCGTTAACAGGCTTCCCCTCATTGAAATGCCGCTTGGTGGGACTTTCTCTCCAACTGTCAGTCAAATTTATTCAATGTGGAAATGCAAGCATCTCCTCTTCTGTTGGAGGCAGTTACATTTTATCACACCATCGATTTGCACTCATTATTTTTATCTCCACGCTCCTTGAAAAAAATGAGGGGATATTATAATCGACTTCGTCTGTCTATCTGTCTGTCTCCGTCAGTCACTCTATCTCCTAGACCGTTGAGCAGAAACTCACCATATTTGATAGTTATGATCAATACATGGCATCAAGGTGAAGAGCAATGTCATTTTTGGCCACGTCCCCTGGGGCGAGGTCAAAATCTCAAATGTCAGAAATTCAATTACAGGCACATTTTTAAATGAAACTTTCTCTCCACAATCATCATTGGGAGATACATGAAATATGTAACGATTCTTGGGGATTTGACCCCTGGTTCATATCCCAGGGGTAGTACTTATGGTCACGGGGTCAAAATGGAAATAAAAAAATTTAACTCAAAATTTGACATTGGGTCATTCCTGGTGAACTTTTGGCTATCTTTCAACTTTGCTTGAGGAGTTTGCAATGGTTTGGCGATGGTAAAATTGAAGGTTGGCGTTGTTCTTGAGGAATGGTCATGTACCATTTTCTCACCTGAGAAGAAGTGGCTTCATGGTTGGATCGACTGTTCACGTTCCTGGCTCTTCGTCCTACCTCGTCGCCTGCTCATCTGTTTCGTCCCTCCTGCCCATGTGCCTGTTTCGTCCCTCCTGCCCATGTGCCTGTTTCGTCCCTCCTGCCCATGTGCCTGTTTCGTCGTTTAGTTTGTGGCTGCTTTGACACCATCTGCTTTTTCGCCTCCACAGTAAATAAGGCCTCACATATTTTTTGTTTCCTTTCCCGTCCGTGCTTCAGTCCGGTGTGTGTGTGGCACCTTTCGAGTTCTTTATTTCTCTTGTAAATAATTATTTATTGCGAATTATGTGTTTCCCCTTTTAGATCCTCGTGGAGGATCTCTAAGTCTTACTCACGTTGTTGTTCTTCATCTTCTTCTTGCGGACTTTTTTGTTTCACAGCCAACAGTTTTCATCGAAACTTCCTGAAACTTGGCGTATATATGTAAAACTACCCCGCGCAGACAGGAACCATCTCCGGTTTGAAAATTCCTCCTAGAAAAAAGTTATGATGTCAAAATATCTCCGCTAATGGAAATCGCCTAAAACATTATCTCAAACTAGGCAAGCTTTTTGAATCCTGTTTGCGGGAATCGAACAAGGCATTAGCAGAGATTAATTACCGCACATATGATACATCACTATGACGTCATATCAATTTTTATGATGTCATTCCTATTTTTTTTAACATTTTTTGTTTCACAACCCAGAGTTTTCATCGCATCTTCGTGAAACTTGCCACGTATATGCAGAAAGCCCACGTGCAGGCAGTAACCATCTCCGATTTTGGAAATTATTCCAAGAAAAAGAGTTGACATGATATCGCCGCAAATGGAAATCGCCTACACCATTATCTCCGAAACTAGGCAAGCTGTTTGAATTTTGTTTGCGCGAATCGAACAGGGCATTAGCACAGATAATTTATTGCAAACCTGATACATCACAATGACGTCATATTCATTTTTATGACGTCATCATTAAGAGGACGAGGATCTTAGCTCATTTGAGCTTGTTCCCCCACACCCGTCGTTCCCTGCCATCGTGATCATTTTTTCCCTGTTATTATGATGGGGAATAAACCCAGCTAAAATCAGATTATGGATCTCGTGTGCTTCTTGTGATTCCTGCACGCAAATCTGCCATTAATTGAGGCAGTCCAAGGGAGCAATAGCCAGTTCGATCCATCCGTCCAGTGGTCGGTGTTAACAGACTGCTGGACACGACAATATTTAATTTAATTAATGAATACTTCCTCATTTGTTTTCCTTTTCCTTGGTTTCCTCATGCCCAGCTCATGTGGACCCGGTTATCTGCTTTGCATTGAAATTATACATATGTATGGTTTTTCTATTAGTCCGGAGTGGAGCTGGTGGAGTGGCAGCAGGCAAGACTTCTATATCTGTATTTGATTTAGTGTGGAGTTCCTCCCTCACAGTGAGGTTAAGATCTTCACTGGAAAAGGTACAGGCATTTTTATTCTTGGCACACATTCGGGATGCTCACTGGGGTGTCAGCACATAAGAGCTTGGTGTCCCTTTTTCACCACTTTTTAGAGATTGAGTTCAGAAATGTACCCTCTCTAAAGAAGGGTTCACCGTCATTGTTGGCCATTTGGCTATTCCCACCGGGCTCTGACCGCTGGACAGGGGGTCAGCAGGGACGCTCCTGGGAAGTCTTGCCAAGAAGATAAATGACCGTGTCGGACGAAATAGCACCTGGTTTGTGTTGTTTTTATTATTATTATTCTGGTTCATATTTGATAATTATTTTTGTTGCACATCACGTTTATAAATCACCACCTGGTCGTGTGTTTACTGCTTGGATGTCTAATCTACAATTACTTCTCGAGTACGATCTTTCTATTCCTTGTTAGTATTGAGTTGGGTCGTCCGAGTCTTCAATTTCTTTTCTCCATGTGATGCTGCTCTTCTCAGTCAATGGCTCCACATTATCTTGTCGTGGAGTCTTTGAGCAAGACCTGTTCAAGATGATAATTGATTTAGTTGTGCAAAATACAAACAGTTAGGGTTTGAGGGACAACAAATCTGCAGCTCATAAAATGGCTTCCACCACATCACACAAAAGACTGTTTGATCTTTACATCACTGCAGAGCAATATCCACCGTTGTATCAGTAAAAAGTAAAAATGCCTCAATTTTCTGACAATATTTACGCTTAACCTGAGATGTTCTGTTTTGTTTTTGGAAGGGATGCTGATGAGCTGCTCAAAGCAATGCCTGAACATTTCGGAGGTTTTTCAGAGTACAATCCGAGAAGGAAACACGAGCTGCAGTCAAACTAAATGAGCAGGGCAAACGGCCTGTTTGAAAAGTGCCCGGAGCTGTGAATGTGACACTGATGGATGTTTGTCCAAAGCCCTCATGCTCAACCTCACGCAGTACCACCAAAAGGTAATTTGGAGATGATTGAATCGCAGGTTTGTCATACGTGGCTCACCTTTCGGGCCATGAGTCGTCGGTTCAACCGAGCCGCTTTAAACGAAAGGCTCCTTTTGATCGCTTCTTTCCCCCTTTTTAACAAGTCTTGAAACAATGCAAGGATTTCATTTCGTGGCAGCCTCTGATTCCTCGACTTTGAAAGGTCCACATTTTTATTGTTGAAGGAGGAAACTGAGAGGTTTTGATCGGTGTGTACGGGGATGTGGGGGGTTTTGGATGAGTCGTGCAAGTAGAAATTGCAATCGTCAATTATAATTATTTCGTACTAATTGCTTGCTGTGGTTTTATTCCTCTACATCTTCCACTACCAGCGTCATTAAAGCAAGGACGATGCATCACCGGTGCAATGAACTCCTCCGTATTGGTTGTTGTGCAGGTAAACGCACACTGGAGAAGGTTACCTTTCCCAACGTGCCACCAATTATACCATGAACATTTGATTCAACAATTAATGGTGATGTCCTCATGACATTGTGAACAATAACTTCACCAAACATTACAATTATATTCTTGTGTTATCAACTTGTATTTTTTATCATTAACTGAGCTCTTGTACAAGATAATTTTGTGAGCAGTTGCAAAAAGTAATATATACTCTTTAAAAACGAGGTTTGTCTGTGTTTCTGGGTATGATGTAAACTCAGAAACTCTTGGCCATCGAGACGGGTGTTACAGCTCTGTGAATGTGTCTCACACCTGAGAATGTCATGAAGAATCTTTTTTTTCTTCTTTATGGTCACTGCCTGCATGATGCCTACAGAACCTCCACCACCACTGCCTGCAAACGCTGCACCTCAACCACCACTGCCTGCTCCCACTGCACCTCCACCACCACCACTGCCTGCCACCGCTGCACCTCTCCAACCACTGCCTGTCCCTGCTGCACATCCATCACCATTGCCTTCCACCGCTGCACCTCGACCACCACTGCCTGCCTCCGCTGCACCGTCACCACCTCCTGCCCCCGCTGCACCATCACCACCTCCTGCCCCCGCTGCACCGTCACCAAGCCCTGCCCCCGCTGCACCGTTGCCACCCCCTGCCCCCGCTGCACCGTCACCACCCCCTGCCCCCGCTGCACCGTCACCACCACGTGACCCCGCTGCACCGTCACCACCCCCTGCCCCCGCTGCATCATCACCACCCCTGCTCCCGCTGCACCATCACCACCCTTGGCTCCCGCTGCACCGTCACCACCCCTGCCCCCGCTGCTTCATCACCACCCCTGCCCCCGCTGCACTATCACCACCCCCTGCCCCCACTGCACCGTAACCACCCCCTGCCCCCGCTGCACAATCACCACCTCCTGTCCCCACTGCACCGTCACCACTTCCTCGAACAACCGTAACCCACTATTATCTCCAAATTTCTCACATTTTGCTACTTGCTGCAAATTATCCATCCGTTCCTTCAACCTCGTAATAACCATCCTCACGTGGGCTATTTCCTCACACTTCCTACAACAGTAAGAACCCTCTGATTCCCCTATTGTTTTCGTGGCCCACATTGAGCAACTATTACATTTTATGAACTCCTCTTCCTTTCTCCTTCAGTCTCCATTTATACCCCTTTTTATCCCCATACTCCCAAGACCACAACTGACTTAAACACTAAACTTAACACGAGGCCTCCCCCTGCTTCTTTCAATAAACTAACACAAATACCCGCTAAAACTGTTATGAACACAACTACAGCTTTATAAACACAGTTCCACAGCCCCTGCCACAAATCACAATAACAAAATACACAAAACAACACACAAAAAACACTTGTTTTGTTCTGGTCGGGATTACCCTCTTGTGAATAACAGGAAGTGACCCACATTTGTTGTTGTTGTTGTTGTTGTTGTTGTTTTGGTAGTTTATTTATATTATATTTTTCTGGGGGGTGAAGGAGTAGATACACCTTGCTTTAATTTTTTGAGGGCAGAGGGGAAAGGGGGAAAACGGACGAAGCTGACAGTCCATAAGCAACAACTAAAACAAGGAAGCGAGAACGAGGCAGAAGACGGAGGGCACATACACCCAACTCTCACAGGTCGGCCCGACTGAGATTGAGAGACGAACCAAATGATTCAACACAACAGGACACGATTCGGGATCGAAAAGTTGACAAAAACACGAATAACAAAACAGAAACAAAAAACAAAACAGCAACCGAGAATACCCCCACCCTCGAACCCCCGCGACCCTGGGACCGCAACAATATATAGTACAGTAAACCCTCAAATATTGCGGGTTCCAACATCGCAGGTTTCTACCAATCACGGGCAACCTATTGTGTTCTGATTTCGTTAACACATGATAATTTCAGCCAATCGTGGTTTTCCACCTAAGATGAGTCATTGTTTGCTTCTACGTGTGTGATTACCTCCCATTTCGAACCTTCCCTTGTTTGTGGCGCACCGTTCATTGTCGTAATCAGACCAGCATGCTGGAATGAAGCTAAGTTTAATAATGAATCATCATCGAACGGGAAATGACACGCAGAGGTCCTGTAATACTGTATCTACAAAATCTAGTAGACACACAACAGTTAATAGTGGTGCCGAAACTGTGTCCACATGTGCAATTACCTTCCATTATGAGCCTTTCCTTGAAAAATTTATTTCTAGCGCACCGTTAATTGGAGTAATCAGCCCAGCATATGGGAACAAAGCTAAATTTGGTTTTTTTTTCCTCGATTGTTTACACACATTTCCTGAAGCTATACCTCATTTCTCAAAATTATATCCACAAAACAGTCAATCGTTTCTGCAAAACTTCAGAAATCTCTGTTAAAATGTAACACTGCATTCAAGACCCTAATTTACCCCCTTCAAAATGACATTATGCATCCAAATCATTCCCACAAGCCATCAAACGAATCGAGCTTACTGAACACCATTTCCACACTGGTGTCGTAAACGAAAGGTACTGTTTTGAAAATATTTAGGTATCGGTATGCTTTTGCTCTTTCTGTGTTGTAATGTATAACTTACGTACAGTAGCTCGTTGTTCCAAATTGTTGGAGGATATAGGCCTACTCAAATGTAAAAAGAACACACAAACACAGTGAGATTGTTTTTGTTGTTTTTATTTTATTTTTTTCCAAATTACAGTACTGAAGGAAGGAGGTGACGTAAAACACAAAGTAACAGGAGAAAAATCCTTTTCAGGACTGGCAAATGAGTAAAAAAAAAACCGAAACAAATGCGAAACTTCAATTATCCAAAGAAAAAATACTAAAGCTAAAGAAAAGAAAGCTGGAGAAAACAAACATGTTCTCTCTGGTCAAGCAGCGGGGAAATATTTTCTGGCATGATGCATCCACCCCCGGCATTGTTGCCGCTATATCTCCAGATGCCTCCTCCATTGCTTGGAGCTGGGCACACAGTCGTGGGGGGAGGGGGGGGCGATCATGCACCTTCTACCGCTATGCTGAGAAAAAACTCCTCCATTGGGTTTTTTTTTTAATCAAACTCCTCTATTGGGTTTTTATAAAACTCCTCTATTGGGTTTTTATAAAACTCCTCCTTTGGGTTTTTATATAACTCCTCCTTTGGGTTTTTACATAACTCCTCTATTGGGTTTTTATAACTCAGGTCAGGTTAGGTATGGGAGCATGTGCCAGAACAGCGCGTCGCTGCGTCCACTTTCCGCCGGTACTCCAGGGGCCTCCGTCTGGCCATCCCCCAGGCAGATGCCAGGCCCATCCCCATCTCCTTGAGATGATGGTCAACCTGTTGCAACCATGAGGCACGTGGTCGACCCACTGGCCTCCTCTACTCATGAGACTTCCTCGCTGAGAGAATCTGGTGAGCAGGATCAGCGTCAGGAAAACGAGCCACATGTCCATACAGCCGCAACTGACGCTCACGGACTATGCAGGTAACAAATCTCATCCGAGTCTCTCTCAGCAACCGCTCATTGGACACAAAATCCGACCAGCGATAGCCAAGGATTCTCCGAAGAGACCTGGTACCAAAGGAATTAAGTCTCCGTCTCAGATCCTTGGTCAGAGTCCAAGTCTCGCACCCATAGAGCAAGACTGGAAGTACCAAGGACCTGAAGACTCGGACTTTCGTCCTCCCGCACAGGTACCGGCAGCGCCACACCCCATGATCCAGTGAATCCATGACTCCCCAGGCCCGACCCAGACGTCTCTTGATCTCTGACTCGCAGCCAGCAGAGACATGAATATCACTGTCAAGGTAAGTGAATCTCTCCACGACCTCAACATCCTCACCACAAACAGACACAGACAGGACAGCAGCATCCAAGATGTCACCGAAAGCCTGGATCTTAGTTTTGACCCAAGAAACCCGTAATCCCATCGGCTCCGACTCCTCATTCAGCACCTCGAGGGCCCCCAAGAGGATGTCTAAAGTCTCCGCAAAGATGACTGCATCATCTGCAAAATCAAGGTCCGAGATCTTGATATTCCCAAACGATGCACCGCAACTTGATCTCTCCGACATCCTCCCTAAAATCCAGTCCATACAAGTGCTGAAAAGTGTGGGGGCAAGTACACATCCCTGACGAACTCCAGTAACAACTGGAAATAAGTCAGAGGTGGTACCACCACACTTCACAGCACTCTCAGTACCAGAGTAGCGTTCAGACATCAGATCGATCAGTTTTGGTGGCACCCCACGAAGACCAAGCATCCTCCAGAGGACATCCCGATTCACTGAATCGAACGCTTTACAGAGATCAACATAGGCTGCAAGCAGCCCCTGCCGAAACTCTCGTCTGCGTTCGGTGAGGACACGAAGTGCAAGGATACGGTCAATCGTTGACCTCTTTGGTGTAAAGCCTGACTGCTCTGGACGCTGGTGCTCAAGCAGATGGTGGCGAACCCTATCGAGAATTATCCGAGCAAAGACCTTGCCCGGCACTGAGAGCAGCGTCACCCCTCGGTAGTTGTTGCAGTCTTGGCGATCACCCTTCCCTTTCCAGAGAGGGACAACAAGGCCCCTCTTCCAATCAGTTGGGATGATGCCTGTGTTCCAGGCAGAGCACAAAACTGCATGCAACGACACGAGTGCAGCATTTCCACCAGCCTTGAGAAGTTCGGCATGGATGCCACAGATCCCTGGAGCTTTGCCCTGTTTCAACTGGTTCACCGCAGCCCGTGTTTCCACAAGCGAAGGTGGACCACAGTTGATTTGAGGGTCAGCAACAGGGATTGTAACACCCTTGACGTCCAACTCGACAGCTGGGGGATCAGCCTGGTACAACCGCCCAAAGTAACCGGCCCAGCGGGCCTTCACTTCAGACTCCTCTGTCAAGTGTCCACCGCTCTCTGCTCGAACTGCAGTGCTCCGAGGGATGGGCTTGGATGAACGTAATGCGTGAATTCCCCTGTAAGCGGGACGAGAATCCCCTGTCCACAGGTGATGCTCTACCCCCTCACAGATTCCTCGCACATAGGCCTCCTTGTCCACCCTCAGTGCACGTACAGTTTTACGCCTCAGCTCCCTGAACAGCTCAGCTCTGCCATTCAGCCTGGCCCTGCGACTCTGGTCAATGGTATCCAGTGTCCCTTGAGAGACAAAATTCTTCTTTGCCCTGCGGTGAGCTCCAAGGCATCCACCGACAACATCAAGGACGGTGGTCTTGAAGGCGTTCCACAACTCTTCAGGACCCCCCAAAGCACCCAGACCCCCCAATGTCCAGTCAGCCTGTTCGCAAACTCCTCAGCTACTCTCTCATCCCTGAGCTTGGCAACATCCAGCCTCGGCTGGGATGGTACCATTCTCCAGGATTTAAGGTGCAGCTTTAGAGTTGCTACAACAAGCCTGTGGTCAGTATTGAGGAACTGAGCACTCCGGTAGACCCTGCAGTTCTGGATCATCCTCCAACGACCGTCAATGAGGACATAGTCAATCTCCTTTGCCACACCGCCAGCGTTGGAATACCAAGTCCAGCGATGAGCTTGCGGGTGCTGAAACCATGAACCAGCCACCCTAAGTCCATGACTTCTTGCAAAGTCAAGGAACTTAGTGCTATTCTGGTTCATAGTTCCTGACCCATGGGGACCAACACACACCTCATAACCATCCCTATCAGTTCCAGTCGATGCATTGAAATCCCCCAAGACTAGAAGTGTGTCTCGTCTGGGGCACTGATCAACCACAGACTCGAGTGTGGCGTAGAATGCATCCTTCACGGTGAGATCACTCGCCTCAGTCGGAGCATAAACAGAGACCAGGGAAATGACACCTAAGGAGTGACGAATCCTTAATCTCATAATACGCTCGTTGACCGGTGTTACCTCAATTATCATTGGGGTCAGCTTATTGGACACAGCTACAGCAACTCCTTGGGTATGGTAACCATCAGAGCGACCAGACCAATAGTAGGTGTAACCACCCACCATTATCTCTCCGCGATCCGGTCTCCGAACCTCAGAGAGAGCTGCAATCCCGATGTCCAAACGCTTGAGCTCAGATGATAACAGAGACAGGTGATCATCCTCTCTTAGGGATAGGACATTCCAGGCACCCACCCGAAGGGACCGCCTCAGGTTAACCCAAGGAGACCGCTGTCTGGTGGACGACACCTCAGCACCACTCCGACACACTCTCCCGCAATCTGACCCAGGGATGTTACCCCGTGGTTTCCCTCCTATCATCAAAGATTGGGGGTCCCGAAGGCTTTGCCCCAATCCCGTCATCCGGTGAGCTGCCCTGCGAAGGGAAGCTGCACAGGAGGTATTCCCACGGAGTGGGTTTTCAGATTTTTTTGCGTTTTTGCGTTTTGCGGAATGAAGGGTTTTACGGTGGCCGGAGTGCAAATCCTGCCACCAACCTCCTAATAAGAAGTAACCCAACTGCAGGAGGACGTCCGCAGACACAGTTGGGCACTAGATATGGATGGCTGTTGGCTCACAAGGAGCTCCTCCGCCCTTTGAAAGGTTTTGTTTTTAATCCTGCTGGTTGTCCATATCCAAACACCCTCCTCACCAGAAAACCTGGTGGGGGAGACGGTTTAGTCGCGACAACCCGACCATGGAACAGGTTAGTACAGGTTTACATGGTACCTGTAGCAGGTCACAGATCGAACCTGACCTGACATTATAACTCCTCGATTGGGTATTTATATAACTCCTCGATTGGTTTTTTTATAAAACTCCTCTATTGGGTTTTTATATAACTCCTCGATTGGGTTTTTATAAAACTCCTCGATTGGGTTTTTATAAAACTCCTCGATTGGGTTTTTATAAAACTCCTCGATTGGGTTTTTATAACTCCTCTATTGGGTTTTTATATAACTCCTCCTTTCGGTTTTTATAAAACTCCCCTATTGGGTTTTTATAAGACTCCTCTATTGGGTTTTTATAAAACTCCTCGATTGGGTTTTTATAAAACTCCTCGATTGGGTTTTTATAACTCCTCTATTGGGTTTTTATATAACTCCTCCTTTCGGTTTTTATAAAACTCCCCTATTGGGTTTTTATAAGACTCCTCTATTGGGTTTTTATAAAACTCCTCTATTGGGTTTTTATAAGACTCCTCTATTGGGTTTTTTAAAACTCCTCTATTGGGTTTTTATATAACTCCTCTATTGGGCTTTTATATAACTCCTCGATTGGGTTTTTATATAACTCCTCCATTGGGTTTTTATAAAACTCCTCTATTGGGTTTTTATAAAACTCCTCGATTGGGTTTTTATAAAACTCCTCGATTGGGTTTTTATAAAACTCCTCGATTGGGTTTTTATAAAACTCCTCGATTGGGTTTTTATAACTCCTCTATTGGGTTTTTATATAACTCCTCCTTTCGGTTTTTATAAAACTCCCCTATTGGGTTTTTATAAGACTCCTCTATTGGGTTTTTATAAAACTCCTCTATTGGGTTTTTATAAGACTCCTCTATTGGGTTTTTATAAAACTCCTCTATTGGGTTTTTATAAGACTCCTCTATTGGGTTTTTTAAAACTCCTCTATTGGGTTTTTATATAACTCCTCTATTGGGTTTTTATATAACTCCTCCATTGGGTTTTTATAAAACTCCTCGATTGGGTTTTTATAAAACTCCTCGATTGGGTTTTTATAAAACTCCTCGATTGGGTTTTTATAAAACTCCTCGATTGGGTTTTTATAACTCCTCTATTGGGTTTTTATATAACTCCTCCTTTCGGTTTTTATAAAACTCCCCTATTGGGTTTTTATAAGACTCCTCTATTGGGTTTTTATAAAACTCCTCTATTGGGTTTTTATAAGACTCCTCTATTGGGTTTTTTAAAACTCCTCTATTGGGTTTTTATATAACTCCTCTATTGGGTTTTTATATAACTCCTCGATTGGGTTTTTATATAACTCCTCCATTGGGTTTTTATAAAACTCCTCTATTGGGTTTTTATAAAACTCCTCTGTTAGTTTTTTATAAAACTCCTCTATTGGGTATGTATATAACTCTATAAATAAACTCCTCCATTGGGTATGACACAGGAAATAACAGTGGAGTTGAGAGTAGATTTCTCCAATTTTACTTACCTATTCTCATTTCTGAATGTCCAGATGATGGAGGCAACAGTGAAGCGGTTCAAATTCGGCTGAACTCTCTGCCCGGCCTCCCTCAGGGTCAAACCACTTGGTCAACCATTGTCGACCCGATCTTGTCTGAGATATTTGCCCTCCTTCTCCTTCTCCTTCTCCTTCTCCTTCTCCTTCTCCTTCTCCTTCTCCTTCTCCTTCTCCTTCTCCTTCTCCTTCTCCTTCTCCTTCTCCTTCTCCTTCTCCTTCTCCTTCTCTCTCTCTCTCTCTCTCTCTCTCTCTCTCTCTCTCTCTCTCTCTCTCTCTCTCTCTCTCTCTCTCTCTCTCTCTCTCTCTCTCTCTCTCTCTCTCTCTCGCCCCTGTCTCTCTCTCTCTCTCTCTCTCTCTCTCTCTCTCTCTCTCTCTCTCTCTCTCTCTCTCTCTCTCTCTCTCTCTCTCTCTCTCTCTCTCTCTCTCTCTCTCTCTCTCTCTCTCTCTCTCTCTCTCTCTCTCTCTCTCTCTCTCTCTCTCTCTCTCTCTCTCTCTTCTCTCTTCTCTCTCTCTCTCTCTCTCTCTCTCTCTCTCTCTCTCTCTCTCTCTCTCTCTCTCTCTCTCTCTCTCTCTCTCTCTTCTCTCTCTTCTCTCTCTTCTCTCTCTTCTCTCTCTTCTCTCTCTTCTCTCTCTTCTCTCTCTCTCTCTCTCTCTCTCTCTCTCTCTTCTCTCTCTTCTCTCTCTCTCTCTCTCTCTCTCTCTCTCTCTCTCTCTCTCTCTCTCTCTCTCTCTCTCTCTCTCTCTCTCTCTCTCTCTCTCTCTCTCTCTCTCTCTCTCTTCTCTCTCTTCTCTCTCTTCTCTCTCTTCTCTCTCTTCTCTCTCTCTCTCTCTCTCTCTCTCTCTCTCTCTCTCTCTCTCTTCTCTCTCTTCTCTCTCTCTCTCTCTCTCTCTCTCTCTCTCTCTCTCTCTCTCTCTCTCTCTCTCTCTCTCTCTCTCTCTCTCTCTCTCTCTCTCTCTCTCTCTCTCTCTCTTCTCTCTCTTCTCTCTCTCTCTCTCTCTCTCTCTCTCTCTCTCTCTCTCTCTCTCTCTCTCTCTCTCTCTCTCTCTCTCTCTCTCTCTCTCTCTCTCTCTCTCTCTCTCTCTCTCTCTCTCTCTCTCTCTCTCTCTCTCTCTCTCTCTCTCTCTCTCTCTCTCTCTCTCTCTCTCTCTCTCTCTCTCTCTCTCTCTCTCTCTCTCTCTCTCTCTCTCTCTCTCTCTCTCTCTCTCTCTCTCTCTCTCTCTCTCTCTCTCTCTCTCTCTCTCTCTCTCTCTCTCTCTCTCTCTCTCTCTCTCTCTCTCTCTCTCTCTCTCTCTCTCTCTCTCTCTCTCTCTCTCTCTCTCTCTCTCTCTCTCTCTCTCTCTCTCTCTCTCTCTCTCTCTCTCTCTCTCTCTCTCTCTCTCGCCCCTGTCTCTCTCTCTCTCTCTCTCTCTCTCTCTCTCTCTCTCTCTCTCTCTCTCTCTCTCTCTCTCTCTCTCTCTCTCTCTCTCTCTCTCTCTCTCTCTCTCTCTCTCTCTCTCTCTCTCTCTCTCTCTCTCTCTCTCTCTCTCTCTCTCTCTCTCTCTCTCTCTCTCTCTCTCTCTCTCTCTCTCTCTCTCTCTCTCTCTCTCTCTCTCTCTCTCTCTCTCTCTCTCTCTCTCTCTCTCTCTCTCTCTCTCTCTCTCTCTCTCTCTCTCTCTCTCACAACCCTTTTGCTACAATGTTGTCAGTCATTGTTCTCCAACAGTGGAGAGCTCACCTGTAGCTCTTTTTATTTGTGTTAAAGCTCTAATTGCCGATTGAATAATTAAAGCAACTGGTGTTTCACCTGTGAGGACCGAGTGTGTTCAATTAATAATTGAAGTTTCTTATTTTGAATGCCAGTGTTTTCCATGTGAACACAAGAGATTTCCCTTATGACGATTGTGCCGAATGAGGAGAATTGTGTGAAGTGTTTTGGAAAATAGTTAAATGAGACTGAAATTTGTGTGCAAACAAGAAAAATGTGATCATAGTTTGGAAGAAATTGTCTTTCTTTTTGCAGGTGAACTGAACGTTTTCCTCATTGGGTTCATAGTACCAGTTCCAGTGTTTAAACAATCAAGAAAAAACTGTAAAATCATCATCAAGCAGAAAATAACACAAGGATATCCTGTAATACTCGATAAACAAGATCTAGTAGACACACAACAGTAAACAATAATGGCGCGTAAACGTAAAATAATGGACAAACTTAATTCTGCCAAAAGGCAGAGAAAGGTTATGACATTGTGCAAAGAAATTGAGTTGTTCGATACGTCGTCAAGAAGTGAAAGTGTGGCATCTGTGGGCCGCCATTATGGCATCAATGAATGAACTATGTGTAAACGTGAGTCAAATATCCGTGCCAGGGTTCCTGATAGCAAAGTGCAAAAGACTCGTTCCATTCCCGTGATCCTCATGCTGAAAGGATGGAAAAAGCATTGAATGTTTGGATCGAGGACCAAACAGAAAAAATATGCCTTTGAGAAGGCCAATGTATGGGATAGCCTGTTGTGGATTTACTTGGACTTTGAGTGGAACAGTGTGTGGGAGAAACCGTTGTGGATTTACTCGGACTTTGAGTGGAACAGTGTGTGGGATAAACCGTTGTGGATTTACTCGGACTTTGAGTGGAACAGTGTGTGGGATAAACCGTTGTGGATTTACTCAGACTTTGAGTGGAACAGTGTACTAGAGAAATCGTTATGGATTTACTCGGACTTTGATGTAACAGTGTACTGGAGAAACTGTTGTGGGTTTACTCTGACTTTGAGTGGAACAGTGTGTTGGATAAACCATTGTGGATTTACCAACGTTTCCACGAGGCATCCGGGGCCGAAGGCTCCAGTTCAACCATGGCTCGTGGAACGAATCGGGGCAAAGAGATTTGTGTCGGAGCAGGTTTTTATCGCCAAAGATACGGGATTGTTTTGGAAGAGGATGCCATCTCATACCTTTCTGTCCATGCAGAGAAGATCTGCTCTGGGTCACAGTGGTGATGGATCGTTTTACCCTTCTTCTATGTGGCGATGCAGCATGTGACTTCGTCGTACTCCTGATTATCCAACAGCCATCACAAGTTCTACATCCGCATCTTTCTAACCTCCCCCCTCCCCCCTCTAGCAGTATCATCATCATCATCATCCTGAGCTACATCTTGTGGTTTCTGTTTTCAGCAGAGGAGAGCATGAACACTACGTAATATGCTTACCCTCACCTGCCTCGCTATTTTGGAATTAATTTAAAAGGTAAGTCTTGTGTTTTTATTCACTGTATTTATTTATTGTATTTACATGTTTATCTCAATGTGCACATTATATATATATATATATATATATATATATATATATATATATATATATATATATATATATATATATATATATATATATTTATATCAATAGTAATGTGTTTATTTCTGGCTGCCGTCGATCTTCTTCGATATTTTCTTGAAGTTCAGGAACCGAACCCCCACTTTCCCATTGTCCCTTGGTTTCCATGATCGTGGTTTTAACGATCGCGGCATTTTCCAGGAACCTAACCCCCGCGGTATTGGAGGGTTTACTGTATCCTGATACTTTATGTTATCTGTATGGCTGACTTGATAGCCATTAGGTATGCACATTCATCTCTCAGCTGTCGAGCCTGGATTTGAATCTCCACCCAGCTATAAATTGTCATCCTGGTGTTTCCCAGACCGAGCAAGGGATCAGAGTGTGTGTCGTCCATCCATGTTAAACCGGGAGTCCCATCTGCTCACATTAGTTGGTGGATGTTAACGATCCCACAGTCTCTTTCACAAAGGGTAGGCAAGCTATCGCCAGCACCCTGAACCAAATAGTCTTCCTGCCCTGAATGACTACCCTAACTGACATCTCCTACCCTGACTGGAAGACCATGGCAAAACACTCAGCAATACCGGTGCTAAGAAACTGTTTTGACAGCGTTAACACACTATGAAGAATCAGCAGTGTGGGTTCCCAAATGATTCTTAGATGTTGAAAATCCAACTTTGGTGGAAAGTTTCCTTGAAGAATGATATTGCGTAAATTGTGGTTGCATGCGGTATGGCATTGCTCTACACTACAATCAATTTAGGCTTCTACACATCTGGCTGCAAGGGATGAGCGATGAGAGAAAAGAGCAATGGATGATTTGTTGCAAATGATTTAACTAGCTATTAGAAAGCCTTTATAATAAGGGTACATCATCTTGATGACCACACAACACATTGATGGGTTCCATAACCGTGAATCACAAGAAGTTCAACATTGTGCACAGTGAGGAGCATTAGTTAGCATCAGTGAACATCATTTTTCTTGTGCCGTTAACATTTGACCCTGGACAATCAAATCCGCTGTCGGTCTATTTCAACAAACCTGCTAAATGAAACTATTACAATCCATTACACACAGTGGGTGTGCCCTGCCAGCTGTCATGACCTTTACTGCCTATGTTTTTGTACACAGCATAGGAGGGGGTTACTAGATGAACCAAAAATATGACAATGAAAGAGATTGAAGGTACATAGTCGGGAAAAGGTAAGGTCTGTAGGTATAAATACAGATACAAAATGTATGCATGATGTATATAGGGGTGCATCTTTAACTAGGACTGCTTTAAAGTCACTGAGTGTGTGGAACAGCGATGTGTTGTCCTGAGGAGCCCCCCAAAAGGGTGAAACTAGTCGGTGGCTTTGCTTTTCATCTGTTTCGTGACAAACACTTGATTTTGGCATCTTTGCACCGCGAGATGCCCTTCTGGGGCTGCAGTCGTGGCGTCGTTATGATAGTATCGGCACGGCGATTGTCCAGATCGGAGAACTTCATCAATCATCTTCATTGAACTCCCGATTGCAAAAGATAATGGTGGTGCCTCCTGGTTGTGATTGGTGTGGCGTAAGACAATGTGTCCGTGTGGCAGATGGTACCTGGTCCCAGATCGTGCAGCAATAGCCGTAATGGGACTCGACCTGGCATCCTCACCGATCATAGTTTGGGGTGCATCATGTGTGTGTGTGTGTGTGTGTGGGTGTGTGTGTGTGTGTGTGTGTGTGTGTGTGTGTGTGTGTGTGTGTGTGTGTGTGTGTGTGTGTGTGTGTGTGTGTGTGTGTGTGTGTGTGTGTGTGTGTGTGTGTGTGTGTGTGTGTGTGTGTGTGGGGTGTGCACGCACGTATGTATATTTTGGTTATTCCAATATGATAGTCAAACTTTTGGGTAACTTTTATATTTCGTCACATTATCAGTGATAACAGTCATATGTGTTTGTTGTTGTCAATTAACAGCCTTTATATAATCGTGGAACAAACTGCTAAAGTTAATAACAAGAACGATGTGATTTTATAATTTCAATCAATACTTTGTGTGTCCTCCCTTTTCCTTCTTGAGTGCCATCACTCTTTTACCCATGCTTCCTGTATATGACTGAAGCATTCTAACGAAACAGGAATATTGTGCCAAATTGCCTTCAATACATTTCACAGCTCAGTGAGGTTAGTTGATTCCTCTTGTGAAGCCTCCACCTGTTGGATAGGAGAAGGCTTATTGCTGGTGTGGGGTTTGTTTCTACAATCACCACTCCAAATTTTTAATGGTACCACAATTCACAAAGTTTATTGGACTCCCCTAAGAGTACTAAACCACCAGTTAGAAAATTATATATATATATATATATATATATATATATATATATATGTATATATATATGTATATATATATATATATATATGTATATATATATGTATATATATATATATATATATATGTATATATATATGTATATATATATATATATATATGTATATATATATGTATATATATATATATATATATATATATATATATATATATATATATATATATATATATATATATATATTCTTCCTTCACTCCCAATGTCCGAGCTGTATCTCGGAGTCCTCTGGGGCTTTCGGAATAAAAATTTGTATCGATAACTTCAAGAGAAAGTATTTGTTACATCTTTTTCTGATTGACCTAATTTTTAAGGTCATGGCCCAATTCTAGACATTTTAACATTTTTTTTACCAAAACTCAACTAAAGCCTGTCCAATCAGAACAAATTTGCCCTCCCTAGATAGCCGAGAGCAAGTAGCCTGGTGTTGGCGCAGTGGTTTGGGCAGCGGCTTGGGATCCAAGAGGTCCTGAGTTCAAGCCCCGTTGGGCCACTGAATTAATACACCAGGGGGTTGACTCAGCCTGTCATCGACCTTCTGAGGTCGGCGAAATGAGTACCAGTATACTGGGCCGGTGTATACCCCGGTTAAAATAGGTGTACCATATCCCTGTGTCGTAAGAGGCGACCAGGGTTGCGTCAGGAAGGGCATCCGGCGTAAAACTTGTGCCAAATCACTATGCAGATCATACGGATGATCCGCTGTGGCGACCCCTAACGGGAGCAGCCGAAAGAAGAAGAAGAAGATAGCCGAGAGCAAGACACATTTGTGCTTATTTTTCATCACGAGAAGCACCCGCTTCCTTCAGGAGCAGCCAGGGTGGTTATTTTATTTTCTTAATTCAAACAAGCAATTCAAAATCTCTCTCCGAAGTACCTCTCAAAGCATAATTAAAAACACCTTACTGCGCTGGGAAACATGGGGACAGGAATACTGTGGTAAAGGGTTGGGACTTGTAATGTCATCTACCATCAGAAGTGGTGCTACATGACACACATTTACTTGAAGAATTTGAATCAAACCCCCTCACCCCCTCCCCCAAGACCACCAGCAAAGATAAAAACACCCCTATACACTAATTGGAGTCATGCTTATCCTATGTGACAAGTCTGGATGTAATCGGCCCAGAACTGTAGGAGGAGTTGCGTGACAAACACGGACACACACATGCACACAAACACCAGTCCATGAATTATGGTGAGGATACCTGAGTTAAAGGTCATGGTCAAATGACGTTCTGAAGAAACAACACGTTTTTTGGCATAGCTCAATTTTTCCAATGCGTAATCTCAAAGACCGCTTGGCCTTCCAAGATGTTTTCGCATCATAATCGTGTACCTGCACTGAACTTGTGCACCTGATATTTGGGTCGTGTCCTTGACTCACTCCGATTCAGATTATGACCCAATTAACAAAAATACGTTTTTGATCATAACTTGAATAATTCTCCTCCAATTTTCATGATGTTGAGTTTTTTTGGATAGAATGTATATGTGGACACATTTTTGGATCGCGGGCGCCAGCAGTGACCACTATTTTCGTTGTGTCTGTGTGTCTGTCTGTCTGTCCGTCTGTTTGTGACTCTCTCCAGATCATAGCTCCGTTTTGATGCGATCTTGATGAAACTTGGACACAAGCTAGATATCATGGTCTAGTTGTGTCTTTTTGTATGAGGGGTGTCCCACGCCCCTTGGGGGCGGAGCCATACCCACTTGAACGTTTTTCACTTTTGCCCTTGCACAATTTCATGGCTGGGCAGCGTGGCTCACTTGGCAGGGATTTCCCTCCTGCCAGACTCTAACTACGGCACCCCCGGGCCCTGATGCTGTCTCCGAGCCTATCTGCTCCCTATGAACGTGGGGGGGGGGGGGTTGCCCTTCCTGGCATTGCCCCCCTTCCATGCCCACGTGGCATTTTGGCTCTATGGGTCCCGTTCCATGGGTCGCCTTTGCCCACTACACTATCCCGGTCCCTTGGACCCTTGGACCCTTGGACCCTTGGACCCTTGGACCCTTGGACCCTTGGTCTACTCTGGCCGACTAGTCCTGTGCCCGGGGTGCCCTCTACTCAATACCCACCTTTCAACAGGCACGCTCCCAGCCGGTCCATGGACTCCTGCACCCTTCAAAAGGTATCGAGCCTTCTTCCCAGACCAACAACAAAACGTCCTCCTTTTGGTAAATTTGACTAACCCACGAACTAACATTACGCTGACCCCGGGGTCACTTGGGGTGGATTCACTCCTCCCCCCACTCATTCATTCGCACCATGCATTCCACATTTGCTCCAGTCACACACTCGGGCCCGCTGACCCTAACAAATCCTCCTTCAGTGGAGGAGTCGTGAATCGGAACGCGCTGTAAAGCGCTAGTTCAGTAGAGGAGTCGTGATTGGGAACGCGCTACAAAGCGCTAGTTCAGTGGCAGGGTGGTTGGTTTGTCGGATCTAAAGATTTAAAGACCTGACTATAAAATAACTTTGCAGCGCACGTACATTTAATCACCCATTATACAAGGGGACGGGACCCTAACTACAAACACATACTTACCGATATAACTGATCTTTGGGACCTGAATGTTGAGTGCTCATGGATTCCAGATTCGTAACAATATATCTCTTCATGACATACTGTTTGAACGTCAGTTGCACCGTGACTACGTGTATTAATTATGTTTGATTGGAACATACGTTTTAATCCTTTTGACCCTTTAGACTGCTGAGACCCCTTAGACCTTTGAAGATCTTTTAAGACCCTTTTGATACCGTTAGACATTTACATCATTTTGACCCCTTATACCCTCTCGACTCCTCCATACCTTTAGACTCCTTGACACCCCGAATACCCCTTAAGACCTGAAGACTGTTTTGAACGTTAAGATCCCCAAAACCCCAAAGACCGCCAAGACCCCGAAGACCCCTAAAACCACACAACCAATTAGGATCTCTAAAATATCCTGAAGACCCCCCACAATCCCCTAAACCCAGAATACACTTTAGACCCCCTAAGATCCTTCAGACTCTTAAGACCCCTGTAGACCCTTTTTACTATGAAGACCCTTTCAACATGTTAGACACCTTTAGACCCCTTCACCCTTTAGCTCTTTTATACCCTTTAGACCTCTTGAACCTTTTGACCCCTCGAAGCTTTGGACCCCTTGAACTTTTGGACCCCACAGACCCTTTAGATATTTACACCCCATTACTTCTCTTGACTCAATTTAGTCTGCTTTGACCCCGTACACCCTTCAGACATGGTAGGCAGTTTGGACCATTGGCCATTTGAAGCTTAAGACCACTTATACCTTTTTAGAGCATTTTTACATTCTTGAGAGATTCAACCCTTTCAACTCTGTTGACCCTAACTACGATTGGAACGTGCCTTTTAGACCAGGGGTCACAAACACATCGATCGTGAGCGACTGGTTTGGCATTTCTAACAGATATGACAAAACTTTAATGCCCTGAACTGTGGATTGCAAGTGAAACAGGAGACAATTGCCGACATGATTAGTGCAGTGAAAGCTTTCATGTCGAAACGTAACCTTCTGATGCAAGTCCATAAAAGGAGAATGCAACATTTTCCTTCCATGCTCCAAACGCTGGCAGAAAATGAGGTTGCTTTCGGAATTGTAGACATTGACAAGTATAGTGATTTCTTGATGAGGCTTACCAAGCGTTCAACGACAGAGTTCATGATTTTGACAAGATGGAGCCCTGTGTCATGTTCACTTCAAACCCCTTTATGGAAGTTGATGTTTGTGACATTTCTGAACAAATCGGTGTGCTGTTTGAGCTTGATTGCGTCCCTTTATCAGTCTTAAAAATGGCATTCAGTTGAAATCAAGGCAATCTGCCACAAATTTCTGGAGTCTCGTGGATACTGAAAAGTACAGTAACATCCGCAAAGTAGCAATGAAAGTGACTTCCCTATTTGGCTCAACCTATCTTTGCGAATCCACCTTTTCTGACATGAACTGCATTAAATTTAAATTTTGAATCCGTCTGACAGATGAGCATCTGAAGGACTCCATCACAGTTGCCCTCTCAGGATACACATCATGTCGTGCACTACCCGTGGACAGCATACAGTGTCGAGGTTCACACTGAAGTAAAGGTAACGATCAATTTTCCTTCACTTTAAATATGTATTTTTGTCATTGAACTGCAATAACTAAATTTGTACCATTAGTTATTCAAATACTGTCGGACCCTGCCATTCGTGGATTTGCTATTCGCGAACCCCGCATATTCGCGGTATATAAAACGCGACCTGCTTCGATATTCGCGGTTTTTCGTCGGCGTATTCGTGTTTGTTTGCGGGTGTATTCGCAATTTTTCAGAGGATTTTTGATTTCCCTTCATTAATTATGAACCACCTGGAACCTATCCCCCTCTTTTCCATTGAAACAATGCCCCGACATTCCTGGATTTGACATTCGCGACATCTTTCAGAAGCGTATCCCCCATGAATAGCGGGGTCTGAAAGTACCAGTATCCTCAATTTATGTTTTCCAAGCTCTTGAAATATTTCATTAATCAAAAGTAGCTCGCAATGGAGAAAAAATAAAGGTTAGTGACCCCTTGCTTTAGACTTTAGAGCATCAGACCATCGAGAACCTTTTCAGCGCACACCACACAAACATCTATTAATAGCAGTGGTTCTTAACCTTTTAACCACCACACACCCTCCAGTAGTTGGTCCTTGCCTCCACGCCCCCCCCCCCTCACATCGTCAACCAAATGATTAAAAATCCCTCCTGAATTAAAAGGAAAAAACTGAACAAAAATGCGTGTTTTTAATCTTTTTATTGAATAAAGAATTTTGCATAAGCAACACTCATACACACAGCATATTTAATGAGATACTTGACATTGCTTCTAAGTTACCAGATGTTGAATGTGTGGTCGAATGCCAGAGAGAGCACAACGCAAGTCCCCTTCAACGTTCAGCTCGTTTCTGTACTTGGTCTTGACAGCAACGTGCGTGGAAAATGCAGCTTCACAAAGATACGTTGATCCAAACATTGTCAGAATCCGAAGAGCTTGATGTGAGATCAAAGGGTAAACAGGAAGGTACGTGACCCAGAACGTCTCCAGATCCAGTTTTTTGAAGTCTTCTTCAGCCATGGAGTTGAACTTTAACTCAAGAAACTCCTCTTGCACTTCATCTGAAATATCAGCTACTTCACATTGAAATTGGTTCCTAATGAATTTCCAGGCCTCGCGCTTCTCATCTATATCCGGAAAGTATCTGATGAATTCTGCTTTCAATTCAGTCAGATGAGTAATTATTTGTTTCTTTAACTCAGAATCAAGGTAACTGTGAATGAGAGCAGAATCCAAGTTAGTAAAACTGACTGTATGTACATCCTGAATTCGGCATTTCCAGAGGTCGAGTTTGGCCATGAAGGCTCGAATGACGTCATGGTGCATGATTATGTTGATCTTTTTTCCCTTGGAGTTTGAGGTTCATGGCAATCAGCACTTCAAAGATGTCCACCAGGAAAGCTAGAGATAGCAAAAATCCTTCAGACTGGAACTTCTCTTGGAGATCTGCTTTCTGCTGCGAATCTAGAAATGTTGCCACTTCTTGTCGTAGTTCATAAAGCCGTCCAAGCACGTTTCCCTTCGAAAGCCATCGTACGTTTGTGTGGAAAAGCAAGGCTTGATGTTCAGAATCCATATCCACATAGACCTGTTTGAAGAGATGACCGTTTAAGGCTCCGGCTTTGATGAAGTTGATTACCTTGATAACCAGGTTCATGACATCCCTCATTTCAGCAGGTAGAGTTCTGGATGCTATGGCTTCACAGTGAAGGATGCAGTGCGTACCTATAGCAGATGGACTTTTTTCTTCCACTCTTGTTATTAAACCAGATTGCAAACCAAGCATGGCTGGAGCTCCATCAGTACACACCCCAACCAGTGAGTCCCACGGAAGTTGATTTTCCTGGAAGAAGTTTGATACCACTTGAAAAATATCTGTTGCTGTTGTATAACTTTCCATAGGATGGCAGAAGAGCATTTCCTCCTTTACACTATTACCTGACACAAAACGAGCAATACATCAGTAGCTGAGAACACTGAGCAACATCAGTCGTTTCGTCCAAATGGATGGCAAATACAGGAGAAGCTCTTACTTGGTCGAGAACTTGATCTTTGATGTCTTGAGACATTTCATCGATCCTTCCCTTGACGGTATCATTTGATAGAGAGATTTGGAAAAGCTTGTTTGCACTATCCTTCCCCAGAACGAGCTCTGCTGCACGCAGTACACTTGGTTTTATGAGAGTCTCTCCGATGTTATGGCTCTTTTTGCTCTTTGCAATAAACATGACAATCTCATAGGAAGCCTCAACAACCTCAGAAGTCTGTTGTCGAAATGCTCCACTGCTGTCCATCTTCGCTGGCTTCAAGGACTGCCTTTTTGTTTCAAAGAATGCCTTGGGTTTGGCAGCTGGAGCAGTCTGCATTGGTTTCAAGTGGCGTTCCAAGCGTGTGGGCCGCATGCCATCATTGGTCAGAGTCTTGTAGCATATTACACACTGGGGTACCTCTGTGTCACCCTTTTGGAGGGACACAAATCCAACTCGAATATATTCGTCAAGATACTTCCGCTTTTTTGCACTCATTGCGAATGATTTAGTTTGAAATGGGTTACTGCAAATCTGTGAAAAAAAAAATTTCAATATTAAAATTAAAATAAAACATAAATTTTAATATAAAATTTAAAGAAATGTTGAATTTTAAAAATGTATTTTAATACAGAAAATGGTCGGCCTCGTCACGAATAGAAAACTAAAATTATTAAAGGCGATACTTTTGTTTTTGTATGTTCATCGCGATATTATGCAAACGCTTGTTAAGAGAATTCCAAAAATAATTAGAGAAATTCCTATTTTTACTCCGAGCTCGCGCTCCCCCCTGGAAATTACTCACGCTCCCTAGGTTTAGAGCCAATGATCTATAGTCTTCTTGCGAAACCAAGATTATCCTGTTTTCAGCAAGTGATGCATAAAACCAACCCACCCCAGGAGGTGTGTGCTCTGCTCGTACAATATGTAAAACAAATATAACTTTTTCGATTTCATAATCGAAAATATAATATGTGTGTGCGTGCGTGCATGTGTGCGTGTGTGCGTGTGTGTGTGTGCGTGTGTGTGTGTGCGTGTGTGTGTGTGTGTGTGTGTGTGTGTGTGTGTGTGTGTGTGTGTGTGTGTGTGTGTGTGTGTGTGTGTGTGTGTGTGTGTGTGTGTGTGTGTGTGTGTGTGTGTGTGTGTGTGTGTGTGTGTGTGTGTGTCCATAACTTCAAAACCATAAAACCCAGCGGCCTGAAACTTTACACGCATACTAAGGAACTCTAAGGAAGTGCACGAGTGATAATTGGGTGTGGGTTTATTAAAACATCCCTTTTGAAGATAATTAACAGCCTGATTTAATTATATCCTTTATCAAGGCTCATCCTTGGTCACCTCGCTCTCCCTCGCTGGGGTCTCAATTCACCATGGTTTTTTTTTTTTTTTTTTGGCCTCCTCAACAATGCTTCGACTTGGAACAGGCCGCAATGGTTTCTTTACGATAATTTTTTTTTTCACTTTCCTTAGTCAAATGCCTAATCATCATACCTATAAATCTCTAGATATATTGCAATGCTTATAAACGCCCGGAGACAATGGTTGTTCATGGCTCTATTTTATTTCCACACATACCATAACCTAAATAATCTCTTAATCTGAGCTGAATTTCAAAATTTTAACGTCTTTATTGACTTCAGCAGCAGTTCCAACTGCTGAAAAAGTGTTCATTTATTCAATTTGGATATTGCCTGACATTCCAGGTGCATGGTGTTTTTATATAACCGATCGACGATCGCTAATCACTTGCCAAGCCAGCTGTTCCTTATCAACTATTTAATTGGAATGCTTCCTTGACTGCTTAAACTACTTTGTGAGCGCACTACAAATATTCACATTGTCGCTGAATATATCGATTGACTTGAACAAAGTTCAGGGCCCATTCGCCTGCACTTGGCCCTGTGTTGTCATGTGGTGCATCGGGCGGTGGCTAACTTGCTGAAAATGTGAAATTTTTATTTTACGTGACGTTTCCCCTTTTTGTACGATCTTCTTTCATTAATTGACCCATCACTTCGGCATACGAGTATATTGATTCCCTTTTCAAAAAACACCAAACGTTTCGTTTTTAAGTTTCTTCAACAGTTTCGTTGGAGTGCTTGCTTGAGAGGTTAAGCCACTTGGCGAGTGCTCAACGAGCTTCGATGGCAATACCACAAGGCGGTTCCCCGTTGGGACATTTCCAGAGTTAGAAAGGCAAAAATATATTAGATGTTTACAATGAGCAAAAAATGTTTTCAGTGGTTACGAAGCAATGATTATCCACATGAGGGTAGGACAGCCAAGAGATATGCACGCTCGTTCTAAGCTGTCTTGCCTGGGTTTGAATCCTGACCCAGCTATAAACTGTCAACCCAGTTTTTCAGAGGCAGGGTGATTCATCACTGTGTGTGCCGTGTCTCAGATGGATGTTAAATTTGATGTCACATCTGCCGGAATCCCATCTCTCCTCTCCCCCTCCACACTCTCCTCTCCCCTCTCTCCCCCTCCCTCTCTTTCTCCTCTCCCTCCCAATCTCTGCCCTCTTCCTCCCTACCTATCCCCTCTCCCACTCTCTCTCTCTCTCCCTCTCTCTCTCTCTCTCTCTCTCTCTCTCTCTCTCTCTCTCCCCCTCTCTCTCTCCCCCCTCTCTCTCCCCCTCTCTTTCCCCCTCTCTCTCCCCTCTCTCTCCCCCTCTCTCTCCTCCTCTTCCCCCTCTCTCTCTCCCCTCTCTCTCTCTCCCTTCTCTCACCCCTCTCTCGCCCCCTCTCTCGCCCCTCTCTCGCCCCCTCTCTCGCCCCTCTCTCGCCCCTCTCTCGCCCCTCTCTCGCCCCTCTCTCGCCGTCTCTCTCCCCGTCTCTCTCGCCGTCTCTCTCGCCGTCTCTCTCGCCGTCTCTCTCGCCGTCTCTCTCGCCGTCTCTCTCGCCGTCTCTCTCGCCGTCTCTCTCGCCGTCTCTCTCGCCGTCTCTCTCGCCGTCTCTCTCGCCGTCTCTCTCGCCGTCTCTCTCGCCGTCTCTCTCCCACCCCTCTCCCGCTCTCTCTATCTCTCCCCACCCCTCTCCTCGCTCTTCCCACTTCCTTGCTCCACCCGTCCTTATCCCCTCCGAGCTCCCCCACTCCTCATCCTTCTTCACTCCCTCATTGCTCCTCCTTCCTCCTCCTCCCTCCCCCACCTTCTCTTCTCCCTCTTCTATTCCTCCCCTCCCTCCTCTGTCCCCCCGTCCCTCCTCGCTCCTTCCCTCTGTCCCCCCCTCCCCACCCTTAATATTACCATCAGTGAAGCGATGAGTTGTATTTGCTAGTGTCTGTGTCTAATAAAGCAGGAGTGTCTGTGTGTTTGTCTCATCCCAATCTACTCCCTCAATTTTGTGGCAAGTCCCACCAAACTTTCTGCAGAACCTTTTGCGGTCCCAGCGGGTGTCCTCAGGTGCGTGGTAAGTTTCATAAATTTCTCAATACAATGATAATTTTGAGTTTCCACCCATACGAAACTGCTCTCTCTCTCTCCTCATGTAAACTCATTCACGAGTTCAGCATCCACAGTTTCGCCTTTACCTCATTGTTCAGTTATATCTCAGTACAATTATTGAGATATTGTGTTTCCACCCGCACATCTGTGCAGTTTTTGGGCTCCCTGCACATCTCCCTAAAGTGAGTGGGAGTTATTGTAAAATTTCTCAAAAGGTTTTTTTTGTCGTTGTGATTTTGGGCTCCAACCCGTGCGTAGCATGGGTACCTCCACAAGTTTATTCCATACTAGCGGGGTGTGTAAGCATACGAACAGTGCTTCCCCATTGTCTCGGGTCGCTCACCTGCATTTGATTTTTAATTTTTTTTTTTGCACTTATTTGTTTTTTCATTTATTTTTTTTTTCATTTGCAGATGTTGTCCGACGATTCTGTAATCCCCCCCCCCCCAGTATACCGGCTTCGATGTCCATCAGCTCACAAAATGTCAGCTTTCTACGTCGCCTGGCAGGTACCGATCTTCATTAACAAGTGAGTGAGTGAGTCATTGGTTAGAAAGAGCTTTATATACTAGATATGTAAAGGTAACTGTGTGACATTCGGTTGATATTAACAGAAAATCAGTTGATTTAACTTCACACAAATGTTTACTGGGGAACAGTACCACATAGGTGAAAATAACCCGAACTTTTACACAGTACTATAGACAGTGCCTATGGAAAGTCTACACCCCCTTTCAAAATTTTCACCTTTTGTTGCCTGATAGCCTGGAATTAAATTGCATTAGATCAAACTTTTTCCATCTTTTTATTTACACATCGTAACCCAGAACTTCCAAGTGAAAAACAAATTATTCAAATTTCAGAAAATTAATTCAAAATACAAAACGAGAATATCTTGGTTGGATAAATGTCCACCCACCCTGAGTTAATACTTGGTGGAAACACCTTTGACAGCAATTACACCTGTGAGTCTGTTGGGATAGGTCACTCTCAACTTCGCACATCTCGATTTTTTTTGTTTTTGTTCTTGTTTTGTATACAATGTTGAGGCTCATATAAGAGATTGGGCAATATTTGCCCATTCTTCTGTACAAAACTGTTCAAGCTCAGTCAAGTTGCGTGGGTACTGTTGACAGACAGCAATCTTCAAGTCAAGCCACAGATTTTTGATTGGATTTCGGTCGGGGTTCTGACTGGGAAACTGAAGCACATTTATCTTTTTGTTCCTTAACCACTCCAGTGTAGCTTTGGCTGTGTGCTTCGGGTCATTGTCGTGCTGAAAGGTGAACTTCCAATCCCAATTTCAGCTTTCTTGCAGAGGGCAGTAGGTTTTCCTCTAGCATTTTTCTCCATTCTTCTCCATCCGTTTTCCCTTCTATCCTTACGAAATGTCCCAGTCTCTGCTGTTGAGAAACATTCCCATAACATGATGCTGCCAACATCATGCTTCACAGTGTGGATGGTGTTCTTTGGGTGATGTGCTGTGCTGTGTTTGCGCCAAAGAAACGTTTTGCATTTCAGCCAAAAAGTTCCATTTTAGTTTTGTCAGACCACAAACTTTCTGCTACACGGCATCAGAATCTCCGGAGTAGTTTTTTTGCATACCTTAAACGGGACTCAAGGTGGGCTCTTTTGGGTAATGGCTTCCTTCTTGCCACCCTACAGTACAGGCCAGACTTGCAGAGTGCTTGGGATATTGCTTTTACGTGTACATAGTGACCAGTCATTGCCATAAAAGCATGTAGCTCTTTCACAGTTTCCATTTTCCTCTTGGTGGTCTCTCTGATCAGTCTCCTCCTTACTTGGTCATCCAGTTTGGAGAGACGGCCTGATCTCAGCAGGGTCTTGGTGGTACCATACTCCTCCTACTTCTTCACGATTGTGTTGACTATGCTCCAAGAGATACTCAAGGCTTTTGAAATATTTTATACCGATCCCCTGATCTGTGCCTTTCCACAACTTTATTCCAGAAGTCTTTTGAAAGCTCCTTGGTTCTCATGGTTGAGTCTTTGCTGTGAAATGCATGACTCAACAGAGGAAACCAACAGGAACAGCTGATTTTATTCTGAAATAATCAGAATCATGGCAATTTAACACCGGTGGAGGCTAATTACCTTGGTGTGTCATTTTTGAAGATGATTGGTTACATTTGAGTTCATTTACAATTGATTTTATAAGGGGGGTGGACACTTATCCAACCAAGATTTTCTCGGTTTGTATTTTTAATTAATTTTCTGAAATTTGTACAATTTGTTTTTCACTTGGAAGTTGTGGGTTACGATGTGTAAATAAAGGTGGAAAAAGTATGAATTGATAGCCACTGTGTTCTGGGATGGGGCCGGTGTTCCGCTTGTTGAATTCTAAGGGAGCCATGATAATCTCTGCACATTGAGACATTGAAGAAGTTGAACAAACCCATGTGGATGATATGCCCTTGCCGGGACATGTCCGAGGTGTTGATTCAGCGTGACAACGCCTGGTCACACAGCAGCCTGTAAACCAATGGAGGTAATCACATCTTACGGATCAACTAATGCTGCCCAACCGCATGTACGGCCTGGAACTTGCATCTTCAGACCACCGCGTCTTTGGCCGACTGAAGGACCCATTCGAGGACACTGGTTCAAATCCCTTGTTAAATGGTAGGGATTGTCCGTTTATCTTGATGGAGACTGTGGAAGAAATATTTGAGTGCTCAGCAAGGATGTTTCAATTTTCCACGTGGGTTTCATCATTTCTCAGGTGATAATAAGAGGCAATACTTTCGTACTGACCCTCAAATATTCTTGAGAAGAAAATGTTGCAAAACTCCAGACAGGTGTCTGTTATTCAGCTTTATTTCCCTGATATCACGTAATGTCCTGTTTTCCCTGGGCAAGGTTCATGAATTTTTGTTCTACACAAGGAATATGAAGGTTTTTTTTTTCTATTTTTTTGAAACTTTAAGGGAAAGCAAACTTACTACTTTTGGAGGGGGGGGGGACAACCCCTTATCTTTATTACAAGGTTGACATGTCAGTGTTATCAGCAACACCATGCACAGACTGTGCTCAATCGCACAACCTTTGCTAAACCATCACCCCAATGTGATTTGCATTGTGCACAGGAACTGCTCCAGGGCAGACCGTAAACCAACAAGTACCTTCTCGGTACACCTGTATACACTTTGGAACATGCACAGGTATCGCTTTCACACTGCATCGAACGCGCACCTGTGTTTCCGCCAATGAAATCCACGATTAAACGAGCATTGCTTACATTGCCAAAATGAATGTGAATTGTCACAAGTCGATTCGAATTGAAAAAATGCTTTTGCTGGAAGCAGCGGCGTTTCTTGTTCCAGGTAATTCGATTTCCTTCCTATTGCCGTCACAATTATCACCCGTGAAGTCATTCTGTGCGTGTTTCGTGTTTATTTATTTATTTATTCACTTACTTCAGCTCTATAAGGTCTTGGATCATATAAATTAACAATTATTTTTGCATAAATTAATGGTTATTGAATATTGAATATCTTTTTTTTTTTCAATCACAGAGAGGATTTAAGAACCTCTCTCCCTCCTGTACATCTATTCATTGTGTACGTCGAAGGGAATGAATGGTTTAAGCCACTGTTTACAAGGTGGGGATTTCGGGGGAAAGGGGGGGGGGTAAGTTGCTGTACATCGGGGTCGTCGACTAACATTTAATTTCCGTTTGTAGTATTTTACCCGAAAATTTTTTCTGTTATTTTTAAATAGTTACCAAAGGCTGGGAGTACCGGTGTATAGGTGCGCACGCTCGCTCTAAGCTGTCTTGCCTGGGTTCGAATCTCGACCCAGCTATAAACTGTCATCCTGGTGTCTTGCAGACAGGGTAATTCATCAATGGGTATGTCGTCCCTCGGATGGACGTTAAACAAGGAGTCCCGTCTGCTGGCATTTGTTGGTGGACGTCAAAGATCCCAACGATGTCCTTAACGAAGAGTAGCCGAGCTATCTCCGGCACACTGACCAAATTCAAAATTATTGGACCTTCAGCCGAGTATCCTGTGTCGGAGCAGCGACCCATCCAGGAGTGTAACCCCAGCCAAGAAACGAGATCGATGGCGGCGATGCTCCGTATAGAGCACGGCACATGATGATGATGATGATGATGATGATGATGATGATGATATTAAAATGGGACATTGATTCTCTTGTTTGTGAACATGTCGTGTTTGTTTCACACCTCCCTTGGATTGTATTTCCATTGTATAAAATACATGCAACACTGCAAAACGACTCGTTCATCACCAGGTGAATTATTTCACCTTTCGTACCTGTCGGAGTTTGGATGATTGATTCATCTTGCCTGTGCCTTACCCATCAAATTAATGAAATTATCTTCTTTGTTCTAATCTTTTTCTAACGATGAACTTAACGGTAATATATATATATATATATATATATATATATATATATATATATATATATATATATATATATATATATATATATATATATATATATGTATGAAAAGCACAGTGGAGGCGGTGAGTCCTTGAGTCTGAAAGGCAGTGAAGCCATCTGGTAGTCCGTGAAGACTATATATGCCTCTAAAGGCGCAGTCACACCTTGACGATTTTGCCAGCGTATGCCGGCCTATGAAAAATGTGTCTAAAACGCTGGCGCACGTCGAATACGGTATAGGTAAGTTGTGTATACGTTCAGAGGAGGCTGGAAAACAATGAAGTACACTGTCATATTACGTGGTACGTATAATACGTCGTGAAATTTCAAGGATGCTGAAAATTTTACGACGTACTCGGCGTATGGCTAACACGTTCCGCATGCGTTGTCATATGTTCCTGTCACGCTCCGCAATCGTTTACACACGACGGACACACGTTACTTGTAGGTTACTCATAAGTCGAAACACGTCGAGGTAATGTTTAACATACCCGCAACCTAATTTTCAACCATTGGGTAACGTCCTTTTAACCTATGAGTAGCGTGCTCTGAACCTATGTTTAACGTGCTTGAAACCTATGAGTAACGTGCATTGAACCTATTTGTAACTTGCCTTGAACCAATGACTAGCATGCTATGAACCAATGAGTAACGTGCGTTTAACCTATGTGTAGCATGCTTTGAACCTAAGTAAAACGTGCTTCTAACCTTTGAGTAACATGCTTTGAACCTATTTGTAACGTATCTAAAACGCACATTGTCGTATGTAGACGAATTAGATTGACATCTTCCGGACGACCACAGAACTTACTGAACGTGTTTCTAACTTACATCTACCGTGTAATGGCGTATTGGCAGCGTTAAGGGGAATTGGTATATACAAATGGGCTTCACAAGAGGAACCCATCATTGTTCCAGACTCCATGTTGAGTAGATGTCAGTAGTATCAGTAGTAGTAATACTATTAGTAGTAGTTGGTGTGCGTGACAGTAATAGTAGTAGTAGTTGTAGTAGTAGCATTGGTAGTAGTAGTATGTTTATGTCAGTAGTAGTATGTGAGCGTGATGGGGAGGGTGTGGGTGATGATGGATCCTCTTATCGTCCACGAATAGGAGACTACTTTGCACCATTGTACGCTGTTCTTTTCGGCTAATTTTTTTCCTCATTCCTACGATGAAATATTTCTTTGTTTTACTTTTTAAAGTATTAAAAACGACTGTGACAAATGCATAATGTACTAGTAATGAACACAGAACGATTCGATAACTTATAGATAAGTTATACCAACGATTGTTTATCGTGTTTTAGTCGTCCACAACCTATGCCCAACGATAGTCTAGCGTATGCATAGCGTAATAATTCCCACGCACGTTATTCATAGGTTATAAATAAGTCACGGGTACCCTAAACATTACTTTGATCTGTTTCGACATATGAGGAACTTTCAAGTGGCGTGTTGCGAAGTGTGAACAACGTTCGTGTAGCGTGCTTACAAAACGTTACTCGTAGATTAGAAATAAGTTTCGGGTATGCAAATGTTACTTCTACGTGTTTCGACTTATCAGTAACATACAATTAACGTGTGTCAACGATCGCATAACGTGCCCACAACTTATGGCCAGCGTAGCGGAACGTGTGAGCCAAACGCCGAGTACGTCGTAAAATTTCAAGCATGCAAAATTTTTTGGACAACCAAAAAGTACAACGTTTTAAACCAGCGCAATACGACCTATGGTAGTGTTTTTCAGCGTGCACCTGACGTACACATAACGTACCCATAACGTATTCGACGTGTGCCAGCGTTTTAGACAAATTTTTTATAAATCAGCATATGCTGGCTAAATCGTCAAGGTGTTACAGCCCCTTCAATGATGCCATGATTGAACGTTAATTCCCCAAGACCCTCAAAGACCCAAAAGTCACCAAAGACCCAAAGGACCCTGAAGACCCAAAAAGACCCCAAGGACACAAAAGTCACCAAGGGACCCACAAGACCCCGATGACACAAAAGTCACTGAGTCCCTAAAAGACCCTGAAGACCCAAAATACCCCAAGGATCCAAAAGTCACCGAGGACCCAAAAGACACCAAAGACTCAAAAGTCACCGAGGACCCAAAATACCCTGAAGACCAAAAAGCCACTGAGGTCCCAAAAGACATCGAAGACACAAAAGAGCCTGAAAATCCAAAAGACACAAAAGTCACCGAGGACTCAAAAGACCCTAAGACCCAAAATACCCACCCCAAGGACCCAAAAGCCACTGAAGACCCAAAAGTCTGTGAAGACCCTTTCGACCCTGAAGACCCAAATGACTGCAAAAATCCAAAAAGACCCTGAAGACCCAAAAGCCCCTTTAGACCCCTTGGACCTCAACACCATTTAGACCCCTTACACCCTTCAGACAGATTAAACAGCTTCGACCCTTGACCATTTACACCATTTGGATCTTCTTGTATCACAAATAAGTTTCAAATAAATATCATATATAACCAATATTACAAATGAATGTTTCCATTATGATTGGTGTAAATCAGAACAACACAGCAAATCTGTGACGTCAATCTCTGCAATGACGTGCGGAGAGACGAGGGTAGCGAGCCGATCCACGCTAGTTCTAAAAAAAAAAAAAAAAAAAAAATTGTAATTATCTCATTTCACGCATCAGTAATGGTTGTGCGACGTTCCTGAATAAACAAAATAATATTTGTGCATATCCCCCACTCGCTCGACCCCAAGCACCTGCCTTGTTTAAGGGGTCAGGGGTTTCATCGAGGCCGCTTGTGTTGTGAGTTAAGTTTTACCTGATGTTTTTGGACCATTTTGTTCACTCTTCGTTTGAAAAAGCAAGAACATTTCAAACACTAATTGGATGAAAATGTTGCGCATCATGTGGATATAAGTTTGGGTTTGGGGGCATGGTGGTGGATGTATGTACCTTGATTTTACAGGTAGGTTTGTACGCATCCTTTTGGCATTCCACATGTCTCATGTTTATTGTTCCTTAACATATGCTAATATTTTTGGAATATACTTGATTGTTGAATTGCTAAGTTATCTGTTGATCAATGAAAGGTTTTATTTTTTTATCACAAATTTTAGTTGAAAAAGAAAAAGTTTTGAACTGTTATTGGAAGATGAGTACTGTACTCATCTGGTACTTTACTTTACAGTCCAGTAAAGTACTGGACTGTACCATGTTTCCTGAGCTAAAACTGCAAAGAGTTCTATGGCCACGCAGTATGGAATTGAGAATATCGAGTTACAATGCATTATTTATATGAGTGGGATGTTTGGATCTGTTGATAACTGTGCAGGTTGGTGGTGGGGGGTATCGGAGTGGGGTGGTTGAAATTTCTGCCATTATACGTACATAATAAATATACGGCCCCTAGACTCTGACGATGATTTTGGGAACGCTGCTTCAAACTGTCAGAGATACTCTTGCTTTGTCTGCAACACAGAGATCTAATGAAAAGGTTCCAAGAGTGCATTTTATTAAACGCTGGTGAGCTACATGCATGGCGTGTGGGTGGGCTCATACTGGGAGAATATATCGCATGTGGGAACCAGATATGGCGTCAATTACTGTTGTCATTTGCAGGTATGATAATCAGGTCTGGATTTCGAGTAGTGGAGCATTGGTTCAAAAAACTTGTGGGGGCTCCGGAAAAACAACTTGTGGGGGCTCCGGAAAAACAACTTGTGGGGGCTCCGGAAAAACAACTTGTGGGGGCTCCGGAAAAACAACTTGTGGGGGCTCCGGAAAAACAACTTGTGGGGGCTCCGGAAAAACAACTTGTGGGGGCTCCGGAAAAACAACTTGTGGGGGCTCCGGAAAAACAACTTGTGGGGGCTCTGGGAAAACAACTTGTGTGGCCCTGCCATTAAAATTTCATCGTCAAATTAAATGATTGACATAAGACCTAATGGCTCACCAATTTTCTCAGGCACTAACATGAAACATGTATGTCCTAACTATGTACTAATATGAAAAACAAAACAAATGTTTCGTATATCACAAACAGTTTATTGCAATATGATGTCCTGTATACAGAATACATAAACCATATACATGAACTACAACAAACTGGGGTCACATGATCTCCGAGAGGAAAATATTTTCATCTCATCTTGGAAATCCAATTCATGCAGCAAATCATCCTCAATACTCAACATTGCGAGCCATGAGAGACCATCTTGATTCATTGTTGTTCTTGGTCTGTTCTTTATGATCTTCATCTTGGAAAAAGACCGTTCACCATTACCTTCAAGATCTTTCTCAACAATAACTTTATCGAACTTTGGAATATTGTCATTGTCGTCTCCTCTGTAAAGATTCACAATAGCAGCGAACTGCAGTAATTCGTCACCAAGGCAACACTCCCAAGTCGACTTTGTATATGCTGACAAGATTGGCCATGGCAGAGCGGAGATCAAAAGCATCCAGATTTTCTAGCAGACTAAGGAACCCAAACCGTTCACAGCCAATCATCGGCAGCTATTCTCTGTATCAAGGATACAATACGGCTTCTCTGCATCACTTTCATACACCTGTGGTGGCCAAAAGTTCTGCAACTTCTGCATAAAATTTGCCAAAAACTATCCATCAATTTATTTACTTTAAAAAAAAGAAGTCTTAAAAGTGCATTAAAAAATTGTAATGGTTATTTTGTGGGTGCACCGGGGCTAGAGCACCATGTGCACCCACCACCCCCATTAAATCCTGCCATGATAATGAATGAAAACAACCACGGGGTCAATTACAATGACCAATTACATGTACAACAAGAAAAAGAGCAATCAGAGATTGCAGATCCTCACCAGGACTTGTTTTGTATAGTGTATTTTGTGTGGTGTTTGTGTACTGGTGTGTTACATAATAACAGACATAATTAGAACTGCCACTTTATAACTGCTGGTAGTAATGACCGGGTACCAAGATGTCCTGCTTTGATGCAACCCCGCTTTGATCGCACACCTGACCCTAACCCATCACGTTTTTCATTATTATTCAATTGAATTTAGAATGGGATTAAAATAAATTCAATTCAATTCAAATCAAATGGAAGACCAAATCTGTACAGTTCTGCATTGGAGTCATCAGCAGGAACCCAAGCAAGCAAAAAGCAAAGATGAAGTCATTAAGAGGAACCTGGAGAGGATTCGCATTTCAGCTGCTACTTCTTTACCCTCAAATCCAACCAGACATAGCCAAGTGAGCCTTATTCAAAAAAAAAAAAAAAAGAACCCATATCAAAAAAATTAAATTATTCTGGCTGCCAGACCATGTTTCTGATCAAGTTTAAATTTAAAACATGTATTCCCCACCAATACTAGATCATAATTGTGAAGTTTTACATCAATTGATAAAGCAGTTCCAGAGAAAACATTATTTAATATTTTTTCTTCAATCCAATATGGCTGTGACCTATCATGTGACCTATCAATTATTCTTGATTAAACGTGTACACCCAAGGCTTGGGGAACAATTTTTTTGAAGTTTCCCCTCGATCTGTCTTGCAGTTTTGGAGAAGAAGATTTTTTTTAATAGATTTTAGTGTAAATCTAATATGGCTGCCCAACCATGTGACCTATGACGTCATATGTGAGAACCTTTTGTTCCTCACGGATAGGCGGTCATACGTCTAAAGTTTCGCCTCGATCTGTTCAGCCATTTCAGGGAAGATTTTTGAAGGTTAAAACGCCGCCCCCCAAAAAAAAACCAATATGACGGCTGAATGATGTGACTGATGACATCAAAAAAAAAATTGTGGACCATTTTATCTCGAGATGACCCTCAAAAATTTTTCATATGCAATTATAACGTCATAATGAAGGCACCTATGACGTCATTAAAAAAATTACTTATTCCCCATGTGGAGTACTTGCATGTACCAAGTTTCAATTTTTTCCTTGGTGCGGTTTCAGACATACAGAGATCCAAATTTTTTTTCTGCCTTTTTCAACATGGCTGCCATGCCATGTGAATTATGAAGTCAATATTATCATTAAAACATTCTACATGAGTCGTCGCACCTACGGTGAAAATTTTGTCTCAATCCAGCAAGCAGTTGTGGAGAAAAACACCAAAGTTCTGTACGGACAAACAAAAAACGACAGACAGACATCAAAGAAAAAGGTGTCGTGCAGAGCACTCTCCTCTCCAAAGGTTGCCATGGATACATCAAATTATCCATTTCATTAACATTAAAATTGACAATCTTTATCAAAGCTCAGGTCAATCTGATGGAAATTGATTATTTTTTAAATTGAAATTTATGATTTTAGAAGTTTGACCCTGAGTTGACATTTGACCTTTTGACCTCAAAATTAGTTGGTTTCCAAATTCAGTGATGCACTGTGGTGCAATTGCTGCTTAATTTCAAGTTAATCGGATGAAAATTGATGATTTTTTTTTTAGATTAAAAAATCGATGATTTTAGAAGTTTGACCTTTTGACCTCAAAAATAGTTGCTTTCCCAATCCAGTGAAGCAATATGCATATCTTGTTCAAATGTCAAGTCAATCGGATGAAAATTGAGGATTTTAGAAATACCACCTAAGTTGTCGACCATTGGACTATTTTGACCTTTCGACCTCAAAAACAATAGGCTTCTTCCTTATGGCAAACTCTACCATGTGGTGAAGTTTTGTGAAGATCGGTTTAAAATTTCGACCTGTAGGCGACAAATAGAATAACAAAATCGACCGACCAATATACTTGAAAAATCTTCGATTTTGCAAGTGATGAACCCAAATGCAAATATCCTCTCCTTCGGCGAGGGCAATAATAAATGCAGAACGTCCAGGCCCTGATGGATACTATAACATGAGTGCCAGTTCCAATATTTTCATGGAGACCTTGTTGAGAACTCAATAATCGTGGTGCACCCTCCTTGTAATGCCCATTGTGTTGCTTGCCAGAATTTCCTAACGATGCTGTCAGAGCTGTCACTCCATTCAAATGCCTTATATTTTTGGGCGAAAAATGTCCTCACTACCTGTGAGGACAAAGACGAGCTACCTTCGAGCTGTGAATCTGCTTACACAGCACCTAACACAATGTGTTTAAGAATAATATAACTCTCACTTTCCCGACACGTCCAATGCTCGTCTGAAAATCCATCGCGAAGGACATGTGAGGCTCCCGGCGGCGAATCACCAGGCAGGTGTCGCACCGGGACTTCATCAGCAGCTGGGCAGACACACATCGTGATGCAGAATTGGCTCCTCATTTTGCACCGAGATGTGAGCTCATGGCAGGTGAGGGAAAGGTGTGCTGCAGGAAGCTGCCACCACTGATTTTTTTCTTCTCCCCCCCCTCCCCGCTGTTTCTAATTCTCATTACCCGCAGAGCGTTCCCAGATCGAAAATAACATTAGACCGAAGCTGCATGGCGGAGAATGCCAATCTCCGCACGGTGGAGGCAGATTGGCGTCTCAAATGACATTCTGCGGGAACATTAGAACGTCCAGGCCCTGATGGATACCAATCCCCTGTGCTCTCCCTTTTATAACCCTCCCCTTCACCCTCATTCTCCCCCAAACCTCACCTCGCCCTCCTCGCACACACACACCTCCCCATAACGCTCGAGTCAGCCTCACCCCGCCTACTGAAGGTGCTCTTTCTCTGCCCATTGCCCTGGAGGTGCACATCCACAATATTCTCTCTCACCATTGCACATGGTAGTCCGAATCCGCATCCCGATCTTCACCAAAATCTCATTGTTTCATCCTCGTCAGGCACCCAACCCGTCCACCAATTTTCATCCGAATCTGTCCACAACTTTTTTTTAGATATCCTTCTCACAGACTGACAAACACGGTTCAAAACACAACCTCCTTCCACCTTCGGAGCGGAGGTAATCATGAAATAAATAAATAATCAGGGACGTGTTTCTTTTCCCCCCAAGAGAAATTCGGCTATCCTCCAAACACGCTCTTCATGATTTTCCAAGCTGAACTCGAACCTCATTTTTCAGGAGTGACGTTTGTGTTTAATTTTTTTCCCACCTTTCTTATATTTATTCGATTCGTGTTTGGTTTTTATTGCCTGAATTAAAACTTGCTTTTCACCTTTATTGTTTCAGCAATCTGGCTTAAACATCGGTGAGATCAAGATCTCACAAATAACGTGAGGATGTCACGATGGAGTTGAGATTTAGGAAACGAGACTCAAAAGCCATTTTCAAAGGCCGCCGGCTGCCTGGAGCAGGGAATTAATTTGGTTGCTTGGAACGAGAATGAAGTTCATTAACAAACCGGAGAACTAAAGCAACATGAGGGCTTCTCGATGGTGTCCAAAAGTAACCCTGATGAAGTTGAGGGACTTCATTACACCATGCGTGATTAATGTACACAGTCTTCCTCTTTCAACAATGAATGATCACGTGACTTGAAGTAACTCGAGAGTGAAATTTCGAATCGATATGATGGATCTGATTGTTATCTTCGGATTCGTTTCACCAGCTTGTAAATGTGAACTGCGTATGTAAACGTAGATGCGACTTCGAGATTATGAACTGCACATCTCACAAGTCCTGCCATGTTTGTCTGTACCTTCTCATGTTCTCAAGTTTGTACCTTCTCATGTTCCTAAGTTTGTACCTTCTCATGTTCCCAACTCACAGGAAGTCTGTACCTTCTCATGTTCCCAAGTTTGTACCTTATCATGTTCCTAAGTTTGTACCTTCTCATGTTCCCAACTCACAGGAAGTCTGTACCTTCTCATGTTCCCAAGTTTGTACCTTATCATGTTCCTAAGTTTGTGCCTTCTCATGTTCCCAACTCACAGGAAGTCTGTACCTTCTCATGTTCCCAAGTTTGTACCTTCTCATGTTCCCAAGTTTGTACCTTCTCGTGTTCCCAAGTCTGTACCTTCTCATGTTCTCAAGTTTGTACCTTCTCATGTTCCCAAGTTTGTACCTTCTCGTGTTCCCAAGTCTGTACCTTCTCATGTTCTCAAGTTTGTACCTTCTCGTGTTCCCAAGTCTGTACCTTCTCATGTTCCCAAGTTTGTACCTTCTCATGTTCCCAAGTTTGTACCTTCTCATGTTCCCAAGTTTGTACCTTCTCGTGTTCCCAAGTCTGTACCTTCTCATGTTCTCAAGTTTGTACCTTCTCATGTTCCTAAGTTTGTACCTTCTCATGTTCCCAACTCACAGGAAGTCTGTACCTTCTCATGTTCCCAAGTTTGTACCTTATCATGTTCCTAAGTTTGTACCTTCTCATGTTCCCAACTCACAGGAAGTCTGTACCTTCTCATGTTCCCAAGTTTGTACCTTATCATGTTCCTAAGTTTGTGCCTTCTCATGTTCCCAACTCACAGGAAGTCTGTACCTTCTCATGTTCCCAAGTTTGTACCTTCTCATGTTCCCAAGTTTGTACCTTCTCGTGTTCCCAAGTCTGTACCTTCTCATGTTCTCAAGTTTGTACCTTCTCATGTTCCCAAGTTTGTACCTTCTCGTGTTCCCAAGTCTGTACCTTCTCATGTTCTCAAGTTTGTACCTTCTCGTGTTCCCAAGTCTGTACCTTCTCATGTTCCCAAGTTTGTACCTTCTCATGTTCCCAAGTTTGTACCTTCTCATGTTCCCAAGTTTGTACCTTCTCGTGTTCCCAAGTCTGTACCTTCTCATGTTCTCAAGTTTGTACCTTCTCATGTTCCTAAGTTTGTACCTTCTCATGTTCCCAACTCACAGGAAGTCTGTACCTTCTCATGTTCCCAAGTTTGTACCTTATCATGTTCCTAAGTTTGTGCCTTCTCATGTTCCCAACTCACAGGAAGTCTGTACCTTCTCATGTTCCCAAGTTTGTACCTTCTCATGTTCCCAAGTTTGTACCTTCTCGTGTTCCCAAGTCTGTACCTTCTCATGTTCCCAAGTTTGTACCTTCTCATGTTCCCAAGTTTGTACCTTCTCATGTTCCCAAGTTTGTACCTTCTCGTGTTCCCAAGTCTGTACCTTCTCATGTTCCCAAGTTTGTACCTTCTCATGTTCTCAAGTTTGTACCTTCTCGTGTTCCCAAGTCTGTACCTTCTCATGTTCCCAAGTTTGTACCTTCTCATGTTCCCAAGTTTGTACCTTCTCATGTTCCCAAGTCTGTACCTTCTCATGTTCTCAAGTTTGTACCTTCTCATGTTCCTAAGTTTGTACCTTCTCATGTTCCCAACTCACAGGAAGTCTGTACCTTCTCATGTTCCCAAGTTTGTACCTTATCATGTTCCTAAGTTTGTGCCTTCTCATGTTCCCAACTCACAGGAAGTCTGTACCTTCTCATGTTCCCAAGTTTGTACCTTCTCATGTTCCCAAGTTTGTACCTTCTCATGTTCCCAAGTCTGTACCTTCTCATGTTCCCAAGTTTGTACCTTCTCATGTTACCAAGTCTGTACCTTCTCATGTTCCCAAGTCTGTACCTTCTCATGTTCCCAAGTTTGTACCTTCTCATGTTCCCAAGTTTGTACCTTCTCATGTTACCAAGTTTGTACCTTCTCATGTTACCAAGTTTGTACCTTCTCATGTTACCAAGTTTGTACCTTCTCATGTTACCAAGTTTGTACCTTCTCATGTTACCAAGTTTGTACCTTCTCATGTTACCAAGTTTGTACCTTCTCATGTTACCAAGTTTGTACCTTCTCATGTTACCAAGTTTGTACCTTCTCATGTTACCAAGTTTGTACCTTCTCATGTTACCAAGTTTGTACCTTCTCATGTTCCCAAGTTTGTACCTTCTCATGTTCCCAAGTTTGTACCTTCTCATGTTCCCAAGTTTGTACCTTCTCATGTTACCAAGTTTGTACCTTCTCATGTTCCCAAGTCTGTACCTTCTCATGTTCCCAAGTTTGTACCTTCTCGTGTTCCCAAGTCTGTACCTTCTCATGTTCCCAAGTTTGTACCTTCTCATGTTCCCAAGTTTGTACCTTCTCATGTTACCAAGTTTGAACCTTCTCATGTTCCCAAGTTTGAACCTTCTCGTGTTCCCAAGTTTGTACCTTCTCATGTTCCCAAGTTTGTACCTTCTCGTGTTCCCAAGTTTGTACCTTCTCATGTTCCCAAGTCTGTACCTTCTCGTGTTCCCAAGTTTGTACCTTCTCATGTTCCCAAGTTTGTACCTTCTCGTGTTCCCAAGTCTGTACCTTCTCATGTTCTCAAGTTTGTACCTTCTCATGTTCCCAAGTCTGTACCTTCTCATGTTCCCAAGTCTGTACCTTCTCATGTTCCTAAGTTTGTACCTTCTCATGTTCCCAACTCACAGGAAGTCTGTACCTTCTCATGTTCCCAAGTTTGTACCTTATCATGTTCCTAAGTTTGTGCCTTCTCATGTTCCCAACTCACAGGAAGTCTGTACCTTCTCATGTTCCGAAGTTTGTACCTTCTCATGTTCCCAAGTTTGTACCTTCTTATGTTCCCAAGTCTGTACCTTCTCATGTTCCCAAGTTTGTACCTTCTCATGTTACCAAGTCTGTACCTTCTCATGTTCCCAAGTCTGTACCTTCTCATGTTCCCAAGTTTGTACCTTCTCATGTTCCCAAGTTTGTACCTTCTCATGTTACCAAGTTTGTACCTTCTCATGTTACCAAGTTTGTACCTTCTCATGTTACCAAGTTTGTACCTTCTCATGTTCCCAAGTTTGTACCTTCTCATGTTACCAAGTTTGTACCTTCTCATGTTACCAAGTTTGTACCTTCTCATGTTACCAAGTTTGTACCTTCTCATGTTACCAAGTTTGTACCTTCTCATGTTACCAAGTTTGTACCTTCTCATGTTACCAAGTTTGTACCTTCTCATGTTCCCAAGTTTGAACCTTCTCATGTTCCCAAGTTTGTACCTTCTCATGTTCCCAAGTTTGTACCTTCTCATGTTACCAAGTTTGTACCTTCTCATGTTCCCAAGTCTGTACCTTCTCATGTTCCCAAGTTTGTACCTTCTCGTGTTCCCAAGTCTGTACCTTCTCATGTTCCCAAGTTTGTACCTTCTCATGTTCCCAAGTTTGTACCTTCTCGTGTTACCAAGTTTGAACCTTCTCGTGTTCCCAAGTTTGTACCTTCTCGTGTTCCCAAGTCTGTACCTTCTCATGTTCCCAAGTTTGAACCTTCTCATGTTCCCAAGTTTGTACCTTCTCATGTTCCCAAGTTTGAACCTTCTCATGTTCCCAAGTTTGAACCTTCTCTTGTTCCCAAGTTTGAACCTTCTCATGTTCCCAAGTTTGTACCTTCTCATGTTCTCAAGTCTGTCCCTTCTCGTGTTACCAAGTTTGTACCTTCTCGTGTTCCCAAGTTTGTACCTTCTCATGTTCCCAAGTTTGAACCTTCTCGTGTTCCCAAGTTTGTACCTTCTCATGTTCCCAAGTCTGTACCTTCTCATGTTCCCAAGTTTGAACCTTCTCGTGTTCCCAAATTTGTACCTTCTCATGTTCCCAAGTTTGAACCTTCTCATGTTCCCAAGTTTGAACCTTCTCATGTTCTCAAGTCTGTCCCTTCTCATGTTACCGTGCAACAACAAATTTTAAATCGGATTAAAAAAAACCCAATCAACCACTGTGGTGCATCGTGATGCTGCGTCTGCACACGCGTGAATAATCCGTTTGCTGTGATCGGTCTTCACATGTACACAATGAAGCAGTTTTGGTAATGGCGGCATTTGTGGTGTTTGCCTGAGTCTTCCTGTCTTTTATAAAGCACCCATCTAGTTCTGCAAGAACTGAACATGGGGGTGACGAGGGTAAACTATTTTTCCTTGAAGACTGTCTTCTTGTTTGTTTTTTTTATTTCTGTGAATCGTGGCCAGACTTTGCTCATTTGGAGAGTTTGAATCCGTAGAGGATGAGTGATGACTTGATAACTTACCAGATAACTTACCGATTTCACAGATAACTTACCGGGTAATCAATGAGCGACACCGCTAAGTGTTTGTGGTGCATCATCTTCCTAGCTCATTCACACTGACGAACTTGGGGGATGTCCCATTGCATAAGGAGCGGCTCCTGCACGATTTGCTTGAACAATTGTGTGCATGCGGTATATGGATGTCCCATTCCAGATTGCTGAATGGATCAATGTTGAATTTCGACGGGGGCCTTACCTAAATCGTCTGTGATATAATTGGCAGAAACAAACCCACTGGGTCTCCACAAACACGTCGTAGTAGGGCGGGAGGTAGCAGTAAACATGGTGACGAGTTTGCGTGGACGCCGGACCCCCAGTGGTTCATCTATTGATGGGGAATCCAGAGTAAAATATGATTGCTGTGGGTAGACAGCTCATAATAATCAAGCTAGTGATTGTTCAGCTAGAAATGTGGACTGCTACATCTGTGGCAAAAAGGGTCATTTTGCAAGAGTCTGTCATTTGAAACCCAAGACTCAAAGCATTCTTCGGAGGAAGAACAGCTATCCACAGAAAACGGACAAAAAGTCCAAAGACAAGACATATCGGTTCGAGGGTGAAAATGAAGACAACGCGTCCAGTCTTTTCCATAAATCTGACCAACCGAGCTAAATCCAAACCACTTGTTGTTGTTGTTGTTGTTGTTAGGTTGTAGGTATAAAGCAGTGAAGTGCTGATACAAATACATACCGGATCTTTAGTATCACTGATTAGTGAGGCTCGATTCCAGGAGAGTTTGGGGGCAGATGACCAAAACAGGCCCACAATCTTCTGCAATCATACCATGTTACGCACACTGGTGAATAGTGAATCTGTGGCTCTTGTGAGAGAATGTGTAGTCACTGTAACCTATGGTAAACAGAAGGAAAAGTTGGTGTTGGTGTTGGTGAAAGGCTCAGGTCCTAATCTGCTGGGACAGGATTGGATCCAGGCAATCCTTTTAGATTGGCAGGAAGTGACAAACTTTAATGCTCGTGATCAAATGCAGAAGCTGCTGGTTAAATATGGGGACCTTTTTCGCATTTGAGCTCAGGAAACTGAAAGAAACGGAAGTCGAGCTAGATATCGATCCAAATATTACTCCGAGGTTTGTGAAAGCTCACCCGGTACCATTTTCATTGAAAGGGAAGGTAGATCAGGAGTTTGATCGACTGCTAAAACTCGGCATCACAGAGAGTGTAAGGTATGTCAAAATGTGTAACTTATGAAGGAAAAGGACACAGACCAGTCTGCTGATGCTTTCATTGAGGTTCACAGGAGGTCATACCGGTTCATTAAAAGAACATTATAAAGTCAAATTTCCAGATACCGCATGCATACTATTGTTCAAGCAAATCGTGCAGGACCCCCTCCTTATGAAAATACATGTGACCTCTTTATAAGGCATCTATTTATTACACATACACAGGGTAGGGAGGAAATTGGAAATGCCAACATTGAGAAAAGGAACAGAAGGGAAGAGGATAGTGTTGTGTCTGGTTATAATACCGATGATGTATGTAAATGCTCATGTGATTTTTGGACATGAGAGGATGCTCGTAAATGGATGGAGAAAGCTGCACATGGAAGATTGTTCGCTAAGTCGAGGGCTTGTTGAGTCGCCAAGAGAGTAGCAAACTGGTTTAGTGAGAGGAAGCAAAGAGTGGCTGTGAGTGGGAGGAAGTAAGTAGTGGGGTACCTCAGGGATCGGTACTCGGACCATTCCTATTCATTATTTACATCAATGATTTGGAAAGTGGAGTGAAGGGTAGGCTTTCCAAATTTACAGATGACACAAAGCTTGGAGGTAAGGTGGATAGCAGGGGGGGGGGATGATCAGATACAGGAAAGTATTGATGTACGTGTATGGATTGGGCAAAAGATTGGCAGATGGAGTTTAACCTGAGCAAGTGTAAGGTGTTGGGGATGGGAAAGAACAATGAAAATAGAGATTACAGGATGAAAGGGGTAATTTTGGAGCGGGTCACACAGGAGAAGGATCTGGGGGTGGTAATAGATATGGGAGGGAAGCAGGCAGCACAATGCCAGGCAGCTATAGGTGTAAAGCAAATAGTGTTTTAAGTTGTATTCATAGGGGGATCACTTATAAATCAAAAGAAGTGTTATCACTGTATACGAATTTAGTGAGGCCTCATCAAGAAAATTGTGCCCAGTTTTGGTCACCACAACTCAGGAAGGTCAAAGCTGCCGTAGAGAGGGAACAGCATCGATGCTTGTGTGTGAAAAGGTGATGATACTGGAGATGGTGCAGTACAGGTATGATGGGCTGAACGGCCTCCTCCTATGCCAAAGTTCCTTGTGTATCACACTAAAATTATCTCGGTAAATATCAATAACACCACTTTTAATTACCTAGATAAGTGTCAATAATACTACTTTATATTATCTAGGTAAACATCAATAATCGCAATCTAAATTGGGAACAGCATGTCAAAGTTGATTAGGTTTTGTAATTGCACCTACAGATTGCATTTGGCCCATATAAAAGTTTCTATAGAGATCGCAGAGCGAATGTTAATGGAACGGTGGTTGGTTACAAACACCGCCTCAAGTTTGTGCTGTGTCTTATATTTCTTGATTGTTCACACACAGTGACAGTTTTTTCTAGTTATCTCTATTATGCAGCACGATATTTCATAAAGTATGACAATTTTTTTTTATAATTTAAACTACATGTTAAAAATTGAAATTAAAATTGCATTTTGAGAAAACCCCAAATTAATTATTAATAAATAATTAAAGAAATTTTAAAAAATAAAATAAAATGTAAAAATATATTTAAAAATAAATGAAGTGAAAAAATTACTTTCAGTCACCAGAACAGTTTTTGTAACATTGTCTAGATGAGAGGAGCAACCCAGACCCATCATTTTCCACATGGAGATTCAAACACATTGAGCATCATATATTTCTCTCTCAAATTAGAAGGAAATTCACTGTGTTTAGGGTTCGCTGCTCCGATTGTGTGACGTACAACGAAGGATGATAAATACACTTGATCACTTGCTAAACTGACAATGTCACAGTTGGACATGGAAATTCATAGGCCGATGAATAAACATGTCGTGACGTCATTTGGTCCATGATGTCTGTGCAATATCCACACTTTCTCTCAATTTACTTTCAGTCATATTTAGAACCCATTTTCAGAATGACTTTATCGACCTCAAACATCATGTCCATAACCCTTTATTAATTTTCTGCAATTATCGTTTTAACCTTTTGGCAAAAAATATAACAATGGGACAATAACACAAAGGGCTTTTATCCAAGAGAGATACCATGGTATTTTTTTTTATTCAAGAGAGATACCATGGTATATTTTTTTATTCAAGAGAGATACCTTGGTATATTTTTTTATTCAAGAGAGATACCATGGTATATTTTTCATTCTGGAGAGATGCCTTGGTATATTTTTATTTTCTTGAGAGATGCCATGGTATGTTTTTTTTTTATTCTAGAGAGACACCATGGAATGGTTTTTATTCAAAAGAGATGCCATGGTATGTTTTTTATTCGAGATCGATACTGTGGCATGTTTTTTTTATTCCAGAGAGATACCATGGTATTTTTTTATTCTGGAGAGATGCCATGGAATAGTGTTTTATTATAGAGAGACACCATGGCATATTTTTTTATTCTCAAGAGATTTTATTCTCAAGAGTCAAAGGGCGGAGGAGCTCCTTGTGAGCCAACGGCCATCCATATCTAGTGCCCAACTGTGTCTGCGGACATCCTCCTGCAGTTGGGTTACTTTTTATTAGGAGGTTGGTGGCAGGATTTGCACTCCGGCCACCGTAAAACCCTTCATTCCGCAAAACGTAAAAACGCAAAAAAATCTGAAAACCCACTCCGTGGGAATACCTCCTGTGCAGCTTCCCTTCGCAGGGCAGCTCACCGGATGACGGGATTGGGGCAAAGCCTTCGGGACCCCCAATCTTTGATGATAGGAGGGAAACCACGGGGTAACATCCCTGGGTCAGATTGCGGGAGAGTGTGTCGGAGTGGTGCTGAGGTGTCGTCCACCAGACGGCGGTCTCCTTGGGTTAACCTGAGGCGGTCCCTTCGGGTGGGTGCCTGGAATGTCCTATCCCTAAGAGAGGATGATCACCTGTCTCTGTTATCATCTGAGCTCAAGCGTTTGGACATCGGGATTGCAGCTCTCTCTGAGGTTCGGAGACTGGATTGCGGCGAGATAATGGTGGGTGGTTACACCTACTATTGGTCTGGTCGCTCTGATGGTTACCATACCCAAGGAGTTGCTGTAGCTGTGTCCAATAAGCTGACCCCAATGATAATTGAGGTAACACCGGTCAACGAGCGTATTATGAGATTAAGGATTCGTCACTCCTTAGGTGTCATTTCCCTGGTCTCTGTTTATGCTCCGACTGAGGCGAGTGATCTCACCGTGAAGGATGCATTCTACGCCACACTTGAGTCTGTGGTTGATCAGTGCCCCAGACGAGACACACTTCTAGTCTTGGGGGATTTCAATGCATCGACTGGAACTGATAGGGATGGGGTGTGTGTTGGTGTGTGTTGGTCCCCATGGGTCAGGAACTATGAACCAGAATAGCACTAAGTTCCTTGACTTTGCAAGAAGTCATGGACTTAGGGTGGCTGGTTCATGGTTTCAGCGCCCAGAAGCTCATCGCTGGACTTGGTATTCCAACGCTGGCAGTGTGGCAAAGGAGATTGACCATGTCCTCATTGACGGTCGTTGGAGGATGATCCAGAACTGCAGGGTCTACCGGAGTGCTCAGTTCCTCAATACTGACCACACGTTTGTTGTAGCAACTCTAAAGCTGCACCTTAAATCCTGGAGAATGGTACCATCCCAGCCTAGGCTGGATGTTGCCAAGCTCAGGGATGAGAGAGTAGCTGAGGAGTTTGCGAACAGGCTGAGTGGACACTTGGGGGGTCTGGGTGCTTTGGGGGGTCCTGAAGAGTTGTGGAGCGCCTTCAAGACCACCGTCCTTGATGTTGCCGGTGGATGTCTTGGAACTCACCGCAGGGCAAAGAAGAATTTTGTCTCTCGAGGGACACTGGATACCATTGACCAGAGTCGCAGGGCCAGGCTGAATGGCAGAGCTGAGCTGTTCAGGGAGCTGAGGCGTAAAACTGTACGTGCACTGAGGGTGGACAAGGAGGCCTATGTGCGAGGAATCTGTGAGGGGGTAGAGCATCACCTGTGGAAAGGTGATTCTCGTCCCGCTTACAGGGGAATTCGCGCATTACGTTCATCCAAGTTCATCAATAGCATCGTATCTCTCGAGAATAAAAAAAAATATACCATGGCATCTCTCCAGAATAAAAAAAAAAAACATTCCATGACACCACTCCAGAATAAAAAAAAAAAACATACCATAATATCTATCTGGGATAAAAAAAATATACCATGGTATCTCTCCGGAATAAAAAATATACCATGGTATATCTCAAGTATAAAAAATACACCATGGTATCTCTCGAGAATAAAAAATACACCATGGCATCTCTCGAGAATAAAACACACCATGTTATCTCTCTGGAATAAAAAACATACAATGGTATCTCTCGAGAATAAAAAAAACATACCATGGTTTCTCTCTTGAATAAAAAACATACCATAGTATCTCTCTGGAATAAAAAAAAACATTCCATAGTATTTATCTAGGATAAAAAACACACCATGGCACCTCTCTAGAATAAAAAACATACCATAGTATCTATCTTAGATAAAAAACATACCATGGTATCTCTCCAGAATATAACATTTTTACCATGGTATCGATATAGAATAAACAATATACAATGGTATCTCCATGGAATAAAAAATATACCATGGTATCTCTCTGGAATAAAAAAAAATATACCACGTCATCTCTCGAGAATAAATAAATAAATAAAACATACCATGGCACCTCTCCAGAATAAAAAAAAACATACCATAGTATCTATCTAGGATAAAAAAAACATACCAAGGTATCTCTCTCGAATAAAACATATACCATGGTATCTCTCTTGAATAAAAAATATAACCATAGTATCTCTCTGGAATAAAAAAAAATATACAATGGCATCTCTCTAGAATAAAAAAAAACATACCATAGTATCTATCAAGAATAAAAAAAAATACCATAGTGTTTCTCTGGAATAAAAAAAAAATATACCATGGTATCTCTCCAGAATAAAAAATACAACATGGTATCTCTCTGGAATAAAAAAAATATACCATAGTATCTATCGAGGATAAAAAAAACATACCAAGGTATCTCTCGAGAATAAAACTTCAATACCATGGTATCGATATAGAATAAAAAATATACAATGGTGTCTCTGTCATTAAAAAATATACCATGGTATCTCTCTTGAATAAAAAATATCCCATGGCATCTCTTCAGAATGAAAAATATACCATGGTATATATCTATTATAAAAAATATACCACGGTATCTCTCAAGGATAAAAAATATACCATGGTGTCTCTCTCAAATAATTATAAAAAAAACATACCATGGTATCTCTCGAGAATAAAAAAACACACCATGGTATGTCTCGAGAATAAAAAACATACCATAGTATCTCTCTTGAATAAAAAACATACCATGGTATCTCTCGAGAATAAAACATATATACCATGGTATCGATATAGAATAAAAAATATACAATGGTATCTCTCTTGAATAAAAAATCTACCATGGGATCTCTGCAGAAGGAAAAATATACCATGGCATCTCTCGAGAATAAAAAAAACATACCATAGTATCTTTCTCGGATAAAAAAAAAACATACCATTGTATCTATCTAGAATAAAACGTATACCAAGGCATCTCTCTCGAATAAAAAATCGACCATGGTATCTCTCGAGAATAAAACATATACCATGGCATCTCTCGAGAATAAAAAAAACATACCATAGTATCTTTCTCGGATAAAAAAAAAACATACCATTGTATCTATCTAGAATAAAAAAAACATTCCATGGTATCTCTCGAGAATAAAAAAAATACACCATGGTATCTCTCTGGAATAAAAATATACCATGGTTACTCTCTAAAATAAAAAAATATATACCATGGTTACTCTCTCAAATAAAAAATATACCAGGGTATCTCTCGAAAATAAAAAATATACCATGGTATCTCTCGAGAATAAAAAAACATACCATGGTATCTATCAAGAATAAAAAAAAACATACCATGGTGTTTCTCTGGAATAAAAAAAATATACCATGGTATCTCTCCAGAATAAAAAATATAACATGGTATCTCTCCGAAATAAAAAAAATATACCGCAGCATCTCTCTCGAATAAAAAATATACCATGGCATCTCTCAAGAATAAAAAATATTCCATGTCATCTCTCCAGAATAAAAAAAATATACCATGGCATCTCTCTCGAATAAAAAATATACCATGGTATCTCTCTCGAATAAAAAATATACCATGGTATCTCTCTCGAATAAAAAATATACCATGGTATCTCTCTCGAATAAAAAATATACCATGGCATCTCTCTCGAATAAAAAAATATACCATGGTATCTCTCTCGAATAAAAAATATACCATGGTATCTCTCTCGAATAAAAAATATACCATGGCATTTCTCAAGAATAAAAAAATATACCATGGTATCTCTCTCGAATAAAAAATATACCATGGCATTTCTCAAGAATAAAAAAATATACCATGGTATCGATATAGAATAAAACATATACAATGGTATCTCTCTGGAATAAAAAATATAACATGGTATCTCTCCAGAATAAAACGTATACCATGGTATGTCTCGAGAATAAAAAAGTATACCACTGCATCTCTCCAGAATAAAAAAAACATACCATAGTATCTCTCGAATTAAAAAAAACATACCATGGTATCTCTCTCGAATAAAAAATATACCATGGCATTTCTCAAGAATAAAAAAAATATACCATGGTATCGATATAGAATAAAACATATACAATGGTATCTCCCTGGAATAAAAAATATAACATGCTATCTCTCCAGAATAAAACGTATACCATGGTATCTCTCCAGAATAAAAAAAACATACCATAGTATCTCTCGAATTAAAAAAAACATACCATGGTATCTCTCGAGAATAAAACGTATACCATGGTATCTCTTCAGAATAAAAAAAATATACCATGGTATCTATACAGCATAAAACATATACAATGGTTTCTCTCAAGAATAAAAAAATATACCATGGTATCGATATAGAATAAAACAAATACAATGGTATCTCCCTGGAATAAAAAATATAACATGGTATCTCTCAAGAATAAAACGTATACCATGGTATCTCTCGAGAATAAAAAAGTCTCTCTTCCTCTTATGTGGTGACTTCAATTGTCATCACGCCAGTTGGCTAGGTGTGGGTACCTCTCTCACCTGCCATGGCACCTCAGCAAAAGCTTTCTGCGACTCATTAGGACTAACTCAATCGGTCAACTTCCCGACCCGGATCTCAACCAATGGTACTCCATCTCTTCTGGATCTGATTTTGACAAATTTCCCTGACAATATCTGCTGCTCTTCCTTCGCTCCAATTGGTTCTTCTGACCACGTCCTTGTTAAAGTGGACATCTCTCTGGCTGTTATCAGAGAACCACCTCACCGCCGTCGAGTCTGGCATTTCACTCAAGCCGACTGGCAGGGTCTCCGAGCAGCCATCAAACTTACAGACTGGTCTCCTATCACTACTTTCTCAAACATCAACTCATCCTGGAAATTCTTTCAAAGAAACTTGCTCTCCCTCATGCACAGATTTATCCCCTCTCGTGTTCAGTTGTCTTACCCTTCCTCCCGCCCTTGGTTTACTGAAGCTTGTGGTGAGGCAGTTGTCCTGAAACAACTTGCCTTTTCCTCATGGAAAGCAAACCCAACTGAGGGCAATGTCAGTTCTTTCCACAAAGCTCGGAACAAGTGTGTATCTACCCTCAGGAGAGCCAGAAAACAACATCTTTCTCATCTCAAGTCTGAACTCTCAAACCTCTCTCCCTCCTCAAAATCCTGGTGGCGTTTAATCAAATCTGTTTCTGGTGTATGTTTCCCCTCCATCCCCTCCCTTACCTCAAATGGCCGCACTGCTGATTCCACACGTGATAAAGCTGAATGTCTAAACTCGGTGTTTGCAGCTAAATCTTGTGACCTAAACCCATCACTTTCTCTACCCACTTTACCCAGTCGCACCCAACTGTCCCTGGACTCTGTATCCGTTTCTCCTGACAAGGTGGAGAGCTTGCTTTCAAACCTCGAGTCAGATTCTGCAACCGGTCCAGACGGCATCAGCCCACGTGTCCTCAAAGCCTGCTCTTCTGCTCTTGCTCACCCTCCCTCTGTTCTATTCACCCTCTCATTTGCCCAGGGTCATCTGCCATCTGCTTGGAAATCTGCTAACATCACTGCCCTGCATAAAAAAGGTGCAAAAACAGATCCCTATAACTACAGACCAATCAGCCTTCTCCCAATCATCAGCAAGGTTATGGAATCCATCATTGCCTCAGATATGAAATCCTTCCTCTTCTCCAATGGCTTGATTTCCAATCATCAATTTAGTTTCAGACTAGGTCACTCTACCCTGGATATGCTGCTTCTGCTCTCCCATCAATGGATGGAAGTCCTCAATGCCAGACAGGAAATCCGAGCCGTATCCCTGGACATATCACGTGCTTTTGACACAGTCTGGCACCCTGCACTACTCACCAAACTCTCTTCCCATGGTATTCAAGGCCATCTCCACTCATGGCTCGCAGACTTCCTCTCCTGTCGCAGTCAACGTGTGGCCCTAAATGGAGTTCTTTCATCCCCTCTTCCTGTGCAGGCTGGAGTTCCTCAAGGTAGCGTTCTGGGCCCTGTTCTTTTTCTGGTTTTCATCAATGATCTCTCGGACTCTCTGGAAAATCCTCTATTTCTCTTTGCCGACGACTCCACCCTCTGCCGTACCATCTGTCATCCCTCAGACTGGCAAGCAGCAGCTTCTTCACTCACTGCAGATCTGGATAAAATCACAAACTGGTCCAACACGTGGAACATGTCTTTCAATCCAGACAAATCTCACACTCTCACTATGTCTCTTCGAAAGGACCGTTTACAAAACCCCCCATCCACTTTCTCAACAATCCTCTGGAAGAAGTCTTTTCTTTCAAGCTTCTAGGTCTCACTATCTGCCATGACCTTTCCTGGGAAAGTCACATTTCCAACCTTGCCTCAAAAGCCAGTCGCCGACTGGGAATCCTCCGTCGTGCAAAGTCCTTCCTCGGCCCTCTTGAGCTCCTGACCACTTACAAAGCTTTTGTCCGTAGCCTGATGGAGTACTGCTCTCCCCTCTGGGCTGGTGCTCCTGCCTCCCACCTTTCTCGGCTTCACGCTGTCGAAACCAGGGCATTTAAGATCATCGGCATCTCCCACAATGAAGCTGAGTCTTTGGGCCTCTCACTCAATCACCGCAGGTTGGTCGGTGGTCTTTCTGTCTTCTACCGACTCCTCTCCAGCCTTGCCCCCCCTGCTCTCTCTGCGATTTGTCCCCACCACATTTCCACAGGGCGCTCAAGGTCCGCCAACAACCCCCTTCTGGTAAACCTACCAAAGTCACGAATCACTGCTCATCTTCACTCTTTCATTCCTCTTTTTTCCCGCCTTTGGAATAAACTTCCTCACTCTATTCTTTCCCATTCTTCCCTCCAGGCTTTCAAAACAGCTGTTCACCACCACCTCTTATCTTCCCCCATCCAAATCCTCGATCTTATCTACCCCCGATAATCCACCCAAGCCCACTTCCTTCATTTCTCCTGCTTTCCTTCCTGAAAGTCCTTGTAATGTCCATCTTCTCTTCGCCATGTTCCCCGTCCCATCCCCATCCCTCTCCCTTCCACAGTTCACCTAATGTGTCTGTTCCCCACTGTTTTGTCCCTTCCACTCCCGCCCCTCTTGTCTCATGCCTCCTTGCTGTGAGTTGTGTGTTAGCTCTCATACGAGCCTCGACCAAGGTATACAAAAAAAAAAAGAAAAAAAAAAGTATACCACTGCATCTCTCCAGAATAAAAAAAAAACATACCATGGTATCTCTTGAATAAAAAAATATACCATGGGATCTCTCTTGAATAAAACACACCACGATATCTCTCTCGAATAAAAAATACACCATGGTATCTCTCTCGAATAAAAAAATATACCATGTTATCTCTCTCGAATAAAACCATAAGTACCATGGTATCACTCAAGAATAAAAAACATACCATGGTATCTCTCTCGAATAAAACCATAAGTACCATGGTATCACTCAAGAATAAAAAACATACCATGGTATCAATCTGGAATAAAACATATACCATGGTATCTCTCTCGAATAAAAAAATATACCATGGTATCTCTCTCGAATAAAACCATAAGTACCATTGTATCACTCAAGAATAAAAAACATACCATGGTATCAATCTGGAATAAAACATATACCATGGTATCTGTCTAGAATAAAAAAATATACCATGGCATCTCTCTTGGATAAAAAAACATACCATGGTATCTGTTAAGAATAAAAATATATACCATGGTATCTCTCCAGATGAAAAAAATATACCATGGAAGCTCTTTAGAATAAAACATTTACCATGGTATCTCTCCAGAATAAAAAAAATATACCATGGCATCTCTCAAATAAAAATAATATACCATGGTATCTATATCGAATAAAAAATATACCATGGTATCTCTCCAGAAGAAAAAAATATCCAAGGTATCTCTCGAGAATAAAACATGCACAATGGCATCTCTCTCAAATAAAAACAATATACCATGGTATCTCTCCAGAATAAAACATATACCATGGTATCTCTCTGGAATAAAAAATATACCATGGCATCTCTCGAGAATAAAAAACATAACGTCGCATCTCTCCAGAATAAAAAAAACATACCATGGTATCTCTTCAGAATAAAAAATACACCATGGTATCTATCTAGAATAAAAAACATACGATGGTATCTCTCCACAATAAAAAACATACCATGATATCTCTCGAGAATAAAAAACATCCCATGGTATCTCTCGAGAATAAAAAATATATACCATGGTATCGAACTTGAATAAAACACACCACGATATCTCTCTCGAATAAAAAATATACGATGGCATCTCTCTAGAATAAAAAATACAACATGGTATCTCTCCAGAATAAAAACCATAAGTTCCATGCTATCACTCTGGAATAAAAAAAAACATAAGATGGTATAAATCCAGAATAAAACATATACGATGGTATCTCACAAGAATAAAATATACACATGGTAGCTCTTTTGAATAAAACATATACCATGGTATCTCTCCAGAATAAAAAATATACCATGGCATCTCTCTGGAATAAAAATAATATACCATGGTATCTCTACAGAATAAAAAATATTCCATGGTATCTCTCTATAATAAAAAATATACCATGGTATCTCTCAAGAATAAAACATGCACCATGGTGTCTCTCTAGTCTATAATAAAACACATGCCATGGTATCTCTCGAGAATAAAACATATATCATGACATCTCTCCAGAATGAAAAATATACCATGGTATCTATCGAGAATAAAAAATATACCATGGTATCTATCGAGAATAAAAAATATACCATGGTATCTCTCGAGAATAAAACATATGCCATGGTATCTCTCGAGAATGAAAAATATACCATGGTATCTATCGAGAATAAAAAATATACCATGGTATCTATCGAGAATAAAAAATATACCATGGTATCTCTCTGGAATAAAAAATATACCAAAGCATCTCTTCAGAATAAAAAAAAACATTGTTACGGCACCGGTGCGTCGGCCGCCAACCGACCGCTATGACGGAGCCGCAAGTCGAGTCGGCCCGACCGATCACCCAGAATATAGATCGCTGCCCGTATAAGACCGAGTCGACGGGTCGTTGTACAAGAACCGAAATACGCCAATGGGCAGATCACGTGGGGTAGAGTCGATTGCCAATCTTTAATGTACCGAAATACCCACGTGATCCAACATCCCGGTGTATTCCACCCTCGACAGAACTCGTACGGAACAAACCGCCGAGGCGAGCCTGTCCCGTGCGCGATTCCGAGCGATTTAATCGCCGAGATCCGTCGGTCCAAATGTCCCCCTTTTATGGCAAACCAACGGCTTTCTTACTCCCAACACACGAAATGCTCAATCAATGAAAGAATCGACGCGACGAGCTGAAAACATTTAACAATTGGGGTATTTATAAATAATAATTGGGAACTAGGGAAGCACGTAAGAGTAGAACTATACCGACTTTACGAAATGCAATGCAAAGATTTACAGCACACAAAGCACTTAACAGTTTCCTACTTATTAGACGGGCCCACGGACACATGTACGCACACACACACACCCAAGAAATTGTGGCAGAGGCCTTTAATAACGAGCTCCAGCTCGGAGGACAGGTGAGCTGAAACCCAGAGCCTATCTCGAACCTCTCCACCTCGTGTGGTCTTCAAGTTGTTCGGACCCGGGCTCCAGCGAGAGCGAGCTGGATCCAATCGCCGTGAGCCGCGATCCTTCCCGAGCTCCAGCGAATCCTCCCGCACTTCTCAACATGTGCTGGTGAGACGAGGCACCGATCCTTCCCGGCGATGGGGCGCTTCCCCGAGGAACCACCTCCAAGAAGAGGCTGATAAGTCGCACCAAGCCGGGAACCAAACGGAGAACAAAGAGATCCACGAACCAAGAAGAAGAAGAAGAAGAAGCCACCATTCGCAGCTCGAGCCGAGCAACCGGCTCAACTTTCTTCCAAAACAAAGCAGCTCAAAGCAAAAAGCTCTCCCGAGCCTAGCAGGACCCGAAGCTCCGCTGAACAACTCCTCTGCAGAAGCAAAAAGCTTCCGAAAGCCTCAACCCGAGCCCAAGCCAAACAGGACCCGAAGGTCTGCTGAATGACTACCCAGCCACTCCCTTCTCCAACTCAGAACCAAGAAAGGATCTCCTCTTTATCCTTCTCCGCCCCCTCCCCCGCGACCGGCATGACTCATGCCCTCGTGATCCATCCCCCGCTCAACCACGGGTGGGAGGAAGTTGTTTGACATCATGAATCACGGGATGGCATTGTTCTTCTTCCTCTTCGCAGAAGAGGGGGATGGACGTCTCCATTGTTTCGTTCCCTAACTATTAAATCGATCCGCAGCGCATCTAATCGATTTCTGAACACTTAAACAATGAAAAGTGAACTATCTAGGGAACAAGCACTTATCGACACAGCTGACTAAAGGAACCTGAATGTTGTGTGCAATCGAATTCCAAATTCGTAACAATATCATGGCATCTCTTCAGAATAAAAAAAACATACCATGGAATCTATCTCGAATAAAAAACATACCATGGTATCTCTCTAAAATAAAAAAAACATAGCATGGTATCTCTCTAGAATAAAAAACATACCAAGGTATATCTCTAGAATAAAAAACATACCAAGGTATATCTCTAGAATAAAAAACATACCAAGGTATATCTCTAGAATAAAAAACATACCAAGGTATCTCTCTAGAATAAAAAAACATACCATGGTATCTCTCCAGAATAAAAAACATACCATGGTATCTCTCTAAAATAAAAAAAACATAGCATGGTATCTCTCTAGAATAAAAAACATACCAAGGTATATCTCTAGAATAAAAAACATACCAAGGTATATCTCTAGAATAAAAAACATACCATGGTATCTCTCTAGAATAAAAAACATACCATGGTATCTCTCTAGAATAAAAAACATACCATGGTATCTCTCTAGAATAAAAAAACACACCATGGTATCTCTCTAGAATAAAAAACATACCATGGCACCTCTCCAGAAGGAATAATATACCATGGTATCTATCTAGAATAAAAAATATACCATGGTATCTCTCCAGAATAAAAAACATACCATGGTATCTCTCTAAAATAAAAAAAAACATAGCATGGTATCTCTCTAGAATAAAAAACATACCAAGGTATATCTCTAGAATAAAAAACATACCAAGGTATATCTCTAGAATAAAAAACATACCAAGGTATCTCTCTAGAATAAAAAACATACCATGGTATCTCTCTAGAATAAAAAAACACACCATGGTATCTCTCTAGAATAAAAAACATACCATGGCACCTCTCCAGAAGGAATAATATACCATGGTATCTATCTAGAATAAAAAATATACCAGGGTATCTCTCTAGAATAAAAAAACATACCAAGGTATCTCTCTAGGATAAAAAAACATACCATGGTATCTCTCTAGAATAAAAAAACATAGCATGGTATCTCTCTAGAATAAAAAACATACCAAGGTATATCTCTAGAATAAAAAAACACACCATGGTATCTCTCTAGAATAAAAAACATACCACGGTATCTCTCTAGAATAAAAAAACACACCATGGTATCTCTCTAGAATAAAAAACATACCATGGCACCTCTCCAGAAGGAATAATTTACCATGGATCTATCTAGAATAAAAAATATACCAGGGTATCTCTCTAGAATAAAAAACATACCAAGGTATCTCTCTAGGATAAAAAAACATACCATGGTATCTCTCTAGAATAAAAAAACACACCATGGCACCTCTCCAGAAGGAATAATATACCATGGTATCTATCTAGAATAAAAAATATACCATGTTATCTGTCGAGAATAAAAAAATATAACATGGTATCTCTCCAGAATAAAAAACAAACCATGGTTTCAATCTCGAATAAAAAACATACCATGGTATCTCTCTGGAATAAAACATGTAACATCATATCTCTCTTGAAAAAAAATATACCACAGCATCCCTCCAGAATAAAAAAACATACCATGGAACTTCTCTGGAATAAAAAAAAACATACCATAGTATCTCCCGAGAATAAAAATCATACCATGGTAACTCTGGAATAAAAACATACCAGGGTATCACTCTCGGATAAAAACATACCAAGGTATCACTCTCAAATGAAAAGATATCCCATGGCATCTCTCTGGAAGAAAACACACCATTATATCTCTCTAGAATAAAAAATACACCATGGTATCTCTCCAGGATAAAAACCATAAGTACTATGGTATCACTCGTAAATAAAAAACATACCATGGTATCTTTCCAGAATAAAACATTTAGGATGGTATCTCTATAGAATAAAAAATATACCATGGTATCTCTCCAGAATAAAAAAATATACTATGGTTGCTCTTTAGAATAAAATATATACCAAGGTATCTCTCGAGAATAAAAAAAATATACCATGGCATCTCTCTCGAATAAAAAACATACCATAGTATCTATCAAGGAAAAAAAAAACATACCATGGTATCTCTCCAGAATAAAAAAAATATACCATGGCATTTCTCAAGAATAAAAAAATATATACCTTGGTATCTATACAGAATAAAAAATATACAATGGTATCTCTCAAGAGTAAAAAAAAATATACCATGGCATCTCTCAAGAATTAGAAAAATATACCATGGTATCGATATAGAATAAAACATATACCATGTATCTCTCTGGAATAAAAAAATATAACATGGTATCTCTCTAGAATAAAAAACATACCAAGGTATATCTCTAGAATAAAAAAACACACCATGGTATCTCTCTAGAATAAAAAACATACCATGGCACCTCTCCAGAAGGAATAATATACCATGGTATCTATCTGGAATAAAAAATATACCAGGGTATATCTCTAGAATAAAAAAATATAACATGGTATCTCTCTAGAATAAAAAACATGCCAAGGTATATCTCGAGAATAAAAAACACACCATGGTATCTCTCTAGAATAAAAAACATACCAAGGTATCTCTCTAGAATAAAAAACATACCATAGTATCTCTCTAGAATAAAAAAACACACCATGGTATCTCTCTAGAATAAAAAACATACCATGGCACCTCTCCAGAAGGAATAATATACCATGGTATCTATCTAGAATAAAAAATATACCATGTTATCTCTCGAGAATAAAAAAATATAACATGGTATCTCTCCAGAATAAAAAACAAACCATGGTATCAATCTCGGATAAAAAACATACCATGGTATCTCTCTGGAATAAAACATGTAACATCATATCTCTCTTGAAAAAAAATATACCACAGCATCCCTCCAGAATAAAAAACATACCATGGAACTTCTCTGGAATAAAAAAACATACCATAGTATCTCCCGAGAATAAAAATCATACCATGGTATCTCTGGAATAAAAACATACCAGGGTATCACTCTCGGATAAAAACATACCAGGGTATCACTCTCAAATGAAAAGATATCCCATGGCATCTCTCTGGAAGAAAACACACCATTATATCTCTCTAGAATAAAAAATACACCATGGTATCTCTCCAGGATAAAAACCATAAGTACTATGGTATCACTCGTAAATAAAAAACATACCATGGTATCTTTCCAGAATAAAACATTTAGGATGGTATCTCTATAGAATAAAAAATATACCATGGTATCTCTCCAGAATAAAAAAATATACTATGGTTGCTCTTTCGAATAAAATATATACCAAGGTATCTCTCGAGAATAAAAAAAATATACCATGGCATCTCTCTCGAATAAAAAACATACCATATTATCTATCAAGGAAAAAAAAAACATACCATGGTATCTCTCCAGAATAAAAAAAATATACCATGGCATTTCTCAAGAAAAAAAAAATATACCTTGGTATCTATACAGAATAAAACATATACAATGGTATCTCTCAAGAGTAAAAAAAAATATACCATGGTATCTCTCTGGAATAAAAAAATATACCATATTATCTCTCGAGAAAAAAATATAACATGGTATCTCTCTGGAATAAAAAAACGAACCATGGTATCCATCTCGAATTAAAAACATAGCAAGGTATCTCTCTGGAATAAAACATATACCATGGTATCTCTCTAGGAAAAAATTTACCATAGCATCTCTCCAGAATAAAAAAAAAACATACCATGGCATCTCTCTCAAATAAAAAAATATACCATGAGACCTCTCTTGAATAAAAAATATACCATGGTATCTATACAGAATAAAAAATATACAATGGTTTCTCTCAAGAGTAAAAAAAAAATATACCATGGCATCTCTCAAGAATTAGAAAAAAATATACCATGGTATCGATATAGAATAAAACATATACAATGGTATCTTCCTGGAATAAAAAAATATAACATGGTATCTCTCCAGAATAAAACGTATACCATGGTATCTCTCGAGAATAAAAAGATATACCACTGCATCTCTCCAGAATAAAAAAAACATACCATGGCATCTCTCGAGAATAAAAAAAAACATACCATGGTATCTCTCGAATTAAAAAAAATATATACCATGGTATCTCTCTGGAATAAAAAAAAACATACCATGGTATCTCTCCAGAATAAAAAACGAACCATGGTATCCATCTCAAATTAAAAACATAGTATGGTATCTCTCTGGAATAAAACATATACCATGGTATCTCTCTAGGAAAAAATTTACCATAGCATCTCTCCAGAATAAAAAAAAACATACCATGGCATCTCTCTCAAATAAAAAAAAATATACCATGAGACCTCTCTTGAATAAAAAAATATACCATGGTATCTATACAGAATAAAAAATATACAATGGTTTCTCTCAAGAGTAAAAAAAAATATACCATGGCATCTCTCAAGAATTATAAAAAAATATACCATGGTATCGATATAGAATAAAACATATACAATGGTATCTCCCTGGAATAAAAAAAATATAACATGGTATCTCTCCAGAATAAAACGTATACCATGGTATCTCTCGAGAATAAAAAAGTATACCACTGCATCTCTCCAGAATAAAAAAAACATACCATGGCATCTCTCGAGAATAAAAAAAAAACATACCATGGTATCTCTCGAATTAAAAAAAATATACCATGGTATCTCTCTTGAATAAAAAAACTATATACCATGGTATCTAACTTGAATAAAACACACCACGATATCTCTCTCGAATAAAAAATACACCATGGTATCTCTCTCGAATAAAAAAATATACCATGGTATCTTTCTTGAATAAAACCATAAGTACCATGGTATCACTCAAGAATAAAAAACATACCATGGTATCAATCTGGAATAAAACATATACCATGGTATCTGTCTAGAATAAAAAATATACCATGGCATCTGTTAAGAATAAAAAATATACCATGGTATCTCTCCAGATGAAAAAATATACCATGGAAGCTCTTTAGAATAAAACATATACCATGGTATCTCTCCAGAATAAAAATATACCATGGCATCTCTCTCTCAAATAAAAATAATATACCATGGTATCAATATAGAATAAAAAATATCCATGGTATCTCTCCAGAATAAAACATATACCATGGTCTCTCTCTGGAATAAAAAATATACCATGATATCTCTCTGAAATAAAAAAAAATATACCATGGTATCTCTCGAGAAAAAAATATACTGTCGCATCTCTGCAGAATAAAAAACATACCATGGCATCTCTCGAGAAAAAAAAAAACATACCATGGTATCTCTCCAGAATAAAAAACATACCATGGTATCTATCTAGAATAAAAAACATACGATGGTATCTCTCTAGAATAAAAAAACATGCCATGGTATCTCTCGAGAATAAAAACATACCATGGTATCTCTCAAGAATAAAAAAACATCCCATGGTATCTATCTAGAATAAAAAAAACATATCATGGTATTCTCGAGAAAAAAAAAAAACATACCATGGTATCTCTCCAGAATAAAAAACATACCATGGTATGTATCTAGAATAAAAAACATACGATGGTATCTCTCTAGAATAAAAAACATCCCATGGTATCTATCTAGAATAAAAAACATACCATGGTATCTATCTAGAATAAAAAAAACATACCTTGGTATTCTCGAGAAAAAAAAAACATACCATGGTATCTCTCCAGAATGAAAAACATACCATGGTATCTATCTAGAATAAAAAACATACGATGGTATCTCTCTAGAATAAAAAAACATGCCATGGTATCTCTCGAGAATAAAAAACATCCCATGGTATCTATCTGGAATAAAAAACATGCCATGGTATCTCTCGAGAATAAAAACATACCATGGTATCTCTCGAGAATAAAAAACATCCCATGGTATCTATCTAGAATAAAAAACATGCCATGGTATCTCTCGAGAATCAAAATATACCATGGTATCTCTCTCGAATAAAAAATATATACCATGGTATCGAACTTGAAAAAACACACCACGATATCTCTCTCGAATAAAAAATATACGATGGCATCTCTCTAGAATAAAAAATACAACATGGTATCTCTCCAGAATAAAAAACATAAGTTCCATGCTATCACTTTGGAATAAAAAAAACATACCATGGTATAAATCCAGAATAAAACATATACGATGGTATCTCACTAGAATAAAACACATACAATGGTAGCTCTTTAGAATAAAACATATACCATGGGATCTCTCCAGAATAAAAAAAAATATACCATGGTATCTCTCTGGAATAAAAAAATATACCATGTTATCTCTCTCAAATAAAAAAATATACCATGGCATCTCTCTCAAATAAAAATAATATACCATGGTATCTCTACAGAATAATAAATATACCATGGAATCTCTCTATAATAAAAAATATACCATGGTATCTCTCTATAATAAAAAATATACCATGGTATCTCTACAGAATAATAAATATACCATGGAATCTCTCTATAATAAAAAAATATACCATGGTATCTCTACAGAATAATAAATATACCATGGAATCTCTCTATAATAAAAAATATACCATGGTATCTCTCTTTCATAAAAAATATACCATGGTATCTCTACAGAATAATAAATATACCATGGAATCTCTCTATAATAAAAAAATATACCATGGTATCTCTCGAGAAAAAAACATGCACCATGGTGTCTCTCTCTAGTCTATAATAAAACATATGCCATGGTATCTCTCGAGAATAAAACATATATCATGACATCTCTCCAGAATGAAAAATATACCATGGTATCTATCGAGAATAAAAAATATACTATGGTATCTCTCTGGAATAAAAAATATACCATGGCATCTCTCGAGAATAAAAAACATACTATGGTATCGATCTAGAATAAAAAAATATACCATGGGATCTCTCGAGATAACAAAATATACCATGGTATCTCTCTCAAATAAAAAATATACCATGGCATTTCTCTCAAATAAAAATAATATAACATGGTATCTATATAGAAGAAAAAAAATATACCATGGTATCTCTCCAGAATAAAACATGTACCATGGTGTCTCTCCAGAATAAAACATATACCACGGTATCTCTCTGGAATAAAAAAATATACCATATTATCTCTCGAGAAAAAAATATAACATGGTATCTCTCTGGAATAAAAAAATATACCATGGTATCTCTCCAGAATAAAAAAACGAACCATGGTATCTATCTCGAATTAAAAACATAGTATGGTATCTCTCTGGAATAAAACATATACCATGGTATCTCTCTAGGAAAAAATTTACCATAGCATCTCTCCAGAATAAAAAAAACATACCATGGCATCTCTCTCGAATAAAAAAAAATATACCATGAGACCTCTCTTGAATAAAAAATATACCATGGTAGCTCTTTAGAATAAAACGTATACCATGGTATCTCTCCAGAATAAAAAAATATACCATGGTATCTATCTGGAATAAAAAACCTACCATGGTATCGCTCTATAATAAAAAAAAAACATACCATGGTATCTCTCTTGAATAAAAAAAACATACCATGGTATCTCTCTGGAATAAAAAAAACATACCATGGCAACTCTCCTGAATAAAAAACATACCATGGTATCCATCTCGAATTAAAAAAAAAAAACATACCATGGTATCTCTCGAATAAAAAACATACCATGGTATCTCTCTAGAATAAAAAAACATACCATAGTATCTTTCTAAAATAAAAAAAAAACATACCATGGTATCTCTCGAGAATAAAAAAAGATACCGTGTTAACTCTCTAGCATAAAAAAAAAACATACCATGGCATCTCTCTTGAATAAAAAAAAAATTGTCATGGTATCTCTATGGAATAAAAAAACATACCATGGTATCTCTCTCGAATAAAGTCTCGAGAATAAAACATGCACCATGGTGTCTCTCTCTAGTCTATAATAAAACATATGCCATGGTATCTCTCGAGAATAAAACATATATCATGACATCTCTCCAGAATGAAAAATATACCATGGTATCTATCGAGAATAAAAAATATACCATGGTATCTCTCGAGAATAAAACATGCACCATGGTGTCTCTCTCTAGTCTATAATAAAACACATGCCATGGTATCTCTCGAGAATAAAACATATATCATGACATCTCTCCAGAATGAAAAATATACCATGGTATCTATCGAGAATAAAAAATATACCATGGTATCTCTCTGGAATAAAAAATATACCATGGCATCTCTCGAGAATAAAAAACATATTATGGTATCGATCTAGAATAAAAAAAATATACCTTGGGATCTCTCGAGATAACAAAATATACCATGGTATCTCTCTCGAATAAAAAATATACCATGGCATTTCTCTCAAATAAAAATAAAACATGGTATCTATATAGAAGAAAAAAAATTACCATGGTATCTCTCCAGAATAAAACATGTACCATGGTGTCTCTCCAGAATAAAACATATACCACGGTATCTCTCTGGAATAAAAAAATATACCATATTATCTCTCGAGAAAAAAATATAACATGGTATCTCTCTGGAATAAAAAAATATACCATGATATCTCTCCAGAATAAAAAAACGAACCATGGTATCCATCTCGAATTAAAAACATAGTATGGTATCTCTCTGGAATAAAACATATACCATGGTATCTCTCTAGGAAAAAATTTACCATAGCATCTCTCCAGAATAAAAAAAACATACCATGGCATCTCTCTCAAATAAAAAAAAATATACCATGAGACCTCTCTTGAATAAAAAATATACCATGGTAGCTCTTTAGAATAAAACGTATACCATGGTATCTCTCCAGAATAAAAAAAATATACCATGGTATCTATCTGGAATAAAAAACCTACCATGGTATCGCTCTATAATAAAAAAAAACATACCATGGTATCTCTCTTGAATAAAAAAAACATACCATGGTATCTCTCTGGAATAAAAAAAACATACCATGGCAACTCTCCTGAATAAAAAACATACCATGGTATCCATCTCGAATTAAAAAAAAAAACATACCATGGTATCTCTCGAATAAAAAACATACCATGGTATCTCTAGAATAAAAAAACATACCATAGTATCTCTCTAAAATAAAAAAAAACATACCATGGTATCTCTCGAGAATAAAAAAAGATACCGTGTTAACTCTCTAGCATAAAAAAAAAACATACCATGGAATCTCTCTTGAATAAAAAAAAAATTGTCATGGTATCTCTATGGAATAAAAAAAACATACCATGGTATCTCTCTCGAATAAAGTCTCGAGAATAAAACATGCACCATGGTGTCTCTCTCTAGTCTATAATAAAACATATGCCATGGTATCTCTCGAGAATAAAACATATATCATGACATCTCTCCAGAATGAAAAATATACCATGGTATCTATCGAGAATAAAAAATATACCATGGTATCTCTCTGGAATAAAAAATATACCATGGCATCTCTCGAGAATAAAAAACATACTATGGTATCGATCTAGAATAAAAAAATATACCATGGGATCTCTCGAGATAACAAAATATACCATGGTATCTCTCTCGAATAAAAAATATACCATGGCATTTCTCTCAAATAAAAATAATATAACATGGTATCTATATAGAAGAAAAAAATATACCATGGTATCTCTCCAGAATAAAACATGTACCATGGTGTCTCTCCAGAATAAAACATATACCACGGTATCTCTCTGGAATAAAAAAATATACCATATTATCTCTCGAGAAAAAAATATAACATGGTATCTCTCTGGAATAAAAAAATATACCATGGTATCTCTCCAGAATAAAAAAACGAACCATGGTATCCATCTCGAATTAAAAACATAGTATGGTATCTCTCTGGAATAAAACATATACCATGGTATCTCTCTAGGAAAAAATTTACCACAGCATCTCTCCAGAATAAAAAAAACATACCATGGCATCTCTCTCAAACAAAAAAAAATATACCATGAGACCTCTCTTGAATAAAAAATATACCATGGTATCTATACAGAATAAAAAATATACAATGGTATCTCTTTAGAATAAAACATATACCATGGTATCTATACAGAATAAAAAATATACAATGGTAGCTCTTTAGAATAAAACATATACCATGGTGTCTCTCCAGAATAAAAAAAATATACCATGGTATCTATACAGAATAAAAAATATACCATGGTAGCTCTTTAGAATAAAACATATACCATGGTATCTCTCCAGAATAAAAAAAATATACCATGGTATCTATCTGGATTAAAAAACCTACCATGGTATCGCTCTATAATAAAAAAAAAACATACCATGGTATCTCTCTTGAATAAAAAAAAACATACCATGGTATCTCTCTGGAATAAAAAAAACATACCATGGCAACTCTCCTGAATAAAAAACATACCATGGTATCCATCTCGAATTAAAAAAAAAACATACCATGGTATCTCTCGAATAAAAAACATACCATGGTATCTCTCCAGAATAAAAAAAAACATACCATAGTATCTCTCTAAAATAAAAAAAAAACATACCATGGTATCTCTCGAGAATAAAAAAAGATACCGTGTTAACTCTCTGGCATAAAAAAAAAACATACCATGGCATCTCTCTTGAATAAAAAAAAAATTGTCATGGTATCTCTATGGAATAAGAAAACATACCATGGTATCTCTCTCGAATAAAGAACATACCATGGTATCTCTGTGGAATAAAAAACATACCGTGGTATCTCTCTGGAATAAAAACATACCGTGGCATCTCTCTCGAATAAAAAAATATACTATGGTATCTCTCTTAAATAAAAATATACCATGGTCGCTCTTTACAATAAAACATATACCATGGTATCTCTCCAGAATAAAAAAAAAAAATATACCAAGGCATCTCTCCAGCATGAAAAATATACAATGGTATCTTTCTGGAATAAAAAAATGTACCATGGTATCTCTCGAAAATGAAAAAAATACCATGGTATCTCTCGAAAATGAAAAAAATACCATGGTATCTCTCGAGAATGAAAAAATATACCATGGTATCTCTCTGGAATAAAAATATACCATGGCATCTCTCGAGAATAAAAACATACTATGGTATCGATCTAGAATAAAAAAATACCATGGGATCTCTCGAGATAACAAAATATACCATGGTATCTCTCTCGAATAAAAAATATACCATGGCATTTCTCTCAAATAAAAATAATATAACATGGTATCTATATAGAAGAAAAAAATATACCATGGTATCTCTCCAGAATAAAACATGTACCATGGTGTCTCTCCAGAATAAAACATATACCACGGTATCTCTCTGGAATAAAAAAAATATACCATATTATCTCTCGAGAAAAAAATATAACATGGTATCTCTCTGGAATAAAAAAATATACCATGGTATCTCTCCAGAATAAAAAAACGAACCATGGTATCCATCTCGAATTAAAAACATAGTATGGTATCTCTCTGGAATAAAACATATACCATGGTATCTCTCTAGGAAAAAATTTACCATAGCATCTCTCCAGAATAAAAAAAACATACCATGGCATCTCTCTCAAACAAAAAAAAAAATATACCATGAGACCTCTCTTGAATAAAAAATATACCATGGTATCTATACAGAATAAAAAATATACAATGGTAGCTCTTTAGAATAAAACATATACCACGGTGTCTCTCCAGAATAAAAAAAATATACCATGGTATCTATACAGAATAAAAAATATACCATGGTAGCTCTTTAGAATAAAACATATACCATGGTATCTCTCCAGAATAAAAAAAATATACCATGGTATCTATCTGGAATAAAAAACCTACCATGGTATCGCTCTATAATAAAAAAAAAACATACCATGGTATCTCTCTTGAATAAAAAAAAACATACCATGGTATCTCTCTGGAATAAAAAAAACATACCATGGCAACTCTCCTGAATAAAAAACATACCATGGTATCCATCTCGAATTAAAAAAAAAACATACCATGGTATCTCTCGAATAAAAAACATACCATGGTATCTCTCCAGAATAAAAAAAAACATACCATAGTATCTCTCTAAAATAAAAAAAAAACATACCATGGTATCTCTCGAGAATAAAAAAAGATACCGTGTTAACTCTCTGGCATAAAAAAAAAACATACCATGGCATCTCTCTTGAATAAAAAAAAAATTGTCATGGTATCTCTCTGGAATAAAAAACATACCGTGGTATCTCTCTGGAATAAAAAAAACATACCGTGGCATCTCTCTCGAATAAAAAAAATATACTATGGTATCTATATAGAATAAAAAAATATATACCATGGTATCTCTCTTAAATAAAAATATACCATGGTCGCTCTTTACAATAAAACATATACCATGGTATCTCTCCAGAATAAAAAAAATATACCAAGGCATCTCTCCAGCATGAAAAATATACAATGGTATCTTTCTGGAATAAAAAAATGTACCATGGTATCTCTCGAAAATGAAAAAAAATACCATGGTATCTCTCGAAAATGAAAAAAAATACCATGGTATCTCTCGAGAATGAAAAAATATACCATGGTATCTCTCGAGAATAAAAAATATACCATGGTATTTCTCTGGAATAAAAAAATATACCATGGTATCTCTAGAAAAAAAAATATATCATTGCATCTCTCCAGAATAAAAAAACATACCATGGCATCTCTGGAATAAAAAACATATCATGGTATCTCTGTAGAATAAAAAACATACTATGGTATCTCTGGAATAAAAAACGTACCATGGTATCTCTCTCAAATAAAAAAAACATACCATGGTAATTCTCCAGAATAAAAAAAGCAGGGTATCTCTCTAGAATATAAAACATACCATGGTATCTCTCTTGAATAAAAAAAACATACCATGGCATCTCTCGAGAATAAAAAACACACCATGGTATCTCTTGAATAAAAAACATACCATAGTATCTCTCTGGAATAAAAAACATACCATGGCATCTCTCGAGAATAAAAAACACACCATGGTATCTCTTGAATAAAAAACATACCATAGTATCTCTTGAATAAAATCCATAAGTACCATGGTATCATTCTCGAATCAAAAACATACCATGGTATCTCTCTTGAATAAAAAACATACCATGGTATCCATCTCGAATTAAAAAAAAAACATACCATGGTATCTCTCGAATAAAAAAACATACCATGGTATCTCTCTAGAATAAAAAAAACATACCATAGTATCTCTCTAAAATAAAAAAAAACATACCATGGTATCACTCGAGAATAAAAAAAGATACCGTGTTAACTCTCTAGCATAAAAAAAACATACCATGGCATCTCTCTTGAATAAAAAAAAAATTGTCATGGTATCTCTATGGAATAAAAAAAAACATACCATGGTATCTCTCTCGAATAAAGTCTCGAGAATAAAACATGCACCATGGTGTCTCTCTCTAGTCTATAATAAAACATATGCCATGGTATCTCTCGAGAATAAAACATATATCATGACATCTCTCCAGAATGAAAAATATACCATGGTATCTATCGAGAATAAAAAATATACCATGGTATCTCTCTGGAATAAAAAATATACCATGGCATCTCTCGAGAATAAAAAACATACTATGGTATCGATCTAGAATAAAAAAATATACCATGGGATCTCTCGAGATAACAAAATATACCATGGTATCTCTCTCGAATAAAAAATATACCATGGCATTTCTCTCAAATAAAAATAATATAACATGGTATCTATATAGAAGAAAAAAATATACCATGGTATCTCTCCAGAATAAAACATGTACCATGGTGTCTCTCCAGAATAAAACATATACCACGGTATCTCTCTGGAATAAAAAAAATATACCATATTATCTCTCGAGAAAAAAATATAACATGGTATCTCTCTGGAATAAAAAAATATACCATGATATCTCTCCAGAATAAAAAAACGAACCATGGTATCCATCTCGAATTAAAAACATAGTATGGTATCTCTCTGGAATAAAACATATACCATGGTATCTCTCTAGGAAAAAATTTACCATAGCATCTCTCCAGAATAAAAAAAAAAACATACCATGGCATCTCTCTCAAACAAAAAAAAATATACCATGAGACCTCTCTTGAATAAAAAATATACCATGGTAGCTCTTTAGAATAAAACGTATACCTTGGTATCTCTCCAGAATAAAAAAAAATATACCATGGTATCTATCTGGAATAAAAAACCTACCATGGTATCGCTCTATAATAAAAAATATATATATACCATGGTATCTCTCTTGAATAAAAAAAAAATTGTCATGGTATCTCTATGGAATAAAAAAAACATACCATGGTATCTCTCTCGCATAAAGTCTCGAGAATAAAACATGCACCATGGTGTCTCTCTCTAGTCTATAATAAAACATATGCCATGGTATCTCTCGAGAATAAAACATATATCATGACATCTCTCCAGAATGAAAAATATACCATGGTATCTATCGAGAATAAAAAATATACCATGGTATCTCTCTGGAATAAAAAATATACCATGGCATCTCTCGAGAATAAAAAACATACTATGGTATCGATCTAGAATAAAAAAATATACCATGGGATCTCTCGAGATAACAAAATATACCATGGTATCTCTCTCGAATAAAAAATATACCATGGCATTTCTCTCAAATAAAAATAATATAACATGGTATCTATATAGAAGAAAAAAATATACCATGGTATCTCTCCAGAATAAAACATGTACCATGGTGTCTCTCCAGAATAAAACATATACCACGGTATCTCTCTGGAATAAAAAAATATACCATATTATCTCTCGAGAAAAAAATATAACATGGTATCTCTCTGGAATAAAAAAATATACCATGGTATCTCTCCAGAATAAAAAAACGAACCATGGTATCCATCTCGAATTAAAAACATAGTATGGTATCTCTCTGGAATAAAACATATACCATGGTATCTCTCTAGGAAAAAATTTACCATAGCATCTCTCCAGAATAAAAAAAACATACCATGGCATCTCTCTCAAACAAAAAAAAATATACCATGAGACCTCTCTTGAATAAAAAATATACCATGGTATCTATACAGAATAAAAAATATACAATGGTATCTCTTTAGAATAAAACATATACCATGGTATCTATACAGAATAAAAAATATACAATGGTAGCTCTTTAGAATAAAACATATACCATGGTGTCTCTCCAGAATAAAAAAAATATACCATGGTATCTATACAGAATAAAAAATATACCATGGTAGCTCTTTAGAATAAAACATATACCATGGTATCTCTCCAGAATAAAAAAAATATACCATGGTATCTATCTGGATTAAAAAACCTACCATGGTATCGCTCTATAATAAAAAAAAACATACCATGGTATCTCTCTTGAATAAAAAAAAAACATACCATGGTATCTCTCTGGAATAAAAAAAACATACCATGGCAACTCTCCTGAATAAAAAACATACCATGGTATCCATCTCGAATTAAAAAAAAAACATACCATGGTATCTCTCGAATAAAAAACATACCATGGTATCTCTCCAGAATAAAAAAAACATACCATAGTATCTCTCTAAAATAAAAAAAAACATACCATGGTATCTCTCGAGAATAAAAAAAGATACCGTGTTAACTCTCTGGCATAAAAAAAAAACATACCATGGCATCTCTCTTGAATAAAAAAAAAATTGTCATGGTATCTCTATGGAATAAGAAAACATACCATGGTATCTCTCTCGAATAAAGAACATACCATGGTATCTCTCTGGAATAAAAAACATACCGTGGTATCTCTCTGGAATAAAAAAAACATACCGTGGCATCTCTCTCGAATAAAAAAAATATACTATGGTATCTCTCTTAAATAAAAATATACCATGGTCGCTCTTTACAATAAAACATATACCATGGTATCTCTCCAGAATAAAAAAAAATATACCAAGGCATCTCTCCAGCATGAAAAATATACAATGGTATCTTTCTGGAATAAAAAAATGTACCATGGTATCTCTCGAAAATGAAAAAAATACCATGGTATCTCTCGAAAATGAAAAAAAATACCATGGTATCTCTCGAGAATGAAAAAATATACCATGGTATCTCTCTGGAATAAAAAATATACCATGGCATCTCTCGAGAATAAAAAACATACTATGGTATCGATCTAGAATAAAAAAAATACCATGGGATCTCTCGAGATAACAAAATATACCATGGTATCTCTCTCGAATAAAAAATATACCATGGCATTTCTCTCAAATAAAAATAATATAACATGGTATCTATATAGAAGAAAAAAATATACCATGGTATCTCTCCAGAATAAAACATGTACCATGGTGTCTCTCCAGAATAAAACATATACCACGGTATCTCTCTGGAATAAAAAAAATATACCATATTATCTCTCGAGAAAAAAATATAACATGGTATCTCTCTGGAATAAAAAAATATACCATGGTATCTCTCCAGAATAAAAAAACGAACCATGGTATCCATCTCGAATGAAAAACATAGTATGGTATCTCTCTGGAATAAAACATATACCATGGTATCTCTCTAGGAAAAAATTTACCATAGCATCTCTCCAGAATAAAAAAAACATACCATGGCATCTCTCTCAAACAAAAAAAAAATATACCATGAGACCTCTCTTGAATAAAAAATATACCATGGTAGCTCTTTAGAATAAAACATATACCATGGTATCTCTCCAGAATAAAAAAAATATACCATGGTATCTATCTGGAATAAAAAACCTACCATGGTATCGCTCTATAATAAAAAAAAAACATACCATGGTATCTCTCTTGAATAAAAAAAAAACATACCATGGTATCTCTCTGGAATAAAAAAAACATACCATGGCAACTCTCCTGAATAAAAAACATACCATGGTATCCATCTCGAATTAAAAAAAAAACATACCATGGTATCTCTCGAATAAAAAACATACCATGGTATCTCTCCAGAATAAAAAAAACATACCATAGTATCTCTCTAAAATAAAAAAAAACATACCATGGTATCTCTCGAGAATAAAAAAGATACCGTGTTAACTCTCTGGCATAAAAAAAAAAACATACCATGGCATCTCTCTTGAATAAAAAAAAAATTGTCATGGTATCTCTCTGGAATAAAAAACATACCGTGGTATCTCTCTGGAATAAAAAAACATACCGTGGCATCTCTCTCGAATAAAAAAAATATACTATGGTATCTATATAGAATAAAAAAATATATACCATGGTATCTCTCTTAAATAAAAATATACCATGGTCGCTCTTTACAATAAAACATATACCATGGTATCTCTCCAGAATAAAAAAAATATACCAAGGCATCTCTCCAGCATGAAAAATATACAATGGTATCTTTCTGGAATAAAAAAATGTACCATGGTATCTCTCGAAAATGAAAAAAAATACCATGGTATCTCTCGAAAATGAAAAAAAATACCATGGTATCTCTCGAGAATAAAAAATATACCATGGTATTTCTCTGGAATAAAAAAATATACCATGGTATCTCTAGAAAAAAAAATATATCATTGCATCTCTCCAGAATAAAAAAACATACCATGGCATCTCTGGAATAAAAAACATATCATGGTATCTCTGTAGAATAAAAAACATACTATGGTATCTCTGGAATAAAAAAACGTACCATGGTATCTCTCTCAAATAAAAAAAACATACCATGGTAATTCTCCAGAATAAAAAAAAGCAGGGTATCTCTCTAGAATATAAAACATACCATGGTATCTCTCTTGAATAAAAAAAACATACCATGGCATCTCTCGAGAATAAAAAACACACCATGGTATCTCTTGAATAAAAAACATACCATAGTATCTCTCTGGAATAAAAAACATACCATGGCATCTCTCGAGAATAAAAAACACACCATGGTATCTCTTGAATAAAAAACATACCATAGTATCTCTTGAATAAAATCCATAAGTACCATGGTATCATTCTCGAATCAAAAACATACCATGGTATCTCTCTTGAATAAAAAACATACCATGGTATCCATCTCGAATTAAAAAAAAAAACATACCATGGTATCTCTCGAATAAAAAAACATACCATGGTATCTCTCTAGAATAAAAAAAACATACCATAGTATCTCTCTAAAATAAAAAAAAACATACCATGGTATCACTCGAGAATAAAAAAAGATACCGTGTTAACTCTCTAGCATAAAAAAAAACATACCATGGCATCTCTCTTGAATAAAAAAAAAATTGTCATGGTATCTCTATGGAATAAAAAAAACATACCATGGTATCTCTCTCGAATAAAGTCTCGAGAATAAAACATGCACCATGGTGTCTCTCTCTAGTCTATAATAAAACATATGCCATGGTATCTCTCGAGAATAAAACATATATCATGACATCTCTCCAGAATGAAAAATATACCATGGTATCTATCGAGAATAAAAAATATACCATGGTATCTCTCTGGAATAAAAAATATACCATGGCATCTCTCGAGAATAAAAAACATACTATGGTATCGATCTAGAATAAAAAAATATACCATGGGATCTCTCGAGATAACAAAATATACCATGGTATCTCTCTCGAATAAAAAATATACCATGGCATTTCTCTCAAATAAAAATAATATAACATGGTATCTATATAGAAGAAAAAAAATATACCATGGTATCTCTCCAGAATAAAACATGTACCATGGTGTCTCTCCAGAATAAAACATATACCACGGTATCTCTCTGGAATAAAAAAATATACCATATTATCTCTCGAGAAAAAAATATAACATGGTATCTCTCTGGAATAAAAAAATATACCATGATATCTCTCCAGAATAAAAAAACGAACCATGGTATCCATCTCGAATTAAAAACATAGTATGGTATCTCTCTGGAATAAAACATATACCATGGTATCTCTCTAGGAAAAAATTTACCATAGCATCTCTCCAGAATAAAAAAAAAACATACCATGGCATCTCTCTCAAACAAAAAAAAATATACCATGAGTCCTCTCTTGAATAAAAAATATACCATGGTAGCTCTTTAGAATAAAACGTATACCATGGTATCTCTCCAGAATAAAAAAAAATATACCATGGTATCTATCTGGAATAAAAAACCTACCATGGTATCGCTCTATAATAAAAAAAATATATATACCATGGTATCTATCTGGAATAAAAAACCTACCATGGTATCGCTCTATAATAAAAAAAAAACATACCATGGTATCTCTCTTGAATAAAAAAAACATACCATGGTATCTCTCTGGAATAAAAAAAAACATACCATGGCAACTCTCCTGAATAAAAAACATACCATGGTATCCATCTCGAATTAAAAAAAAAACATACCATGGTATCTCTCGAATAAAAAAACATACCATGGTATCTCTCTAGAATAAAAAAACATACCATAGTATCTCTCTAAAATAAAAAAAAAACATACCATGGTATCTCTCTTGAATAAAAAAAAAATTGTCATGGTATCTCTATGGAATAAAAAAACATACCATGGTATCTCTCTCGAATAAAGTCTCGAGAATAAAACATGCACCATGGTGTCTCTCTCTAGTCTATAATAAAACATATGCCATGGTATCTCTCTCGAATAAAGTCTCGAGAATAAAACATGCACCATGGTGTCTCTCTCTAGTCTATAATAAAACATATGCCATGGTATCTCTCTCGAATAAAGTCTCGAGAATAAAACATGCACCATGGTGTCTCTCTCTAGTCTATAATAAAACATATGCCATGGTATCTCTCGAGAATAAAACATATATCATGACATCTCTCCAGAATGAAAAATATACCATGGTATCTATCGAGAATAAAAAATATACCATGGTATCTCTCTGGAATAAAAAATATACCATGGCATCTCTCGAGAATAAAAAACATACTATGGTATCGATCTAGAATAAAAAAATATACCATGGGATCTCTCGAGAATAAAACATATATCATGACATCTCTCCAGAATGAAAAATATACCATGGTATCTATCGAGAATAAAAAATATACCATGGTATCTCTCTGGAATAAAAAATATACCATGGCATCTCTCGAGAATAAAAAACATACTATGGTATCGATCTAGAATAAAAAAATATACCATGGGATCTCTCGAGATAACAAAATATACCATGGTATCTCTCTCGAATAAAAAATATACCATGGCATTTCTCTCAAATAAAAATAATATAACATGGTATCTATATAGAAGAAAAAAATATACCATGGTATCTCTCCAGAATAAAACATGTACCATGGTGTCTCTCCAGAATAAAACATATACCACGGTATCTCTCTGGAATAAAAAAATATACCATATTATCTCTCGAGAAAAAAATATAACATGGTATCTCTCTGGAATAAAAAAATATACCATGGTATCTCTCCAGAATAAAAAAACGAACCATGGTATCTATCTCGAATTAAAAACATAGTATGGTATCTCTCTGGAATAAAACATATACCATGGTATCTCTCTAGGAAAAAAATTACCATAGCATCTCTCCAGAATAAAAAAAACATACCATGGCATCTCTCTCAAATAAAAAAAAATATACCATGAGACCTCTCTTGAATAAAAAATATACCATGGTATCTATACAGAATAAAAAATATACAATGGTAGCTCTTTAGAATAAAACATATACCACGGTGTCTCTCCAGAATAAAAAAAATATACCATGGTATCTATACAGAATAAAAAATATACCATGGTAGCTCTTTAGAATAAAACATATACCACGGTGTCTCTCCAGAATAAAAAAAATATACCATGGTATCTATACAGAATAAAAAATATACAATGGTAGCTCTTTAGAATAAAACATATACCACGGTGTCTCTCCAGAATAAAAAAAATATACCATGGTATCTATACAGAATAAAAAATATACAATGGTAGCTCTTTAGAATAAAACATATACCATGGTATCTCTCCAGAATAAAAAAAATATACCATGGTATCTATCTGGAATAAAAAACCTACCATGGTATCGCTCTATAATAAAAAAAACATACCATGGTATCTCTCTGGAATAAAAAAAACATACCATGGCAACTCTCCTGAATAAAAAACATACCATGGTATCCATCTCGAATTTAAAAAAAAACATACCATGGTATCTCTCGAATAAAAAACATACCATGGTATCTCTCCAGAATAAAAAAAACATACCATAGTATCTCTCTAAAATAAAAAAAAACATACCATGGTATCTCTCTTGAATAAAAAAAAAATTGTCATGGTATCTCTATGGAATAAGAAAACATACCATGGTATCTCTCTCGAATAAAGAACATACCATGGTATCTCTCTGGAATAAAAAACATACCGTGTTAACTCTCTGGCATAAAAAAAAAACATACCATGGCATCTCTCTTGAATAAAAAAAAAATTGTCATGGTATCTCTATGGAATAAGAAAACATACCATGGTATCTCTCTCGAATAAAGAACATACCATGGTATCTCTCTGGAATAAAAAACATACCGTGGTATCTCTCTGGAATAAAAAAAACATACCGTGGCATCTCTCTCGAATAAAAAAAATATACTATGGTATCTATATAGAATAAAAAAATATATATACCATGGTATCTCTCTTAAATAAAAATATACCATGGTCGCTCTTTACAATAAAACATATACCATGGTATCTCTCCAGAATAAAAAAAATATACCAAGGCATCTCTCCAGCATGAAAAATATACAATGGTATCTTTCTGGAATAAAAAAATGTACCATGGTATCTCTCGAAAATGAAAAAAAATACCATGGTATCTCTCGAAAATGAAAAAAAATACCATGGTATCTCTCGAGAATGAAAAAATATACCATGGTATCTCTCGAGAATAAAAAATATACCATGGTATTTCTCTGGAATAAAAAAAATATACCATGGTATCTCTAGAAAAAAAAAAATATCATTGCATCTCTCCAGAATAAAAAAACATACCATGGCATCTCTGGAATAAAAAACATATCATGGTATCTCTGTAGAATAAAAAACATACTATGGTATCTCTGGAATAAAAAACGTACCATGGTATCTCTCTCAAATAAAAAAACATACCATGGTAATTCTCCAGAATAAAAAAAAGCAGGGTATCTCTCTAGAATATAAAACATACCATGGTATCGCTCTTGAATAAAAAAAAACATACCATGGCATCTCTCGAGAATAAAAAACACACCATGGTATCTCTTGAATAAAAAACATACCATAGTATCTCTCTGGAATAAAAAACATACCATGGCATCTCTCGAGAATAAAAAACACACCATGGTATCTCTTGAATAAAAAACATACCATGGTATCTCTTGAATAAAATCCATAAGTACCATGGTATCATTCTCGAATAAAAAACATACCATGGTATCTTTCCAGAATAAAACGTATGCCATGGTATCTCTCCAGAATAACAAATATACCATGGCATCTCTCTCGAATAAAAAAAATATACCATGGTATCTATTTCGAATAAAAAATATACCATTGTATCTCTCTTGAATAAAAAATATACCATTGTATCTCTCTTGAATAAAAAATATACCATGGTATCTATTTCGAATAAAAAATATACCATTGTATCTCTCTTGAATAAAAAATATACCATGGTAGCCAGGTGATGTTCCAGAAAGTATGAAGTCAGTCAGCTAGTTAGTTTTGGACACCAATGAGGTCACTGTACAGGGTGTTCCAAAAAGACCCGGACAACTTTGGTTGTTCATAAATTTAGAACCACAAATGATGCAATGATACCCTTTGATGGATATGATACAGAAACTCATAGTTTTGTGCACACCATCAATACACTCAATGTGAGCTCTGTTTGTCACGCGCAGGACATCAAGACGGTACATGAGTTCTTGCATTGTTTGGCTCAGCATGTTTGTGTCCATCAGTGCGTATACAGCTGTGATCCGAGAATGAAGATCCTGCAGGTTTGCCACCTTGGTGGTTGTCAACAACATCTTTGACAAACCCCCACAAAAAAGAAATCAAGGGAGTTCATTATTAATGTCTGTTGATCGTGGATGCCAGGCGGTTGCTCTGTCTTGGCCAATTCAGCGACCTGGAAATTTTTCATTCAGGACGGCTCGAAAGACTGAGGCCCAATGAGGGAGAGCGTCGTCCTGTTGAAAAATGATATCGGGTTGCTGGTCTTCAATCTGTGGGAAGGCGAATCCTTTCAAAATGTTAATGTAAATAGTTGAGGTCACTGTATCCTCCGCAAAGAAAAATCGGTCATGGAGAAGGCCACACCACACATTGACCTTTGGACCGTCACGTGTGTGTTCAATAACCATGTGGGGGTTTCCAGACTCCCAGATCCTCACATTGTGCCAGTTGACTTCCCCGATGGATGAAAGGAAGCTTCGTCTGTGAACATGACCTTTTCAGGTGATCTTCCTTGTCATATATGCGAATGAGCATTTCCAAAGTAAACACCTTGCGTTTGGGTCCATCGTTTGGTTTGAGTTCCCACAGAACCTGCACCTTATCGGCATAAAGGTTCAGTCTTTCATGCAAATTCCTCTATAGAGTGGCGGTTGGTAGTCCCAGTTCTCTGGATGCATGTCGGATTGATTTTCTGAGACGCTGTTGAAACGATTCACGTACTGTTCAACGACTGCTGCACTTGTGCTTCGTTGACCGGTACTTTTCTGTTTCTTACAAATTCCATTCTCCTTAAACCTCTTGTACCACTCTCTGATACTCGTGATGGCAGATTCCTTCCATACCTTGTACAGAAATTACGCTGAACTTGTATGTCGGATCTCGTCTCGATGAACCATTCGACGCATTGAGTTTTCTCCAGTGGTCACCATTTTCTTTTATATTAAACCACCAGATCTGAAAACAAAGAAAACTTTATGACTTTCTCTATCATATGAACCAAAGGGTGTCGTTTTATCATTTGTGGTACTAAGTATATTAACAACCAAAGTTGTCCACGTTTTGGTGGAACACCCTGTATGTCTCGTGGAATCATTTATTTTTAACTGTTCCAGCTGCTGCCTCTGCTTGTGGAAGAAATTTTACATTAATGTTTGCCGTTCTTAATTGTTAGCAATAATTTAATCCTTGGTGGAAGATTATAGCACTAATCATTGATAATGAAGGGATGTTGTTTAAATTGAGGCAGTACTTAGCCACGTTATCATTCACTGGAATGACTCCAGACATTGTCAGGAACTAATCAGTGATGTAATTAAATTAGAACAGATCTCATCAAAGTATATTAATGTATCATAAGGTTTTGGGTTTCTTTTTGTACACAAAATCGAAGCTCATGGAAAAGTGAGTTGACAAATGGTGAATGGGAAATGTAGTGACAGCGGAGGCAGTTCGATACAACGAGAAAGGGAATGAGCTAATTGGTCATTAGGATAGCAGCCATTTTCATTCACTGTTTGAAATGACAATATCGCTTTTCGTAAGTGTAGTTGGGAGGGTTTAAGGAAAGGAAAAGAACACTACATGGTGAAAAGTTTACAGGTAGGACATCAGGTGGTTCCCTACCTCGATTGTGTTTATCCCAAGGGCAGGCTACTCTTCACTTTCCAGTGGCATGGTTTTATAAAAGGATTTCCCCAATGTTGTAGAATCCTTTATTTGATGCAATTCCTCAAGCTTGTCAAGCCTCCACTACCTCCTCCTCAATGTGATTGGTTACGAGTTTCTCTTTTTTTCAGCTTATCGTTTATTACCTCTGCCACTGAAAGTGGACCGAGGTTATGTTTTCATCCTGTCTGTCTGTTTGCTTGTTATCTTGCCAAAACGAAGTTTTTGCAACATATGTTCGTCAGCTTGTATGTTTTTTTTTATTTTTTTTATTTTTTTGGTCTGTAATCACGTATAAATCACTCTGCAGAGCACAGTTATCATTGGAAATTTTTGTAACTTCGCATATCAGAGTCCTATAGAGGTCCCTTTCAGTGCACAAAATTTTCAAGGTCAAGGTCACTTTGTCGCAAATCAGGGGAGTCAACGAAACCCTTATTTTTTTGAGTAATTTTGATCGGATCGTCTTCAAACTTCATGGGAATATCGTTCATAGTCTGGCGCTCAGCTGATTAATTTTTGGTGGCGATCGGCCTTGACCTTCATGGTTAGCGCTGGAGGTCGAAAGTTTTTGTCCCCAAGGTCAAATTTTGAAATCTTAGATACCATATCGAGTAATACCTCATATGAAAGCGCTTGATAAGTGCTTTCCAGATCTGTCAAAAGTTTGACACTATGACGTCATTAAATGACGAAAAAACGGATTTTTCATGAAAATTTTATTTCCTCAGTTCTCATCAAAATCTCTTGATATTTCATGTACAACGGTCCTGGAGAGATACCATTAACCGTACGAAAATATAAAGGCCAAGGTCAAAGGTCAAGGTCACAAACATGTCAAGCATCAAGGTCGACGAAACCCTTATTTTTTGAGTAACTTTAATTGAATAAATAAGTCACTCATGTTCACATTTTGGCAAGATACTGGTCACCCTGGGGGTGACATTGGTTTATTTTGTCTGTCTGTCTGTGAGTAGAAATATCTCAAAAAATTGTGGACAAATTCGGACGAAACTTAGTAAAAACTAACATTTTGGTTCAGATCCAGCCCATCATTGGAATATAAAACGTGAACTGCTCACCCTGGCGAAGGTATGCGCTCTACCCAGTGTTGTTGTAGTTTAACATGTTTCCAACATGTCTCAGCTTTCCCTCACGATGGCATTCTGTTTGCCTGTTTAATCGGGTGCATGAAAACGAACAAGCACGACCGCCCCCCCCCCCTCCACAGGCCACTGTTTTGTTTGTCCTCCAAAGTATGATTTTATAAACATGGTGAGAGGGAGAAATTTTGAGCCCCGTTGTCACCATAACAATATTTATGGGATTTATTATTCCCGGCCAATCCGTATTTGGATATTTGGGTCACGTCCCAAATAATTAACATTCACAGCACGTGAATTGCATCAAATTAAAATTACACATTGGGAGCAGGAACAAGAACTGGGATTGGCAATAATAATAAAAATGCTGTTAAAGGACGGGCCACCCCCACATTTCGCACACGACTCGGAAGGAATCTAAAGGATTACCCTCTCGTCAATAAACATAGCTCCACACTCGGTGAAACAAAAATGGAGATCCTTTTTTTTCTTTTCTTGCACTCATCAAGCCACAGCATAATTTCACAGTTCTTCGCAGTCACGTAATCACCTGTGACACCCAGGCACCCAACAGGAATAATCAGCATGCTTGGCTCATCGTCAAACCCGACCCACACATCAAGCTCTTCCTGTGCTTGGCGACCCCCCCCCCCCATACCCCCTACCGATGTGCCACACCGTGAAGAACACCTACCAACCAGCACATCACCTCCTTCCAAACGCTTTAATTAAACTTTCCTTTGACTCCTCATTTGCATTTTCCACATCTGCTGAAACGTTTTGCTCAAATTTTGGTGTGATGCTGTTTTTCTTTGTCAAAGTTAATTTTTCTTTCCCTTCAAATAATTTGCAGCTGCTGAGTCCAAACAAAAGCTTCTGCATTCCTTTGTGTATTCTTTTTGTTTCTCCCTTTACTTGTTTTCCGTTGGTCTTCCTGTTCACCTTGTCCGTATTTATGTTGATATACCACGGGGACTTAAAAAATGAAAAGCAGGGTTATGTTCTACCAAGACACCAACTCAAAGGTCAACTCCTCTTGAAAATATATCTTTGCCCCCTCCATGATTGTACTTTCGATAAAGTTATCCGCTTCGAAGAAATGCCGCATTCAACCATGCTTGAATCCCTCAAGCCAGATGCCAGATGCCAGTCACAGTTTGTATTTGAACCTTATGATCATGGTCATCTCTTGTAAGATGATCATGTCGTGGAACCAGATCCAACCAATACTCGTCAATCCTCTCGAATGAGTACGAGCTTAAGCCTGAATATATTGTGTTATGGTCACCAGATTTGGAGCAGTTTCCTGATCCCAATCGTGATTAACCAAGGTAATGGTGGGGGTGGACAGTAGGGTGGTCTCTCGGTCAAATCCTCCACCTGGACATCATCAATTTAGAGATTGATTGTCTCAAGAGAACGTCCGCTGTCTGTCGTGAAAGCCGACAAGATCTTTTCTTCGGTTTCCAACGTACAGAAACTCCAATGAGATCTGCCGCCTACAGTATTTCCCCCCCCATTTAATTTGGATCTGTGGACGAGCAAACCCTGGGGAAATTAACTGCGATGTTCGAACCTCTGAACGAGGGTTTCACACCAAATTTCCAATGGTCACGAGGGAGGTTATAACTCCAAATCAGGGACCTCACACCAGGCTGACATTCCAATGATTGTTTACAGGTTTAATTTGGTGATCAAATGCAAAAGGAATGGGAAGAACAAGAAGTAGAGAGGCACATGTATAACGATAATTATTTACTTTATATAACCCAGGTGCCCACGACCTTCGACGGCCGAACACGTTATCTTCTTTCATTCACATGACAGATTCAGACAGGGATAGGTCACAAGTGCTGACTCTCTCGAGATCCTCTTCCCTCAACTACTCCTCCCGAGATCTCCTGAGTCCTCTTCCTCTTAACTCCCCAAACTGAGTCACTGCCTGTTCTCAACCTTCTGAGCTGCCGCAAACTGCCCCTGCCCCTTCGTTAATTTTACTTTACAACCGTGCTCTGATTGGTTCTCTACCCGGCCTTTCGAGCTTTGCACCACGCCCACAGTTGCAAGCAATTTCAGGTGGTTCTGGTGGTCTGGGTAGTTCTTTACCTTGGTGCAGAATCACGAGTTATACTCTTGCAGTTGCCGGTTGGGGGTAGTCATTGGGCTTGCAGAAGTGAAGCTGGTTATTTCAGTTAGCATTATAGAAAACATATAGACAGACAGATTACTCAGGGAATGCTTTAAAGACTTACAAGGGGGGAACAGTGGAGAAGCTTGTAGACATAGTACGGTGGTGATAGGTCATGATTATCATCTCCTGAACAAACTTTGTCATGTGGTCTATCATTTTTACCTAGATATCACACACTTATGCTGAACATGTACTGTACTCATGGTATGACTAATCTGTTTTACACCCGTTACCCCCTATTCACATCCCCGCAAGATTGCCCCCTATATCTGAGATCTGTCCCAGGCCAAGGCCAATGGACGGTGTTGGGCTCGGTTCCTAATTATGTACAAGTTCCCACATGTACACAATTATTTCCCCGTTCTACGTGTCAATAACTTTTTCTATTCATTTTCTCATTACACACAAACTTAACAGTTCTATCCCTTGGCATTTATACTCTAAGAGGGATGTTTATCTGTCTGTCTGTCTGTCTGTGTGGTCATTTTTTCTCAGATGGCAAAACGGGTCTTCGTCAAACTTTCAGACATTCATCAATGAGTGCCGGGGAGCGTTTTATGCAAAAAAAAAGTTTTCAAAATTTTGAAAATTATAAGTTGGATTTTTGGGGAATTAAAAAAAAAATCACTCTTTCATGCCTAATTATTTGTAGCTGTGTGAACGGTAATATGAAGTGATCCCCGACCCCATTCCTTCGTGGGTGTGGGAAGTGTTTATGGCCCTCACAAAAAAAATAGGAAAAAAAACAAAATTTGATTTCTTCAAAATGCCAACAAGATTAGAATATGAGCACCAGGGAATGCTGGGTACCCCTGGTATCTGTACTAATAAATGTCAGTGTGTGTCAGTCGGCCCATCCGTCTCCTCCATAACTCCAAAACGATGAAACGTAGTGACCCCAAACTTTGCATGCTTACGAAGGGAACTCCAAGGTAGTGCAGGAGTGAAAATTGGGTGTTTGTGTTCATTTAAAACATCCCTTTTGAAGATAATTAACGGCATTATTTAATTATCCTTCATCAAGGTGGTGTTATCCTTGGTCACCTCACTGTCCCTTGCTGGGGTCTTAATTCGCCATTATTTTTGGCCCGACGAACAATACCTTGACTTGGAACAGGCGGCAACGGTTTCTTAACGACAATTTTTTTATTTTTTCCCAACTTTCCTCACTCATATCATCGAATGCCTCATCATCATACCTTCGAATCGCTGCATACATTGCAATGCTTATAAACTTCTGGAGACACCAACATTCGTGGCTTTATGTCATTCCCACACAATCTCTTAATCTGAGCCAAATTTCAAAATTTAAAACTTCTTCATTGACTTCAGCAGCAGTTATGGCAGTTGTAAAAGTATCAAGGGGTTTGGCAGCTGCTGCCATCACGATACGGGATGAATGAATCGGAAGGGAGTGCTTTTTGGCACCTTAAACATTAATGGGGGTGGTGCTAACCATTTGTGTCACATCCATGTTAAAAAACTTGTTGCTTCAGAAACATGATGATATTTGTTTATTGCAAGAAACACACATAACAGAAACTTCACAGTCTGACTGGCTTCACCTTAATAAGGGGCTTTGTTTCTTTAGCAATCTTTCTTCTGTCTTTTTTTACTTCGTCCAGGTTTTGTTCCTGACTCATATAGTTTTTATGAAATACTTAAAGGACACTTAGCATCATTACAGTTGGTGTAGCAAGGATTTCACCTCACCTTACTTAATGTCTCTGCTCCTAGTGAGAGCGGGGCTCGTAAAGAGTTTTTCACACATCTGGCTAATTACCTTCATACTCAACTCTTTGATCATTGTATTTGTATCGGAGGAGATTTCAATTGCACGTTTGAACCTAATTTGGATAGAAACACACCAGAACCACATCCTGAATCTCATAAAGACATATCTTGTTGTTTTTCATCACTTGGTCTACTCGATGCTTGGCGCATGCAGCACCGTACAGCATCTCGGGATACATGGTGCCGGTGTGTTAACGGGCTGATAACATTTGCAAGGCTAGATAGATGGTATATTAACTTCACTTTTAGAAACATACTCGTGTCTTGTAATCTCTTTCCTTCTACTTTCTGTGATCATCACCTGGTAGTGCTTGGTTTATCCTCTTCGTTAACTCATAAAAGTGTATATTGGTCCTTCAATACCAGCCTGTTAGAGGATTGTTTTTTTACTGATGCTTTTCGTAGTTTTTGGGAAAAACTTATCCAAAGTAAACCTTCCTCTGCTTCTATCCAGTTCTGGTGGGACAACGCGAAAGCCAAAATTCGTGTTTTCTGTCAATGTAATAAGTCCTTTTCCATGAGTAAGAATGAAATTGCTGTTTCACTCTTGGAAGCTGAAATTTTGCAGTTCGAGGAAGACTTAGCTAAAGCTCAAAATGACAGGAAGCTTCAGTTATTATTGGGGGGAAAAAATCTTATCTAAGAGAATTGATTCACAAAAAAGTAATGGGGATGTCAGTTAGACTCAGAATCCAAAATGTGAAGTTTTCTGACACCCCAAACCAAAGTTTTTTTTTCCAGTTACAAGGTGTTAAGAAATCCCAAACTCAGATTTTATCCTTGTTAGATGCTGAAGGGAATATCACTCAAAATGAAAGTGATGTAAAAAGACTTGTGAAAAGTTTTTTTTCTGGTTTATTGGAGGAGGAATCTGTGTGTAAAGATTGTGTTGATGAGATGACAAATCATGTTCCTTCTTTGAGTTGTGGTCAGCGTCAAGCTCTTGAAAAGCCGCTTACCCTGGAGGAACTCAGCATAGCTCTGAATATCTTTGAATGTGAAAAGCTCCTGGAATAGACGGACTTCCAATGGAGTTTTTCACAGCTTTTTGGGAGATTTTAGGTCCAGAAATACTGTTGGTTCTGCAAGAAAGTTTACTTTCTCTGCCTCTCTGCCTCTCAGCTGTCGAAGAACGATGGTTTGCTTTCTCCCAAAAAGTGACGATCTCCGTCAAATCAAGAACTGGCGCCCCATTACATTACTGTGTTCTGATTACAAACAACCTTTCCAAATTGTTGGCCAATCGGCTAAAACTTGTCATCGGAACCGTCGTTCACCCTGACCGGAGCTATTGTGTTCCAGGGAGATCAATCTCTGATAACATTTTTTTAAATTAGAGATTTAATTGACTGTGGCCTTAAGGAGGAAGAGGGGGTTGGTTTGGATTTTCCTTGATGTCAAAGAGGCTTTTGATAGTGTTGATCACGCTTCTATGTTTCAAGTGCTGCAAAAGTTCAAGGATTACATGGAAATTATGCACAGGAGGAGGCCATTCGGCCCATCATGCCTGCACCACACCAATACCAGATTTAATAAATCCATCAATACCCCTTCTCTTCATGCACAGCCTTTTGGGCTGCTACACTGGTACTCATTTCACCAACCTCAGAAGGATGACAGGTTGAGTCAACCCCCTGGTGTTCATTCAACGGTTGTGGGGCTTGAACTCAGGACCCTCGGATCCCAAGCCACCAAGCCAACACTAGTTCAGCCTGGGTGTAAAGTTTATCAGTTTTGTTAAGTTGTTATACAACAACATATCTCGGTTGTGTAAAGTAAACGATGGTCTCTGTTCGCCCATTCAGGTTCAGAGGGGTGTTCGGCAAGGCTGTCCATTGTCAGATTTACTGTTTCGCCTTTCCCTTGAGCCATTACGAATCAATCTTAGAAACTCTCTTTCCGGCTTTGTACCTTCTCCAGAAGAGCATCCCATTATGGTATCTGCATATGCTAATGATGCCTGTGTAATAATTTAAAATGATCAGGATCTAACTACTCTTCTCAGATCGTCTCGATGTTGCCGAATCAGTGCTCTGTCCCTTTTGTAAAAACGACTGAAGATTTGTTTCATGGGTATGTTGACTGTGTACGATTGTGTCCACTTTTTCTTTTACTGAACAATGTATTTCATCAGGTAAATGTTTCCTTTTTCGCTCCGGGTTCTTATTTTTGGCCTCAGAGTCATTTCAGCAAATTAAAAGTTGTTAATGTTTTTGAATTATGTATTGTCAGAGGCTAAACTACCAATCTACTTGTCGAGAAAAGCAAAAATGAAAGGCAAACCACCAGAGCAATATAATGTGATTTCGCATTTTCAATCTCTGGTTTCAACTCGGTTGAAACCCGGATTTAATTCTTGTAGAAACAATGCAAATATTAATGCTTTTGTTGAAACTTGGTGTGTTGGTAAGAATTGCAAAGTTTATGGAAATGTATCAGAAATTTGTGTAGTTTTTTTTTTCCTTGAGTTTTTGAAATTTTCTTCGTTTGGATTGCCTTCTTTGTGTTTCCATGACTTTGTTGGATTCTCTTTGAAAGTTGTTTTGGTTTCACTCTTTGTTTTTGTATTTATTTTATCATAAAAGGAGTTAAAAGTCAGTCTCTCCTCTCTCTGTGTCTCTGTCTGTCTCTCTGCCCCTGTCCCTGTGTCTCTGTCTCTGTCTCTGTCTCTGTCTCTGTCTCTGTCTCTGTCTCTGTCTCTCTCTCTTCTCCCCTCCCCCCCCTCTGCCTCTCTCCTCTGTCTCTGTCTCCTCTTCTCTTCTCCCTCTTTCTCTTCCTCTCCCTCTCCTCCCCCACCCCTCCTCTTCTGTTAAGGGGACTGTTAAGGACTGACTGTTTAATCTTGAATATAAAAAGGCTTTCCCAGAGTGTATTATGTTTGAATCGGATTCAGAGTGAGCTGTGCAAGCATTCATGCAGGCAGGACTATGCCAGGTATATAGCATGGGTTTTTTTAATGCTTCCGATCAGTTTTATATGGAACCCAGTGGTTAAAAAGAAAATGTTGCTGTTTGGGCATGTTTTGTCACCCTTCTCTTCCCCTCCCCTCATGCTGCCTTCCCTTCCCCTCATGTTGCCTTCCCTTCCCATCACTCTGACTTCCCTCTGCCTCCCCTCACACTTACCTCCTCCCAAACCCCCTCCCCTCTCCACCCCTCATGGACATCTCCAGGCGGTCTTTGCATGCTGTATTAACATGCTATTTTAAAGCGCCCCATTTCGTTCAATCCCGTACTTACTCCCCCCCCCCACATCTCCCGCCATTCTCCACAAGTCACACTCCCGAACGCAAGTCAAGAACCACTCCCCCCCCCTTACCCCTCAATTGTCTCACCAGATGCAAGTCCAGAAGCCCCTCAACTCATGCTTACCTCCTCGCAAACCCATTCCATACTTCACCCTTCCCTTCTCTGTCTCCCCCATACTCTCCTCTCCCACTCCTTGTGTTGTCACATTTGGTGAGGCATCGTTCTCCCCACCTCCACTTCCTCGCTCCCCCCTCCTCACTGTCCCACCACTCCTCCCTTCCTCCTTGCTCCCCTTTCCTCTCTCCCCTCCTCTCCCTCCTCTCTCTCCCCTCCCCTCTCCTTCTCCTCCCTCTTTATCTCTCCTTCCCACCCTCCCCTTAATATTCCCATCAGCAAAGCTATCTCGAGTTGTAATCCTCCCCTTCCCACAGGAAGCACAGGCACGCGTGGGGACTCTCGAAGGGTAGCCTTGCTTGGATTGCTGGTGGAGTATAAATGGTGTAAAGAGGAACCATTCCTATTCTCTCTTTTTAAATACTTCCTTCCTCCCTCTATCACCACCACTCTGCATGCTGGTGCTCTTCAACTTTGTGCCTGGCCCTAAAATTTACCCTCTGTGCTCTTGTATAATCTTTTGGCTGGGCAGTGTGGCCCCCTCCGCATGATCCCCACCTGCTTCATAATGTGACACCGCTAAGCTCGTGGGGTCTGAGTTCCACCACGCTCCTTAGCCACCTCCTGAGAGGCCCTCTCTGGCTCCCCTCATGGATCTGGTAGTCCCAGCACTCACTATGCCCTCATGGCATATTTACCAACTTGGGTCCTCCTCCAGGTGCCAGGGCCTTCACAACGAAATTTTGCTTCTCTTGCCCTCTTGGCATCTGCATCCTGTGCTACTCAAGACTCTCAGGGCCCAGGGTGCATCTGTCTCTTGAGCTCCGAATGCTCACACGAATTATGAATTGAGTATTACACGAGCTCACACGAATTATCACACGAGCTCACACGAATGCTCACGAAATGCTCACACACTGACCACACTCCCAGACATTTAATTCCACTTTAGTACCCATATATGATTTTCTTTTTCTCTTTCAGCACAAACATTTAAGCGGTCTGTGACCTGCTACAGGTACCATGTAAACCTGTACTAACCTGTTCCATGGTCGGGTTGTCGGCAACTAACCCGTCTCCCCCACCAGGTTTTCTGGTGAGGGGGGTGTTTGGATATGGACACCCAGCAGGATTAAAAACAAAACCTGTCAAAGGGCGGAGGAGCTCCTTGTGAGCCAACGGCCATCCATATCTAGTGCCCAACTGTGTCTGTGGACGTCCTCCTGCAGTTGGGTTACTTTTTATTAGGAGGTTGGTGTCAGGATTTGCACTCCGGCCACCGTAAAACCCTTCATTCCGCAAAACGCAAAAACGCAAAAAAATCTGAAAACCCACTCCGTGGGAGTACCTCCTGTGCAGCTTCCCTTCGCAGGGCAGCTCACCGGATGACGGGATTGGGGCAAAGCCTTCGGGACCCCCAATCTTTGATATGAGGGAAACCACGGGGTAACATCCCTGGGTCAGATTGCGGGAGAGTGTGTCGGAGTGGTGCTGAGGTGTCGTCCACCAGACGGCGGTCTCCTTGGGTTAACCTGAGGCGGTCCCTTCGGGTGGGTGCCTGGAATGTCCTATCCCTAAGAGAGGATGATCACCTGTATCTGTTATCATCTGAGCTCAAGCGTTTGGACATCGGGATTGCAGCTCTCTCTGAGGTTCGGAGACCGGATTGCGGCGAGATAATGGTGGGTGGTTACACCTACTATTGGTCTGGTCGCTCTGATGGTTACCATACCCAAGGAGTTGCTGTAGCTGTGTCCAATAAGCTGACCCCAATGATAATTGAGGTAACACCGGTCAACGAGCGTATTATGAGATTAAGGATTCGTCAGTCCTTAGGTGTCATTTCCCTGGTCTCTGTTTATGCTCCGACTGAGGCGAGTGATCTCACCGTGAAGGATGCATTCTACGCCACACTCGAGTCTGTGGTTGATCAGTGCCCCAGACGAGATGCACTTCTAGTCTTGGGGGATTTCAATGCATCGACTGGAACTGATAGGGATTGTTATGAGGTGTGTGTTGGTCCCCATGGGTCAGGAACTATGAACCAGAATGGCACTAAGTTCTTTGACTTTGCAAGAAGTCATGGACTAAGGGTGGCTGGTTCATGGTTTCAGCGCCCACAAGCTCATCGCTGGACTTGGTATTCCAACGCTGGCGGTGTGGCAAAGGAGATTGACCATGTCCTCATTGACGGTCGTTGGAGGATGATCCAGAACTGCAGGGTCTACCGGAGTGCTCAGTTCCTCAATACTGACCACAGGCTTGTTGTAGCAACTCTAAAGCTGCACCTTAAATCCTGGAGAATGGTACCATCCCAGCCGAGGCTGGATGTTGCCAAGCTCAGGGATGAGAGAGTAGCTGAGGAGTTTGCGAACAGGCTGAGTGGACACTTGGGGGGTCTGGGTACTTTGGGGGTCCTGAAGAGTTGTGGAGCGCCTTCAAGACCACCGTCCTTGATGTTGCCGGTGGATGCCTTGGAGCTCACCGCAGGGCAAAGAAGAATTTTGTCTCTCAAGGGACACTGGATACCATTGACCAGAGTCGCAGGGCCAGGCTGAATGGCAGAGCTGAGCTGTTCAGGGAGCTGAGGCGTAAAACTGTACGTGCACTGAGGGTGGACAAGGAGGCCTATGTGCGAGGAATCTGTGAGGGGGTAGAGCATCACCTGTGGACAGGTGATTCTCGTCCCGCTTACAGGGGAATTCGCGCATTACGTTCATGCAAGCCCATCCCTCGGAGCACTACAGTTCGAGCAGAGAGTGGTAGGCTCTTGACAGAGGAGTCTGAAGTGAAGGCCCGCTGGGCCGGTTACTTTGAGCGGTTGTACCAGGCTGATCCCCCAACTGTCGAGTTGGACGTCAAGGGTGTTACAATCCCTGTTGCTGACCCTCGAATCAACTGTGGTCCACCTACGCTTGTGGAAACACGGGCTGCGGTGAACCAGTTGAAACGGGGCAAAGCTCCAGGGATCTGTGGCATCCATGCTGAACTTCTCAAGGCTGGTGGAAATGCTGCACTCGTGTCGTTGCATGCAGTTTTGTGCTCTGCCTGGAACACAGGCATCATCCCAACTGACTGGAAGAGGGGCCTTGTTGTCCCTCTCTGGAAAGGGAAGGGTGATCGCCAAGACTGCAACAACTACCGAGGGGTGACGCTGCTCTCAGTGCCGGGCAAGGTCTTTGCTCGGATAATTCTTGATAGGGTTCACCACCATCTGCTTGAGCACCAGCGTCCAGAGCAGTCAGGCTTTACACCAAAGAGGTCAACGATTGACCGTATCCTTGCACTTCGTGTCCTCACCGAACGAAGACGAGAGTTTCGGCAGGGGCTGCTTGCAGCCTATGTTGATCTCTGTAAAGCGTTTGATTCAGTGAATCGGGATGTCCTCTGGAGGATTATTGGTCTTCGTGGGGTGCCACCAAAACTGATCGATCTGATGTCTGAACTCTACTCTGGTACTGAGAGTGCTGTGAAGTGTGGTGGTACCATCTCTGACTTATTTCCAGTTGTTACTGGAGTTCGTCAGGGATGTGTACTTGCCCCCACACTTTTCAGCACTTGTATGGACTGGATTCTAGGGAGGATGTCGGAGAGATCAAGTTGCGGTGCATCATTTGGGAATGTCAAGATCTCGGACCTTGACTTTGCAGATGATGCAGTCATTTTTGCGGAGACTTTAGACATCCTCTTGGGGGCCCTCGAGGTGCTGAATGAGGAGTCGGAGCCGTTGGGATTACGGGTTTCTTGGGTCAAAACTAAGATCCAGGCTTTCGGTGACATCTTGGATGCTGCTGTCCTGTCTGTGTCTGTTTGTGGTGAGGATGTTGAGGTCGTGGAGAGATTCACTTACCTTGGCAGTGATATTCATATCTCTGCTGGCTGCGAGTCAGAGGTCAATAGACGTCTGGGTCGGGCCTGGGGAGTCATGGATTCACTGGATCATGGGGTGTGGCGCTGCCGGTACCTGTGCGGGAGGACGAAAGTCCGAGTCTTCAGGTCCTTGGTACTTCCAGTCTTGCTCTATGGGTGCGAGACTTGGACTCTGACAAGGATCTGAGACGGAGACTTAATTCCTTTGGTACCAGGTCTCTTCGGAGAATCCTTGGCTATCGCTGGTCGGATTTTGTGTCCAACGAGCGGTTGCTGAGAGAGACTCGGATGAGATTTGTTACCTGCATAGTCCGTGAGCGTCAGTTGCGGCTGTATGGACATGTGGCTCGTTTTCCTAACTCTGATCCTGCTCACCAGATTCTCTCAGCGAGGAAGTCTCATGAGTGGAGGAGGCCAGTGGGTCGACCACGTGCCTCATGGTTGCAACAGGTTGACCATCATCTCAAGGAGATGGGGATGGGCCTGGCATCTGCCTGGGGGATGGCCAGACGGAGGCCCCTGGAGTACCGGCGGAAAGTGGACGCAGCGACGTGCTGTTCTGGCACATGCTCCCATACCTGACCTGACCTGATTTAAGCGGAATCCATGTTCCAAAACAGCTGAATCCCCACTTTCTACCAATCACTAAGACGGGGATTCATCTCTACAGGTAAGAATATACATATACATATATATATATATATATATATATATATATATATATATATATATATATATATATATACATATATACATATATACATATATATATATATATATATATATATATATATATATATATATATATATATATATATATTATATATATTGTTGCGGATTCGCGCCCGCCGGCGTGCGAGCGGCCACGTAACTCGAATCACGGCACGTCGCCCACCGGACGGACAATCCCGTCGTGACCCTCTCGGACTAACGCCGGGAACTAGTCACGGGTGGGCCTTTCGGCCTCACCACGATCGTGCCAATCGGCCCCCGCCGTGGGATAGGGTTGCTCGCCAAATTCGACCTACCTAAGTACCCACACGGAGGGTAGACCGGGCGATCGCACCTCGCCGCAGGTCGACTTCGGACACGGGCCACTTTAAGCGACCCGTTCCGTACTATCGGGATAACCGAGCGGTGTTATCGTCAACCTCGACGGTTCGATTAATTATTGGGCGTATTTAGCCCACGACCAACCCTTTACGTGAAGTAAGATGGAGATTCAATAAAAGAAAAGACGAAGCGAAACGGGAAAAACAGTTCAACATAAAGCACATTTATTCCGCGGCAAACGGAAAGCACACATATACAATTATACACCAAAAGCAAATGTAAAAGTAGAAGAAACACAACAATTCTGCACAAAAAGCAAATGCAACAATGCAGATCTACTACCGACTACCGAGCACACGGCAACACTTATACAGTTTTACTTCACAGACGGCGCCGACAACACATATACTCAAAGCAAAAGAAAAAGGAAGGGGCCACCCTCAACGATGAGGGGGGGCAGACGGGCCTGGGGCCAAGACCGCGTCGAGCCTACCCGTCTGGTGATGAGCCACAAGATGGCGGCGGCGCCCCGACTCCGCGGGCCTCGCTGGCACTGCCTGGAATGGGGTGGGAACGGGGCCCCCTTCTCACACTATCTCAGCGCGGGGGGAAACAGGAGGGGGTTGTTGATACTCAGGGGAATGAGGATATCTCGCTGGCTTGGGTCCCGCGACGAGCGACTCCATCGCGACCTCGGTCGCGTTACCGGCCTCCCCTCTCCGCAGCTCCCCGACTCTGACACGAGCGCCCTCTCGACTGCCTTCGCCGCCGCCACAACTCTCCAACTCTCCACTCTTCTCAACTCCGTCCAACTGCGATTCAGAAACTCTTTTTCTCTCCCGATTCAGAAACTCCCTCAACAACTGCTCGACTCCTTCCAACTGCTTTCCTCTTCTCAGAAACTCTCAACTCTTTCCAACTCAACTGCCTTTTCGGCGAGCGAACGCAGCCCTTTATAGCCCACGGGGCTTCGCTCCTTCACCTTCGACCCTTCACCTCTGGCTGGCTCCCCATTGGACAGAGGAAAAGTGGGCGTAAATGATTCTTGATCCGATTTCTCAGAAAGGCTGGTGTTTTTGCACCCGCTGCTCGGTGCGCGCCCTGTACGAGTCCAGGATCGGTGCCCACAAGCGGCGCGGGAATGGCGGTGATGCGATGGTTGCAAGAGCGAGATGTGACGGTAAAGGTCGTGGCTGTTGGCGTTGTTGTTGTTGTGAAGCGGCGTTGCGGTTGGTGGTTGTTGTGTGATGCTGTTGAGACATGGTTGGTGGTGGTTGTGGTGGTAGTAATGGCGGCTGGTCCAAAATAAAGATAGTAAAAGAAAAACGGCTATCTAAAAGGGTCGCAGCCCGAATGAATGACATTTATTCCCTCGAAACAACGGGTTTGGACTAACTACACATATATTTACAGAGATATCTCACCTAAGGGACCTGAATGGTGGTTTGCGAATTTCGTCAACCACAACACTACCCCCTCCCCTTTTTACAGACTCGTCCCGAGTCGTCAAATTTTCGTGTGCCATCATGTGTAGTTTTCCCCTAGTACATTTTACCTACGGATCCCTGAGTGCGACATTCATGGTATTCGTGTCCCCAAAATAAATAACCTGAGGGCTGAGTAACTACCTAAACAAACCCACTCACACGGACGACTTAAATGAAATTGCCGGCGCTAAGACAGACATGCCGGGGGCGCACTCATATGTACAGTACATCTTAACCTTAACTTACAAATTTTACACTAAACCATGGCCCAGGATCAATGAACTCTGCAAAAAGAAAGCAGTTAGCAGGGAGCCAGGCTGCTCGCATGCAGTCTCTGGCTCAAACAATGCAGGTGACAGGGAACATGGCCGGCTGCTCACACGCAGTCCAAGGCCTTCCCTTTTGAACTGAACGCAGTGAACCACAACGGTGCATGGGCTGCACAAACGCAGTCTCCGTGCCAGCTCAAGTGGCACACGCAATGAACACAACGAATGGATGGATGAATGGATGAACGCAAACACGGTGCACGGGCCGCCACTGCAGGCCCGTGTTGTAGCTGCCAACAGGGCAGTTCTCGCAGCTTGCAAACTGTTGCTTTCTGATCCTGGCGCACATGGCAATGAACAGGGGGGGCAAAGCAAAAATTGAACGGGGCTGGTGAACAGGGGCAGTGGGCATGGCATGGCAAAGGTGATCAGGCAAACACAGCCTGCAGAACAAGGCCGCTGCAGGCAAACACAGCCGGCAGATGAACTGGCCGGCACAGGCCTTGAAGCACAGCAGCTGCAGACAATCCAGCCGGCACAGGCCTTGCAGCAAACAACAGCTGCCGATGAAGTGGGCCGGCACAGGCCTTGCAGCAAAACAGCAGCTGCCGATGAAGCTGGCCAGCCTTCGCCGTTCAGTGGAGGTTGGTGGAGGGAGTGCGGTGGTGCTGGCTTCTCGGAAGGCGGGCTCGGACCTACTCTACGGTCTCCCTCCCAACCTATCGTCTTTGCCTGTCACTGTCTATACCCACTCCCTTAATTTGTCAAACCCCAATTTAGCACCAACTTATTTTTTTTATTTTTACTTCCCCACTATAAATCGTCCCCTAACCCCCTGTACTGTCCTTGTTCGGCTAACCTATCCTGTCACCTAGCCTACTCCCAACCCCTACGTTCCCATCCCGGAGGGGAACAAGGGAGAGCTCGCGTCCTGTGTCGAGGCCCAACAAAGTCTCAGAATGGCCTCCCCAGAGTTCGGCGATCTATAACACAAAGTGGGTCCAGCGGCCCACAACGAGAGCGAGGGGATGAATGGTGCGGAGGGGTACACTTCCTATTCTACCCTATCCATTTAACTGTAAAACTACCCCGGGGCTTTCAACAAGCGCCTCTCGCTTAAACTATTGGTTCTATCAACCCAGATTCCCGTCGCCTGTGTTAGTGTCCTTACAATTTCGGGCCTCGCCCCCCAATTTTCTCTCCGTGCCCTCACACCGTCTCATGGCTGGGACGCGTGGCTCCCTTTGGCAGGCACGACCCTCTGCCGATCTCCAGCTATGGCACCCCCGGGCACGACACTGCCTCCGAGCCTACCAGCTCCCTAAACACCGGGGAGTGCCTCCCATGGCACCTCCCCTGAAACGCACACGTGGCAGGCTGGCTTCCCGGGCCCCTTTCCGAGGGTCACCCGTGCCCACAACACTGCCCACGCGGCTAATGGCGCCCCGGGCCCCCGCACCAAGCAGGCGCACCCGTGCCCACTACGCTATCCCGGCCCCCAATGGGCCCTTGGCCTACCACGGCCGACTAGCCTGGTGCCCGGGGTACCCACTCAGCGATACTCACCTTTCGCAGCCACGGTCCCAGCCCGTCAACAGGGCTCCTGCACCCCTCCAAATGGGTTTCGAGCCTACATTCACACCAACAACAAAACGACCTCCATTTTTCAATTTAACTAACCCCCTAACTCACTTTACACTGACCCTGGGGTCCCTTGGGCGGGAGTCACTCCTCCCCCCAATCACTCATCGCACCATGCAGTCCCCATTCGCTCCATACACACAGACCCGCTGGCCTCACTCACTCACCAAGCACATGCTTTCACTTCACTCACCAACAACTCTTCAACACACTCACCGTTGAACTCTGCCATCCTTCTAAATACCTCCCCTAACTAACTCGTGCTCCCACGTCGTCCCTTAAACTATAGCACGTTCCATTTAACACTACGTCGCTAAGCTACGTCCACGCTACACATCCACAAGTCTGTCACTGTCTCCAAATAATCCCATTAATCAATTTCCCAACCTAAATCTCGCTACAATCCCTCTAACTCATCCATTCCACGGGCCCCATGAGGACTTACCCCTGCCCCATGGAGCCGGTCTAACTAAGCTAACCCTTCCCCCTAACTAGTTTCCATCCTGTGCCCTGGGTAAGGGGGTCTTCCACCCCTTGCCCGGGAATCCTGTGCACCCGAAAGTGAGGCTTGCTTTTTTTTTTTCACATGCGCAGCACCAGCGCGGCAACTCACAGCTCGCGCACTTTGCACCTGCCCGTGACGTCATGCAGCTGCACGTGTACCTCGTCCCTCCTTGGACGGTACCATCCGGCAGGGATACCCCTCCTGCCGGATTCCAACCCCACGTGCAGCCATGACGTCACCGTGCGCATAAAAAAACACAAGCCCCACGTCTCGAGGGGTTCCCCACGTGAACACATGTGCTTTGCCCGTTGGAGCTAAACACACACACACACACACACACACACACACACACACACACACACACACACACACACACACACACACACACACACACACACACACACACACACACACACACACACACACACGCCCGCGTGGAGAACCCGTCCGGTCCAAATCCATAATCCTGCCTAAACTTTGTCCGTCCGCGGGATCGGCAAATCCATCGCGTGCGTTTCCGGACCGGGACTTCACTCTCGCAAGCGAGCACGTGGGAGCCTCGTGCGTTGCACAGCACGGACCTCGCGCTCGCTGCTGGGTGAACCCGGCACGGTTCCCGAAACAGCTGCAGCCACTACTCGGCTTTTGTCCCTCACATGTCGCAGTCTCCGTCGCCATTCAACACACGCACTCCCGCGTGTTACGACGCTAACACACCTCACCATTAAACTCACACCGGGAGACGCGGCTGCATGTTCACACATGCCGACCGACATCTCCCTTACACACAGCGACCTTGCACACGCTGTCTCTCTCGCACTCGGCCGCTCACTCACGCATGCCATTACCCTCGCACACGTGGCTCCACTCACTCGTGGTGCTCCATTCATACTGGCCGTTTCACTCACACACACGGCCTCTTCCACTTGCGGTGCCCCTTTTACACACGGCGTGCTGGGAAGCACGTACTCCGGCACAGTCGCCACCACACCACTCACACACGGGGTCGCTTCCACACACGGGGTCTTTGTCACCCACCCGGTCGCTCTCACACACGCCCTTGCACCCGCGCTATGCGTGCGTTGCAGCACGCATTTCGCCACACTCGTGAACACACACCTCGACACCACACACACCGGGACAACCACACTGGGGATTCGTGTCCCCACAAGGGTCTCCGGGGCCTCTATACCCCCCAAGCTCTCTGTGCACATGTCCACAGCACTCCTCCCCTCAACCTCGCAAAGCACGACCGAACCCACCAGGTCGTGACTTGCCTCAAGGGGGCATACTCCCTCCCCTCGTTCCTGGAGGAGGCCATCCAGCTGCTCGCACCGGGTCTCTACCCAGTCCGCGAGCTCACCCCCATTATCCTCCACCACCTCCGTGTGTGTGTGTTCATCTTTAGTTTCTTCCACCCCGTTTTCATCGTGTAGTCTTTCCTCTATCGTTCCCATCTCCCGTGTCTCTGTACATTTATTCGTTTCTGTTGTCCCCTCGTGTCTATTAGCCTCTGCTTCTTTCTGGCGTCTTTCCCTTATCTTTATGTAGGTCAACCTTGCTTTCTCCTTAAGTCGCTCCCGTCCTTCCCTGTGTTTCACTCCTTGCTCTTTCACGATCTCCGCGTACCTCATCCTTGCTTTCCGTCTTAATTGTTCTTTTCTCTCCCTCGCAATTCCTTTCACCTCGTCTCTTATCTCCCTCGTGCACGTCTCCGTCACCCCAATTAGTTTTTCCCTTTCGGTCACTGTTACGCTTCTCGCCCAACACGTCCCCCGAATTATTTTCTCCTTACCCGCTTCCACCGCGGGCCCGACAGCCGTTGCACTCCCTCCCAGCTCGTTCGCTCCCACACGTGGAGTCGCCATTTTGAGCTCCGCTGCCATTGCCTTCATGCCCGCCTGCAGGCTTCGGCCCATGTTCTGTGTCGCACCCCGCAGTTCTTTCATTTCTTCCTTCATGTTTGTTTCCATTTCGTTCATTTGCTTGTTCATGCTTTTTATTTCGTTTTTCATTTCATGCGCATCCGCATTCATCTTTGCCAGCGTGGCGAATAGCTGGGCCATGTCGGGTGCGCTTGGGTGAGCCGATTCGGCAAGAATCGGGAGGTTTTGGCGGAAGGGGGGAGGGAGGTGTCATACACCGCGGCCGCCGCCGCACCTATTTCGGGCTCTGGGTTCGGTTGGGCGAGTTCGTGTTCCTGCACAACCAACATTTCCTGCACGGGGATTTCATCCTGGACCATGGATCCTACATTACTACACATATACATTTCTAATACCCCCGGCTCCCGCTCGCCTTGAGACGCCATCTTATTTCTCGTAAAGGGTTAATTTAAATCGCTCGTAATTTGGAGGGAATCGGGGGTCGCTCCTCTCACCCCTGGACCGATTCCCGTGAATTTAGTTGGAGACAGGAGAGCCCGTTTTCCCGCTCTCCGATACCAGTGCCGCGAGGAGGGGGATGGGTTTGTGTCCCACTCCTGACAACAGTGTTGCGGATTCGCGCCCGCCGGCGTGCGAGCGGCCACGTAACTCGAATCGCGGCACATCGCCCACCGGACCGACAATCCCGTCGTGACCCTCTCGGACTAACGCCGGGAACTAGTCACGGGTGGGCCTTTCGGCCTCACCACGATCGTGCCAATCGGCCCCCCGCGTGGGATAGGGTTGCTCGCCAAATTCGACCTACCTAAGTACCCACACGGAGGGTAGACCGGGCGATCGCACCTCGCCGCAGGTCGACTTCGGACACGGGCCACTTTAAGCGACCCGTTCCGTACTATCGGGATAACCGAGCGGTATTATCATCAACCTCGACGGTTCGATTAATTATTGGGCGTATTTATCCCACGACCAACCCTTTACGTGAAGTAAGATGGAGATTCAATAAAAGAAAAGACGAAGCGAAACGGGAAAAACAGTTCAACATAAAGCACATTTATTCCGCGGCAAACGGAAAGCACTCATATACAATTATACACCAAAAGCAAATGTAAAAGTAGAAGAAACACAACAATTCTGCACAAAAAGCAAATGCAACAATGCAGATCTACTACCGACTACCGAGCACACGGCAACACTTATACAGTTTTACTTCACAGACGGCGCCGACAACACATATACTCAAAGCAAAAGAAAAAGGAAGGGGCCACCCTCAACGATGAGGGGGGCAGACGGGCCTGGGGCCGAGACCGCGTCGAGCCTACCCGTCTGGTGATGAGCCGCAAGATGGCGGCGGCGCCCCGACTCCGCGGGCCTCGCTGGCACTGCCTGGAATGGGGTGGGAACGGGGCCCCCTTCTCACACTATCTCAGCGCGGGGGGAAACAGGAGGGGGTTGTTGATGCTCGGGGGAATGAGGATATCTCGCTGGCTTGGGTCCCGCGACGAGCGACTCCACCGTGACCTCGGTCGCGTTACCAGCCTCCCCTCTCCGCAGCTCCCCGACTCTGACACGAGCGCCCTCTCGACTGCCTTCGCCGCCGCCACAACTCTCCAACTCTCCCACTCTCCACTCTTCTCAACTCCGTCCAACTGCGATTCAGAAACTCTTTTTCTCTCCCGATTCAGAAACTCCCTCAACAACTGCCCGACTCCTTCCAACTGCTTTCCTCTTCTCAGAAACTCTCAACTCTTTCCAACTCTACTCCTTTTCGGCGAGCGAACGCGGCCCTTTATAGCCCCCGGGGCTTCGCTCCTTCACCTTCGACCCTTCACCTCTGGCTGGCTCCCCATTGGACAGAGGAAAAGTGGGCGTGAATGATTCTTGATCCGATTTCTCAGAAAGGCTGGTGTTTTTGCACCCGCTGCTCGGTGCGCGCCCTGTACGAGTCCAGGATCGGTGCCCACAAGCGGCGTGGGAATGGCGGTGATGCGATGGTTGCAAGAGCGAGATGTGACGGTAAAGGTCGTGGCTGTTGGCGTTGTTGTTGTTGTGAAGCGGCGTTGCGGTTGGTGGTTGTTGTGTGATGCTGTTGAGACGTGGTTGGTGGTGGTTGTGGTGGTAGTAATGGCGGCTGGTCCAAAATAAAGATAGTAAAAGAAAAACGGCTATCTAAAAGGGTCGCAGCCCGAATGAATGACATTTATTCCCTCGAAACAACGGGTTTGGACTAACTACACATATACTTACAGAGATATCTCACCTAATATAAGGGACCTGAATGGTGGTTTGCGAATTTCGTCAACCACAACAATATATATATATATATATGTATATATATATATATATATATATATATATATATATATATATATATATATATATATATATATATATATATATATATATATATATATATATATATATATATATATATATATATATATATATATATATATATATATATATATATATATATATATACACACATACATGGAATATTGCAAAATTGAAGGAAGTATCCAATGATGTATCATTATGTATCAAAAAATCCAATGAAGTATCAGAAAATTTAACATCTAAAACACAAGAAATACACGGCACAAGGAACAAGGATGGAAAACTACTGTTTGATGAAACAGAAATATGAAGCGGATAGGCTGAATATGTTGAGGATGAAAGGTTAAACATTGGGACAGAAAATGCAAATATTTAACAAAATGTAAACTTACCTGAAGAGGAGGTGATGGAGGTGCGAAAAAAAAAAACTTCCTGTGGGTAAGGCCATAGGGGATGATGAAAATCCAACTGAACTGCAACCACATATGGGAGACAATGGTGTAGAAATACTGACGGGCATAATTAATAGATGCTACAACACAGGTGAGATGCCAGAGGATTTTGGAATGTCTATCTTTTATTGTCAAATCCCGAAAGTTAGTAACACTGCAGCATGTAGTGAACATCGATCAATTAGCTTAATTTCACATGCATCGAAGCTATTATGAGACCTGATTAAAAAAGGAGGATAACACCAGTAGTAAAAGGTGTCTGAGCGACAAACAAGTGGGATTCGTAGAGGGAAATCAAACAACGGACGGTGTATGCCAACTGAGGATGGTAACCAAAAGAGTGATACAATCGAATATAAATATGGCAATCGAGAGGGTTAAATATGATAAAATAATATAGAAAATGAAGAAATATGATATACCGTAAGGGGAAAATACGTTGATCTCAAATCTCGACTGGAATCAAACATCGAAAGTGAGATGTGGATGGGACTAGAAGTTTTGAAGTGACATGTTTTGACGTACCTTGCTGCCACATCAAGTTAGGGGGTTCGCTTTTTCTTTAACCAACTTGGCAGGGTCACAAATAAACGATTTGGCAGGATGGTTTGTCCTGATGAGCCCATAATAATGGTGAAATCTGATTCGGCAGCTGCACTTTCATTTATTTGTGACCATAAATCTCAGTCTTAAAAGATCTGAGTACCACACCGATACCGTCCTAGTTTGAAGATGATGCGTTGGCATAATCGATGTGCATGACATCAGCATCATGTCATATTTAGTCAGTGTTGCTCCTTTTGCTGTACATACATATATAATATATTACTATATATATATTGTTGCGGTATTCGCGCCCGCCGGCGTGCTGACGGCCACGTAACTCGAATCGCGGCACGTCGCCCACCGGACGGACAATCCAGTCGTGACCCTCTCGGACTAACGCCGGGAACCAGTCACGGGTGGACCTTTCGGTCTCACCGCGATCGAGCCAATCAGCCCCCGCGTGGGATAGGGTTGCTCGCCAAATTCGACCTACCTAAGTACCCACGCGGAGGGTAGACCGGGCGATCGCACCTCGCCGCAGGTCGACTTCGGACACGGGCCACTTAAGCGACCCGTTCCGTACTATCAGAATAACCGAGCGGTGTTATCGTCGACCTCGACGGTTCGATTAATTATCGGGCGTATTCAGCCCACTACCAACCCTTTACGTGAAGCAAGATGAGGATTCAATGGGAGAAAAAGACGAAGCGAAGCGGGAGAACAGTTCAATAATAAAGCACATTTATTCGCGACGAACGGAAAGCACACATATTCAATTCCACCAAAAGCACACAAAAAAGACACAATGCAATTTACACAAAAAGCAAATATAAAAGCGAAAACACAATGCAGAGCTAATACCGACTACCGAGCACATGGCAACACTTATACAATTCTACTTCACAGACGGCGCCGACAACACATACCCAAAACCAAGGAAAAGAAATACCCCCAAGGATGAGGCGGGCCTGAGGCCGAGACCGGGTCGCGCCTACCCGTCTGGTGATGAGACGCGGAGCGGCGATGGCGCCTCACTCCGCGGGCCTCGCGGACAGTGTCTGGCAGGGGGTGGGAAAGGGGCCCCCTTGGTCGCACTATCTCAGCGCGGGGGGAAACAGGAGGGGGTTGCTGATGCTCGGGGTATAGAGGATCTTTATTATCCCTGGTGTGCGTCTCCACCTCGGCCAGGTCGCGCGGCCGGCCTCCCTCGGGCGTGCAGCTCCCGGCACCGACGCGAGCACCCCATCGTCTGCCTTCGCCGCTGCCGCCTCTCCGCCTCTGGACTCTCCGACTCTGGACTCTTCTTTGGACTCTCCTCGTTGGACTCTCTTCAGCTTCTCCAGCTACTGCAGGCTTCGGGCTCCAGACTTCCACACGGCTCTGACTGACGAACACGGTCCTTTTATCCCCCCGTAGCTTTGCCTTTGACCCCCTCCCTTTGACCTTTCACCTCGCTCCCCATTGGCCCGAGAAAAAGTGGGCGTGAAGGCTTTTTGATCCACAAATTTGCATATATCGATCGTCCTGGAGGCGGGGCCAAATCGCCCCTCGCTCACCGATTGGACGGCAAAAAGTGGGCGTGTGTCGTTTTTGATCCGTTTTTGAAGCACAAAATCCGTGATTTTGTACACGCTGTTCGACGCGCGCTCTGCACGAGTCCAACACCGGTACCCACAGCGGAGCAAGAACGGTGGCGATGCTACGGTTGCGAGGTGTGACGTGAAGGTCGTGGCGGTTGTGGTGAAGCGGTGGTTGTGGTTGGTGGTTGATGTTGTGGTTGTGGTGGTAATCATGGCGGTTGGTCCAAAATAAAGATAGTAAAAGAAAAACGGCTATCCTGAAGAGTCGCAGCACGCATGAATAACATTTATTCCCACTAGACAACGGGTTTGGGCCTAACTACACATATACTTGCCGAGATACCTCACCTAAGGGACCTGAATGGTGGTTTGCGAATTTGGTAACCACAACACTACCCCCTCCCCTTTTTACAGACTCGTCCCGAGTCGTCAAATTTTCGTGTGCCATCATGTGTAGTTTTCCCCTAGTACATTTTACCTACGGATCCCTGAGTGCGACATTCATGGTATTCGTGTCCCCAAAATAAATAACCTGAGGGCTGCGTAACTACATAAACAAACTCACTCACACGGACGACTTAAATAAAATTGCCGGCGCTAAGACAGACATGCCGGGGGCGCACTCATATTTACAGTACATCTTAACCTTAACTTACAAATTTTACACTAAACCATGGCCCAGGATCATTGAACTCTGCAAAAAGAAAGCAGTTAGCAGGGAGCCAGGCTGCCCGCATGCAGTCTCTGGCTCAAAACAATGCAGGTGACAGGGAACGTGGCTGGCTGCTCACACGCAGTCCAAGGCCTTCCTTTTTGAACTGAACGCAGTGAACCACAACGGTGCATGGGCTGCACAACGCAGTCTCCGTGCCAGCTCAAGTGGCACACGCAATGAGCACAACGAATGGATGGATGAACACAAACACGGTGCACGGGCCGCCACTGCAGGCCCGTGTTGTAGCTGCCAACAGGGCAGTTCTTGCAGCTCGCAAACTGTTGCCTTGATCCTGGCGCACATGGCAATGAACAGGGGGGGGCAAAGCAAAAATTGAACGGGGCTGGTCAACATGGGCAGTGGGCATGGCATGGCAAAGGCAGCAGGCAAACACAGCCCGCAGAATAAGGCCGCTGCAGGCAAACACAGCCGGCAGACGAACTGGCCGGCACAGGCCTCGAAGAAAAACAGCCAGCAGATGAACTGGCCGGCACAGGCCTTGCAGCACACAGCTGCCGATGAAGTTGGCCGGCCTCCGCCTTGAAGCAAAACACGGCCAGCCGATGAAGTTGGCCAGCCTTTTCCGTTCAATGGAGGTTGGTGGAGGGAGTGCGGTGGTGCTGGCCACTTGGAAGGCGGGCTCGGACCTACCTACCTGTCTCCCTCCCAACCTATCGCCTTTGCCTGTCACTGTACATACCCACTCCCTTAATTTGTGAAAAACCAATTTAGCCCCAACTTATTTTTTTGTTGTTTTTATTTTTACTTCCCCACTATAAATCGTCCCCTAACCCCCTTTATCGTCTTTGTTCGGCTAACCTATTCTGTCACCTAGCCTACTCCCAACCCCTACGTTCCCTTCCCGGAGGGGAACAAGGGAGAGCTAGCGTCCTGTGTCGAGGCCCAACTCAAGCCCCAGAATGGCCTCCCCAGAGTTCGGCGATCTAACCCAAAGTGGGTCCAGCGGCCCACAACGACAGCGAGGGGATGGATGGTGCGGAGGGGTACATCTCCTAATCTACCCTAACCATTTAACTGTTAAACTACCCCGGGGCTTTCAACAAGCGCTTCTCGCTTAAACTATTGGTTCTAACAACCCAGATTCCCGTCGCCTGTGTTGGTGTCCTCACAATTTCGGGCCTCGCCCCCCAATTTTCTCTCCGTGCCCTCACACAGTCTCCTGGCTGGGACACGTGGCTCCCTTTGGCAGGCACGACCCTCTGCCGAATCTCCCGCTATGGCACCCCCGGGCACTACACTGCCTCCGAGCCTACCAGCTCCCTAACACCGGGGAGTGCCCCCCATGGCACCTCCCCTGAAACGCACACGTGGCAGGCCGGCCTCCCGGGCCCCTTTCCGAGGGTCACCCGTGCCCACAACACTGCTCACGCGGCTAATGGCGCCCCGGGCCCCCGCACCAAGCAGGCGCACCCGTGCCCACTACTCTATCCCGGCCCCCCATGGGCCCATGGCCTACCGCGGCCGACTAGCCTGGTGCCCGGGGTACCCACTCAGCGATACTCACCTTTCGCAGCCACGCTCCCAAGCCCGTCAACAGGGCTCCTGCACCCCTCCAAATGGGTCTCGAGCCTACTTTCCCACCAACAACAAAACGACCTCCATTTTTCAATTTGACTAACCCCCTAACTCACTTTACTCTGACCCCGGGGTCCCTTGGGCGGGAGTCACTCCTCCCCCCAATCACTCATCGCACCATGCATTCCCCATTCACTCCATACACACAGACCCGCTGGCCTCACTCACTCACCATGTACTCACCTCACAACTCTCCTACTCTTCAACACACTCACCGCTGAACTCTGCCATCCTTCTATCTGCATCCCCTAACTAACTCGTGCTCCCACGTCATCCCTTAAACTACAGCACGTTCCTTTTAACACTACGTAGCTAAACTACGTCCCCTCTACACATCCATCAGTCTGTCACTGTCTCCTAATAATCCCATTTTATTTCCCAACCTAAATCTGGCTACAATCCCTCCAACTAATCCATTCCACGGACTCCATGAGGACTTACCCCTGCCCCATGGAGTCGGTCTAACTAAGCTAACCCTTCCCCCTAACTAGTTTCCATCCTGTGCCCAGGCCAAGGGGGTCTTCCACCCCTTGCCCAGGAATCCTGTACACCCGAAAGTGAGGCTTGCTTTTTTTTTTTTTCATGCGCAGCACCTGCGCGGCAACTCAGAGCTCGCGCACTTTGCACCTGCCCGTGACGTCATGCAGCTGCACGTGTACCTCGTCCCTCCTTGGACGGTACCATCCAGCAGGGATTCCCCTCCTGCCGGATTCCAACCCCACGTGCAGCCATGGCGTCACCGTGCGCATAAAAAAAAACAAGCCCCACGTCTCGAGGGGTTCCCCACGCGAACACATGTGCTTTGCCCGTTGGAGCTTAACACACACGATCGCGTGGAGAACCCGTCCGGTCCAAATCCGTTTACCTGCCTAAACTTTGTCCGTCCGCGGGATCGGCAAATCCACCGCGTGCGTTTCCGGACCGGGACTTCACTCTCGCAAGCGAGCACGTGGCGGTCTCGTGCGTTGCACAGCACGAACCGCGTGCTCACTGCTGGGCGAACCCGGCACGGTCCTCGAAACAACCACAGCCGCTACTCGGCTTTCGTTTCTCCCATGTCGCCGTCTCCGTCTCCATTCAACCCACGCACACCTGCGTGTTACGACGCACACAGTCCACTCCATCACATTCACACCGGGAGACGCGGCTGCGTGCTCCCGCATGCCAACCGACATCTCCCTCACATACCGCTCTCTCACACACACGGTCTCCCTTGCACACAGCGACCTTGCACACGGCCGTTCACTCACGCGTGCGGGGGCACTCACCCGCGGTGCCTCACTCGCACTCCGTGCCTCATCCACACACGCGGGGGCACTCACCCGCGGTACCTCACTCATACACACGGCGACACTCACACACGCGGTCTCTTCCACACACGATGCCTCACCCACACACGCGGGGGCACTAACCCGCGGTGCCTCACTCACACTCCGTGCCTCATCCACACACGGCGTGCTGGGAAGCACGTACTCCGGCACCATCGCCACCACACCACTCACACACGGGGTCGCTTCCACACACGGGGACGCACTCACCCCTAGCACCACACACACAGGGACAACCACACTGGGGATTCGTGTCCCCACAAGGGTCTCCGGGGCCTCTATACCCCCCCAAGCTCTCCGTGCACCCGTTCACAGCACCCGTCCCCTCAACCTCGCAAAGCACGACCGAACTCACCTGGTCGTGACTCGCCTCAAGGGGGCAGACTCCCTCCCCTCGTTCCTGGAGGAGGCCATCCAGGTGCTCGCACTGGGTCTCTACCCAGTCCGCCAGCTCACCCCCATTATCCTCCACTACCTCTGTGTGTGTGTGTGTGCGTCACTTACCCCGTCTTCCTCGTGTAGTCTTTCCTCTATTTTTTCTATCTCCCGTGTCTCTGCCAACTCTTCACCCTTTACCTCCCTTGTCTCAACTATTATTTCCTTTGTCACGGCCTTCATGCCCGCCTGCAGGCATCGGCCCATGTTCTGCGTCTCACCCCGGAACTTTTTCATTTCTTCCCTCATTTGCTGTGTATTCGCATCCATCGTCGTTTTCACTTCATTTGTATTTGTATCCATTTTTTCATCCATTTTTTGTGTATTCGCATCCATCTTTTCGTTCATGCCTTTCATTTCGTTTTTCATATTCGCATCCATTTTTTCGATCATTTGTTTGTTCATGCCTTTCATTTCGTTTATATTTGCATCCATTTTTTCGATCATTTTCGCATTCATCTTGGTGATCATTGCCGCCAGCATGGCGCATAGCTGGGCCATGTTGGATGCACTCAGCTGAGCCGTTTCGGCAAGGGTTGGGGAAGGGTTTTGGTGGAGAGGGGGGGGGGAGGTGTCATACACCGCGGCCGCTGCCGCACCCACCTCGGGCCCTGGGTTCAGTTGGGCGAGTCCGTGTTCCTGCACAATCAACATTTCCTGCTCGGGGATTCCATCCTGGACCATGGATTCTACATTACTACACATATACATTCCTAATACCCCCGGCTCCCGCTCGCCTTGAGACGACATCTTGCTTCTCGTGAAGGGTTAATTTGCTCGCTCGTAATTTGGAGGGAATCGGGGGTCGCTTCTCTCACCCCTGGACCGATTCCCGTGAATTTAGCCGGAGACAGGAGAGCCCGTTTTCCTGTTCTCCGATACCAGTGCCGCGAGGAGGGCGATGAATTTGTATCCCACTCCTGACACCAGTGTTGCGGTATTCGCGCCCGCCGGCGTGCTGACGGCCACGTAACTCGAATCGCGGCACGTCGCCCACCGGACGGACAATCCAGTCGTGACCCTCTCGGACTAACGCCGGGAACCAGTCACGGGTGGACCTTTCGGTCTCACCGCGATCGAGCCAATCAGCCCCCGCGTGGGATAGGGTTGCTCGCCAAATTCGACCTACCTAAGTACCCACGCGGAGGGTAGACCGGGCGATCGCACCTCGCCGCAGGTCGACTTCGGACACGGGCCACTTAAGCGACCCGTTCCGTACTATCAGAATAACCGAGCGGTGTTATCATCGACCTCGACGGTTCGATTAATTATCGGGCGTATTCAGCCCACTACCAACCCTTTACGTGAAGCAAGATGAGGATTCAATGGGAGAAAAAGACGAAGCGAAGCGGGAGAACAGTTCAATAATAAAGCACATTTATTCGCGACGAACGGAAAGCACACATATTCAATTCCACCAAAAGCACACAAAAAAGACACAATGCAATTTACACAAAAAGCAAATATAAAAGCGAAAACACAATGCAGAGCTAATACCGACTACCGAGCACACGGCAACACTTATACAATTCTACTTCACAGACGGCGCCGACAACACATACCCAAAACCAAGGAAAAGAAATACCCCCAAGGATGAGGCGGGCCTGAGGCCGAGACCGGGTCGCGCCTACCCGTCTGGTGATGAGACGCGGAGCGGCGATGGCGCCTCACTCCGCGGGCCTCGCGGACAGTGTCTGGCAGGGGGTGGGAAAGGGGCCCCCTTGGTCGCACTATCTCAGCGCGGGGGGAAACAGGAGGGGGTTGCTGATGCTCGGGGTATAGAGGATCTTTATTATCCCTGGTGTGCGTCTCCACCTCGGCCAGGTCGCGCGGCCGGCCTCCCTCGGGCGTGCAGCTCCCGGCACCGACGCGAGCACCCCCTCGTCTGCCTTCGCCGCTGCCGCCTCTCCGCCTCTGGACTCTCCGACTCTGGACTCTTCTTTGGACTCTCCTCGTTGGACTCTCTTCAGCTTCTCCAGCTACTGCAGGCTTCGGGCTCCAGACTTCCACACGGCTCTGACTGACGAACACGGTCCTTTTATCCCCCCGTAGCTTTGCCTTTGACCCCCTCCCTTTGACCTTTCACCTCGCTCCCCATTGGCCCGAGAAAAAGTGGGCGTGAAGGCTTTTTGATCCACAAATTTGCATATATCGATCGTCCTGGAGGCGGGGCCAAATCGCCCCTCGCTCACCGATTGGACGGCAAAAAGTGGGCGTGTGTCGTTTTTGATCCGTTTTTGAAGCACAAAATCCGTGATTTTGTACACGCTGTTCGACGCGCGCTCTGCACGAGTCCAACACCGGTACCCACAGCGGGGCAAGAACGGTGGCGATGCTACGGTTGCGAGGTGTGACGTGAAGGTCGTGGCGGTTGTGGTGAAGCGGTGGTTGTGGTTGGTGGTTGATGTTGTGGTTGTGGTGGTAATCATGGCGGTTGGTCCAAAATAAAGATAGTAAAAGAAAAACGGCTATCCTGAAGAGTCGCAGCACGCATGAATAACATTTATTCCCACTAGACAACGGGTTTGGGCCTAACTACACATATACTTGCCGAGATACCTCACCTAAGGGACCTGAATGGTGGTTTGCGAATTTGGTAACCACAACACTATATATATATATATATATATATATATATATATATATATATATATATATATATATACATACATATATATATATATATATATATATATATATATATATATATATATATATATATATATATATATATATATATATGATATACATTGCCTGGTGTTGGCGTAGTGGTTAGGTCCAAAAGGTCCTGAGTTCAAGCCCCGTTGGCCGCTTGAATTAATACACACCAGGAGGTTGACTCAGCCTGTCATCATTCCGAGGTCGGCGAAGTGATTACCAGTGTACTGGTTCCGGTGTATGCCCCGGTTAGAATATATCCACAGGATATACCATATCCCTGTGTCGTAAGAGGCGATCAGGGTTGCGTCAGGAAGGGCATCCGGCGTAAAACCTGTGCCAAATCATTATGTGGATCATAACGGATGATCCGCTGTGGCGTCCCCTAACGGGAGCACCCGAAAGAAGAAGAAGAAGACATACGGGAAAAACAGTGATCAAAGATGGCTGACTGCTAGACTGGTGGCCATTTTCGTTGGACATAAATATAGGCCAGTCCTTTAACTCCACACAGAAAAATTACTAAAACAACAGGGTCAGGTCAGGTCAGGTATTGGAGCATGTGCCGGAGCAGCGTGTCACTGCGTCCACTTTCCGCCGGTGCTCCAGTGGCCTCCGTCTGGTCATCCCCCAGGCATATGCCTGGCCCATCCCCATCTCCTTGAGATGCTGATCAACCTGCTGCAACCATGAAGCACGTGGTTGGCCCATTGGCCTCCTCCACTCATGAGGCTCCCTCGCTGAGAGAATCTGGTGAGCAGGATCAGCGTTAGGAAAATGAGCCACATGTTCATACAGCTGCCGCAAATGCTCACGGACAATGCAGGTAACAAATCTCATTTGAGTCTCTCTCAGCAACCGCTCGTTGGACACAAAGTCTGACCAGCGATAGCCAAGGATTCTCCGAAGAGACCTGGAACCAAAGGAATTAAGTCGCATTCTCAGATACCTGGTCAGAGTCCAAGTCTCACATCCATAGAGCAAGACTGGAAGCACCAAGGACCTGAAGACTCGGATTTTCGTCCTCTCACACAGTACCGGCAGCACCACACCCCATGATCCAGTGAATCCATGACTCCCGAGGCCCAACCCAGACATCTGTTGACATCTGGCTCACAGCCAGTGGAGACATGAATATCACTGTCAAGGTAAGTGAATCTCTCCGTGACCTCAACATCCTCGCCACAAACAGGTACAGACAAGATAGCAGCATCCAAGATGTCATTGAAAGCCTATATCGTACTTTTGACCCAGGAAACCCATAATCCCAGCGGCTCTGACTCCTCATTCAGCACCTCGAGGGCCCCCAAAAGGATATCTAAAGTCTCCGCAATGATGACTGCATCATCTGTGAAATCAAGGTCAGAGATCTTGACATTCCCAAACGATGCACCGCAGCTTGATCTCTCCGACATCCTCCCTAGAATCCAGTCCATGCAAGTGCTGAAAAGTGTGGGGGCCAGTGCACACCCCTGACAAACTCCAGCAACAACTATTTTTTGACAACTTAAATTTAATTTAACAAATTTGATAATTTTTTGTCACCGATCTACACAAAATACCCCATAATAACAAAATGGAAACATGTTTTTAGAAATCTCTACAAATTAATTTGAAATGAAAATCTAAAATGTCTTACATCAAAAAGTATTCAACCCCTTTGCGATGACACTCCAAATTGAGCTCAAGTGTATCCAATTTCCTTTGATGATTTTTGAGATGTCTCTACAACTTGATTGGAGTCTGCCTGTGCTCAATTAAATTGATTGGACATGATTTAGAAAGAAACACACTTTTCATACATGAGGTCACACAGTAGACAGTGCATGTCAGAGCAGAAACTCCACCATGAAGTCCAAGGAACTGTCCGTAGAACTTCAAGAGAGAATTGTGAGGAGGTAAAGATCTGCGGAAGGGTATAAAACAATTTTCAGTGTTGAAAGTTCCCAAGAGCACAATGAGCTTTATCATTAGGAAATGGAAAGAAGATGGAACTACCTAGACCTTCCTAGAGCTGGCCGTCCAACCAAACTGAGCAAGCAGGCAAGGACCTTGGTCAGGGAAGTGACCAAGAACCCAATGACCATCAACAGAACTACAGGGTTCCTTGGCTGAGATCGGAGAATCTGCCAGAAGGACAACAATCTCTGCAGCACTTCACAAATCTAGGTTCTACGAGAGAATGGCCAGACGGAAGCCACTCCTGAGAAAAAGGCAGATGACAGCACGTCTGGAGTTTGTAAAAAGGCATCGTGAGAGACTGAGAGCACGAGTGAAAATATTATTTGATCTGATGAGACGAAAATTGCACTCTTTGGCCTGAATGCAAAGTGCGACGTCTGGCGGAAACCGAGCACAGCTCATCACCCATCTAACACAATCCCTACCATGAAGCATGGTGGTGGCAGCATCATGCTTTTGGGATGATTTTCAGTGGCAGGGACAGGGAGACTTGTAAGAACAGAGGGAACAATGAATGGAGCCAATTACAGGTAAATCCTTGAGGAGAACCTGCTTCAGAGTGCAAAAGACCTAACACTGCAGCAAAGATTTCCGTTTCAACAGAACAATGACCCCAAACATACAGCCAAAGCAACACTGGAATGGCTTCAGAACAAGAAGGTGAAAGCCCTTGAGTGGCCCAACCAAAGCTCAGACTTGAACTCCGTTGAGAATCTGTGGAAAGACTTGAAGATTGCTGTTCACCGACGCTCCCCATCCATCTTGACAGAGTTTGAACAAATCTTCAAGGAAGAATGGGAGAAAATCCCCAAATCCAGATGTGTAAAGCTAATACAAACATGCCCAAGAAGACTTGAAGCTCTAATCGCTGCCAAATGCGCTTCTGCAAAGTATTGACTCAGAGGGGGGGGGGGGGGGTTGAATACTTATTGATGCAAGACGTTTCAGCTTTTCATTTTTAATTACTTTGTAAAATTTTCTAAAAACATGTTTCCATTTTGTCATTGTGGGGTATTTTGCATAAATTGGTGACATTTAAAAAAAATGTAATCCATTTTAAATTCTGGCTGTAACAACATGTGACAAAAGTCGAGGGGTGTGAATACTTTCTGAACGAACTGTACACATTATACCCACACACATCACATCTAGTCCTCAATGATGATGTAACTATCAAAACAAAATCATCATTAAATCCCAGTCAAAGATACATCCAATTGAGTAGAAGCTCTATCAGCAGTGGGGATTATACACCCCACACCACAAACCTCCTGCCACTCGCCCTATTCCTCCAACCCATCATGGTTTTTCCACCCAGAATGGTTTGCACCCTGGGAACAGGTGCCACAACATGTGCTTTGTTTAAGTGAATGCGCAATACACCAACGTAAGGAAGAATAAAATAGTTATTACCCATCAAGGAGCGTTCGTGTTTCCAAGCACGGATACAATTCGAGTCAAAATTTCTGCCATTCTGTGTCATTTGTGCCAAAAACCTGACCACCTTTCCTTGTTTCCACACCTGTACAACCTGGCTCTTCACTTTGCAATTCGCTCTCGGTGATACATTTATGGGAAATTGTTTCCCATTAGTGTTTAATTTACTAAATCAGTGATTTGTTTGTTCTCGCCATGATGTTGTTCACGAAATCAGACATCTGCTCGTCTTTGCACCCAATGGTACTTACTCTGAATTTGTCTGCACACACAAACATCATGTCTTTTGCTTGGAAATGTCTACGTTCAGAAAGTGATTCTTTGGAAATGGGACAACAGAGAGGGATGTGAGCAAGCAAGAGGAAAGCAGGATGACAAAGGAAAGGAAAACACAATGCATTGTGAATTGTGATCATCGCACGTGATCAATGATCACCATCAGTGAGGGTGAACTCTTAGGAAGAGAAGAGGACCGAGATCATTCAGGTGTTCAAGTCGGACGAAGGTGTCTCTGAAAATGCTTTTCATGGTGTCCAATGATTATCCGTATTGTGTGGTGCCCGGAGAACAATGTGCAGCCTCTTCACAGGTGTGTTTCTGACTGATCCGATGCAAGGCACCTGATGGTATGAGTGTGTGGAGCCTTTAATCATCAAAAGGAGCAAAACTGTAACTTCGCTGAGGGTCATTCAATCATTTAGTGTGCTGCCTGTGGCATCATTGCTGGGAGAGCAGCTGTGCCACTGATGCAGTGCCCCCTGTAGGTTAGGGAAGGAACTTGGAATTTGACCAGTTGCCAGCAATGGGTCACGTACTCTTCACAAAGGACACTGTTGGATCTGTAACATCCACCAATTAATGACAGCAGATAAGAAACCTGGTATAACGTCCATCCAAGAGATGACAAACACATCACCGTGCCTGTGAAACACCAGGATGACAGTTTATTGCTGGTTCAGGATTCGAACCCAAGCAAGAGAGCTTAGAGGCGAGTGTGCATACCTCGTCCATATTGTCAGCCCTTATACTGAAGGAAAGACTTGGCTTTTTGTACATATTTTTCAGTAATGTCCATTCAGCCATAACCTCTTGGTGCAAGGGTATTTTGACTTTTCTACAAATATTGTGTGTACGTGTACGTGTACGTGTGCGTGTGCGTGTGCGTGTGCGTGTGCGTGTGCGTGTGCGTGTGCGTGTGCGTGTGTGTGTGTGTTGGGGGCCACCACTACATGGGAACCAGCATGAGTCTGTACGCTGTTTCAGCCATAAATTTGGAATCTGGAAATGGTGCTGGCAACAATCATCCACTCTTTGTGAAAGATACCATGTGATCTGGAAATGGTGCTGGCAACAATCATCCACTCTTTGTGAAAGATACCATGTGATCTGGAAATGGTGCTGGCAACAATCGTCCACTCTTTCGGAAAAGTACCATGTGATCTGGAAATGGTGCTGGCAACAATAGCTTACTCTTTGTGAGTACCATGTGATCTGGAAATGGTGCTGGCAACAATCGTCCACTCTTTGTTGAAGGTACCATGCGATCTGGAAAGGGTGCTGACAACAATGGCCTCCTCTTTGCGAAAGGTACCATGTGATCTTTACCATCCAACCAATGCCGGCAGGCAGTTCCCAGCTTCACATCCCATCTGCTGGACAGTACACTCATTGATGCAACACCCCACCTGCAAAACCCGACCCAGAATGACAGATTATAATCCAGACTACAATGCTCAAAGGGAAATGCGCTTCCTCGAGCTATCCTGGCAACTATATCACACAATCAGCAGCAGGGTATCAACAGATTCAATATCATCTAACGTCAGATCTGCAACAAAAGAAACTGTTTAAATGCATACCTCCCACCATATGGAAGAGAGTAAGACATAGTGTGGCTGAGAAAGGAAATATTGAGATTCTTTGCCCTGGTCGAGGTTCATTCATGGATTGTGATCTCACAGGAGGCCTAGTTTGGGAACCACAAGCTCGACGTAGTTCTATTGCCCTGTGATGACATTTGCAGCCATGGAAATCCAGGCCTCTAAGACCAAGTAAA